>NW_012115167.1:1230569-1266067 GCF_000951035.1 Colobus angolensis palliatus
TCGGGTCATTTAACGACTTCTCTATACTGGTTATTCTAATTTTAGCCATTTTTCTAATCTTTTTTCAAGGTTTTTAGCTTCTTTGCGATGGGTTTGAACTTCCTCCTTTAGCTCAGAGAAGTTTGACCATCTGAAGCCTTCTTCTCTCAACTCGTCAAAGTCATTCTCTGTCCAGCTTTGTTCCATTACTGGCAAGGAGTTGTGTTCCTTTGGAGGGGGAAAGGCGCTCTGATTTTTAGAATTTTCAGCTTTTCTGCTCTGGTTTCTCCCCATCTTTGTGGTTTTATCTACCTTTGGTCTTTGATGATGGTGACATACAGATGGGGTTTTGGTGTTGATGTCCTTTCTGTTAGTTTTCCTTCTAACAGTCAGGACCCTCAGCTGTAGGTCTCTTGGAGTTTGCTGGAGGTCCACTCCAGACTTTGCCTGGGTATCACCAGTGGAGGCTGGAAAAGAGCAAATATTGCAGAACGGCAGATGTTGCTGCCTGATCCTTCCTCTAGAAGCTTCATCTCAGAGGGGCACCAGGCTGTATGAGTTGTCAGTCGGCCCCTGCTGAGAGGTATCTCCCAGTTACGCTACTCAGGCGTCAGGAACCCACTTGAGGAGGCAGTCTGTCCGTTCTCAGATCTCAAACTCCATGCTGGGAGAACCACTACTCTCTTCAAAGCTGTCAGACAGGGACATTTAAGTCTGCAGAAGTTTCTGCTGCCTCTTGTTCAGCTATGCCCTGCCCCCAGAGGTGGACTCTACAGAGGCAGGCAGGTCTCCTTGAGCTGCAGTGGGTTCCACCCAGTTCAAGCTTCCTGGCCGCTTTGTTTACCTACTCAAGCCTCAGCAATGGCGGACGCCCCTCCCCAAGCTTTGCTGCAGCCTTGCAGTTCAATCTCAGACTGCTGCACTAGCAGTGAGCCAGGCTTCATGGGGGTGGGACCCTCCAAGCCAGGCGTGGGATATAATCTCCTGGTGTGCCATTTGCTAAGGTCGTTGGAAAAGCGCAGTATTAGGGTGGGAGTGTCCCAATTTTCCAGGTACCATCTGTCACGGCTTCCCTTTGCTAGGAAAGGGAATTCCCTGACCCCCTGCACTTTCTGGGGGAGGTGATGCCCCACCCTGCTCCGTGGGTTGCACCCACTGTCTGACAAGCCCCAGTGAGATGAACCCAGTACCTCAGTTGGAAATGCAGAAATCGCCCGTCTTCTGTGTCACTCATGCTGGGAGCTGCAGAATGGAGCTGTTCCTATTGGGCCATCTTGGAACCTCCCCCCAGTTTCTGATTTTAAAACAAGAAACTAAAAATAATTGTGGCATTTGTGAGAAAACTAGAAGTTTTGAACAATGATCAGATCTTTTCTGATATTAAAGGTTTATTGTTAAGTTTCTGGAATAATAAAGATATTATAATAACCTTTATAGAAGACAAGCTTTAATCTATCAGAATAATACACTGAAATACTTATAGATGAAATAACAACACATCATCTTAGATTTGCTTCAAAATGATATGAGAAGGGGAAGTTGATAGTATTCTTAATAACACTAGATGAACCAGATATTGATAATTGTTGAAGATGAGTAATGGTGAAGAATTTACTATACTCTTCTTTCAATTTGTATGTATGGTTATTTTTTTCTACAATAAGTGGTTAACAAACATATATATGCAAGCAAAATAACGTTGTAAAATATGCAAGTAAAGTTTTTGAGACAAGAAAGACTGACTGTCTTCCTTCAGTTGTCAAGTCATTTACTAAGTGTTTGTAATCATTTTAAATCAGAAAAAATGTCATATTGAAGCTCCATATATATGTATACATGGTTAATTAAAGACATTATTTTCACAGCAGTAGAATTTACATTATTTTTAGAAAAAAAATCTTCATGTGTCAGTACTTTTAATGTTGGGTACATCACATTATAGAAAAAAAGACAATCATAAACCAGATGCAGTTCTATTTTAGTTAAAGGTACATCTGTATTGAACCAATTTATATTCTGTCATCAAGTGAGGTTCTCTCATTACTTCACTTTGTGATGGATCAATAAGAATATGTTCAAATCCACTAGTCTCAGCATTGCCCCCTCCAAACATCTGGTGAAAGATTTGAGATGGAATGAAATGGAAGATGCTGCACTTATGGCTCTGCCCTGAATTCTATTTGTCATTTTAGTGGGGCAAATAGACCCTGGATGTTTCTTAATGTGGAGAAAGGCATTTTATTTTGTTTATTTGAGCCGTATATAAAGTCTACTAGGACTAGCATAACAAAATACCACTGACTGGGTAGCTTAAACAGAAATTTATTTTCTGCCATTTCTGAAAGCTAAAAGGCCAATATCAAGGTAATGCCAGGGTTAGTTACTCTTTAGGTCTTTTTCTTTGACTTGACAATAACCACCTTCTCACTCAGTCTTTATATGGTCTTTCTCTGCTCACATGCATTTCTGGTGTCTCTTCATCTTCTCATAGGGAAACACACTGAAATAGAACTCCACTCTTATGACCTCATTTAACCTTAATTACCTCTTTAAAGTCCATATCTCTAAATATATTCACATAGGAGGTTAGAATTTCAACATTTACATAATTCAACAGTATGACTAGGCAAAAGTCCATTTTTCATACACACAAAAATCATTCTGAAGATCACATTTCTTAAAATTTTTATTTTGTTTATTTATTGTTATTTATATATTATTACTTTATTTTACATTTAGGGTACATGTACAGGTTTGTTATATAAGTAAATTGCATGTCACGGGGTTTGGTGTGTAGACTGTTTTGTCACACAGGTACTAAACATAGCATCCCATAGGTAGTTTGTTAATTCTTACTCTCCTCCCACCATCCACCTCAAGTAGATCCTAGTGTCTGTCATTCCCTTCTTTGTGTCCATATATACTTAATGTTTAGCTCCCACTTATAAGCGAGAACAGGTAGTATTTTGTTTTCTGTTCCTATGTTATTTCACCTAGGATAATGGCCTCCGGCTCCATCCATGTTGCTGCAAAAAACATGATCCCATTCTTTTTTTATGGCTACACAGTATTTCATTGTGTATATGTACCACGTTTTCTTTAACCAGATTACCAACGATAGCTGGAATACCGCCCATTAGCTGAAATTCAAGTCCTCTGGCATTCATCTTTGGTCCTTTCTGTGCACAACCTCTCAGCCTAGTTTACCCTCAGCTGCTGGTCTTTTACTACCATTTCAGGGAGTTGCCCTCCCAACATCTGCTAGCACACATTGTTTCAGAATGGCATAGCTTTGCAGTCAAAAAGATTTAAAAGTTTGAATCCTATCTCTTTTACTTACTGTGTAATTTTGAATAAGTTAATTAGTATCTATGTAGTTGTCCAGTACAAATATTTATAAAATGGAATAATCAGTATTTGCCTTCCAGTACCTGATTTATTTAAAAAGTAAAAATTATTTTAAAAAGCTATTTAAAAATTATTTTAAAATAAAACAATTATGATTTTGTAAAATGCTTTTAAATAATGATTTGCACTAAATTGAATGGGAGACTTTGGACTAAGCCATTAATGCAAAAAAAAAAAAAAAGAGCAGCTAGAAGGCCTTATGCTTCCTTCATAAAACTTGTCTAAGTCAAATCAGAAGTACTTATTTCTACTTATTATTTTATATATCCTAAGGTCTATATTTAAGGTCTACATTTAGATTATTTTTAAATAAAGTTGCTCAATTTAAGAAAAAACAGTCGCTATTTTGCTGAGGCATTTATATGTTCATAATACATATTTCTGATTTAAAGTCATACATGGTGAAAAGAAATCGCCCTTACTCTTATTCATCCAGTTTCTATTCCCAGAAATAACTACCACTATCAATGTCTTGATTGTGCTTGTAGAAGTATCCTATATATTTATAAACAATAAATGAGACTGCTTATTTCTGGAGGTGGCATTAATTATATTGAACAATCAGTACAGCACCGATGCTAACCAATCAGAATGGATTTTGGCCCTAGCACTGGTCAGGGTCCTGCAGTCCTCTGCTTAGGAAACTTGCCTGTGGTCAGTAGATTAATAGGTGGCTCATGCTAGGATAAGGTCTAGGCAGTCATTTCCCAGACTCTGTGCTAAGTACCTGGAAGTCTAAAAGGGAAGTAAAAAGGGAACATAGGTTTAAGATAAGAAGTTATAGAGGTGTGTTTTATATATTTTACTGCTTTTCCTGAACAAACTATTTTTTTTGTCAAGGATGTCATACTTATTGCAAGTCCATGCAGATAATCTAGTTTTATTAGTAAGAACTTTGGTAATTATGTTTTGTTCCTTAGAAAAAAAATACCCCTGCAATGCACTAGTTCGTTACTTATTTTTCTGCTAAACTTCAAAATATTATATCAAAGAAATTCATGTTCCCGCTGCGTAAAGAAACTGATGCTTAGAGTGATTAAGAAGATGCTCTGAGCCCACAGCAAAGATCTAACCCATATCCATGTGATAGCGATTTCAATACCAAAGCATTTTTAAAATTTGACTAATCAGCCTCTTAATGCTGTGTTCCTGAGTAAAGACCTATTTTCTCACCTAAAATTAATATTTTCTAAGTTTTAAGAATTTTTAATTTGATTTTGTGTTTTCATCATGCCCATATTCCTCCCTTGTTCCCTTCCCTAAATTTCCTAAGAATTGCCATTTTCTAGGATTTCAGGATGAAGCTCTCTTGTCTGATCACACTTTTTTTTTTTTTTTACTTTTTTCTAACTTTAGAAATGCAGCCAATGAGAATTTTGAACAGTTTCTCTTCAGATTCAATTTAGATCATATATATGACTCATTCAACCACCTCAAGTCCTTTCATGAATAGGCTCAGAAGTAAGGCACTTTAGGTTTGATGGGTCTCAAGTCTCACATAATGCACTGTTCACTTTCAAGTGTGTTCATTCACAGCCATCCCTTTCTAAACCTTAAAGAGGCATATTCCTATAAAAGAATTTCCCATATTACCACTGTTAAGTCCATGTGAATATAGTGAGGAGATAATAAAAATATTCAAAGCACAGGCTAAAACAAAATGTCAAGTCATATTTATGTCTCTCTTTTCCTTTCACTCACTTTTATTAATCAGAGATTGGGAAAAAAAAAAAAAAAAACTATCAGCTCACAGGTGGTCCCAGAACTTTCTTTCAAATAACTTCTGCTAGTTGGTGTGCCCCGAAGACAGCATGGTGGGGTACAAAGCAGAGTAGCTGGATGGGTTCCAGCTCTCGCTAATAGGTGACCCTAGGCAACCATTCTCTGATCTTCAAATTCAACTTTCATAACATAATCATGATAATATTTATTTCTTAGAGCTGTTTAGGAGATTAAGTGCTCCATGTAAAATGTTTAATAAACTGTAAAACACATAAAATGGAGGCTGTATTTACAATCTCTGACAAATGTGGGTTTCTTTTGGCAAGGGGGTCTTGTCACAAAATGTCATTCTTTGTCAGCTACACTTAAGAATCTATAAAAATATTTTAAACTACTTTCAAATTAGGAATATGAATTATATCCATGGGGGCGGGCAGTGGGCTGGAAATGTAACACCATGATAGAGCGAGGCATGCAAGGGCCAGGCACAATGTTTCTGCGAACTTTAACAGTATGGTCTCTAGTATGTGGGTAAAATCTTAAAATGTGAAGAAACCTTTTCAGAAGGGAACTGGAGACCAATAACTCTAAATTTCTCTGTTTAAGACAACAAAAAGAATTACTGGGAAAGCATTGTACAACCCAGAACCCAAGATTCTCACATAAAGCCTTTACTTCCTTCCTCAAACATATGCACCATCTTCAAAACACCAACACCAGAGTTTCAGGTAATGAGCAATGCTGCAGTGGAAGTCTTTGGGAACAGACAGCTCTTCCCAGCTAACTCAATTCATACCATTTAGTCACTCTCAAGACTAGATCTGTTACTAACCACACGTTTTAGGACTTGATGTTTGTAAACAGATACCAAAAAACTTGTATTTATAAATAACAAGGATCCATGTTGGAGCTGATTACTTTTTCTTCCTTTCACCTTTAACATTTTTTCATATTTTTTTTGTTAATTTATACTTTGAAAGAAAATATAAAGAAAAAAGCTTTCAATAATTTCAGAAAATCATTCTCAGACCTGAAGGTAATATTTATTCACTGAATACTAAACTACATAATTAATAAATAAGGAATGCAGAGAGTTTTATAGGTTAAATAGTTTTTGTCTTTGTTTTAAAAACAAGTGAACGTTCTTTAAGTTATAGCTGATAGAATCAAAGAAAAATGCAAATATAAAGCCTGTCCTCATTTTTTGAAATAAATGCATTCCTAACATGAATAATTTACTTTTTGTGAATCGAATATGTTTCCCCATTAAAGGAGCTTAATATTCACATTTTAAAGGTTGAATACTTTTGTAATGTGATTACATTTAAATATATCTTGTTTATAAAGTTTAAGGTTTTTTCTTAAATTGCTATAGTCTCGTAGCTTTATTAATTCTCTTATATAGACAAACAAGACTACTTGAGAAGAATATATTTTTCACTATCATATTATTCAGTGTTACATATGTTGTTAATATGATAGGAGATAAGGAAAATAATTTTGACATTCATCTTCACATTGTATAAACACTGAGGAAATTGAAACTGGGGAAGTTCTGATTCAAATGGGATGATCAACAGTAACCATTTTCTGAGGAATGAAGTTTCCTTTTCATATGTTGAAACAGAGGAAAGAAGTGCCCAGGCAACTTAACAACACTCTTAGATCTCATCTTGGCTTTAACCAAAACCAAAGATATTGGTAAGTCCTTTAACATTTTTGAGCCTCTAATGTGCAAAATGAAGAGTTTGAAACATCACAGATTTCCAAAGTTTTTACTACAAATCTGCTTTAAAAGTGTATTTAAACATTTTAAACTAATTTTAGACGAACAAAGAATTATTTAGTACAAAGAATTCTTTAGTACAAAGAATTTATTTCTATATCTCATGCTGCTTCTTCTAATGTTAATATCTTACATAAGTATGGTAACATTATCAAGAACAGGAAATTAGCATTGGTACAATATTATTAAGTAAACTACAGACCTTATTTCAAATATAGCAAATCGTTCAATTTACCTTCAGAAGCGCATACGCTAAAATATTGGATTAAAATATTTCTAAGAATATACTCTCATTCATGTTTCAATCCTGAGTCACAAAGCATGGTAACATCAATAGAAGAGGCCCAATTGCCTGTACCATGCCTGACCCACAAAAATCACTATGCAGGGAATAGATAGGGAAGAAGAGACAGATGTTAGTGACTGACTTGAGTAACATAGGGTATGGGATAACACCCTATTCCCTATTTGTCAAAGGTCAAAGTTGCTTAAACGAGACCAGAAAAGTATAACCATTCTGCTTTTCTTCTTCTCCTCCTTCTTCCTCTGATAACCAGTTTCAATGATTATAATTCATATGTAAAATGGAAACTACAATGATTCAAGTTACATAATTCTTAAAGTTATACAAACTACTAAATTATTAAAGTTAAAATTTCTCAGGTTTAACACTGGAGTAACTTTGGGAATAAAGTTGATAAGTTTGACAAAGAAGTCCTCTAAGAAAAATGATGCATATTTTATAGTAATTTTAAGCAGACTATGTCTCAAATAATTTAATTTCAACCTCATAATCTTTAAAATATTTTGTGTACTTTACTTTCCACACTTGATTTGAATTTTACATTTTAGTATCCATAATCAATGCAAAAGGAAAGTACGTAATCTTGGTTTAAACAGCTACAGAGTGACATGTCTCACTGTCAGTTTGGTAGAACTGTACAAGTGCCCTGGCTCAGAATTTAAAATCTTCTGCATGGATAACATTCTAATTAACATCGAACCACAGTATCTTTCCATAACTTTGTGACTTGTGGTTAAAGTGAAATTGTTCTTTTTTATCCATTTCAATGTGGCTCTTCTTATCTTTGTGCTTGCCTAGGGTACAGCAACTTCTTAACTAGAGTCTGTAATTCTCATAGAAGATTTTGGTCTATATATCATTGTTAAATCAGCATTTCTATAGGTGAACAAGGGCTGAGACTTTTTATCCCACCATGTTGCTGATGTCACTACAGGATTACTCTTCTTAACTCGTCTTAATGCCAGTACTCTTTATTGATAATTTAATTTGTCCTGTTTTGTATATTTCAACATCTTTGATGTTTTTGTCCAGTGATCCTTGATGTATATTTTAAAACCTCAAAAATAACATTTCTTAAAACCCCAATAATATGTTCCATGGTTTCAGAAATTTTGCATTACAATTCTAGAAATTATTTTTAAATCATGTAACAACTAGATATTTTCCTACTTATTTTTAACAAGTAGTTAGTGAAGAACCACTGTGTAAGAGACACTGATATCTTGCATTAGAAATGATAATTTTATTTTTAGGATCCCCTGCACTCAGACCCAATTCAACTCCCAGGGCCATTCCTGATGTGAGCCATGAAGTATTTCAGCAGTCTTTGCTCCCGCACTTGGCTGGGCATCATTATTCTTACAGATCATCTGCCCATAATGTGTGTCTTAACAGATGACTTAATTCCTTCATCAAACTTAAATATAAACACCCATTCCTAATTGTGCCAGCTCCTAGTTGCTTTTCTATCTTTGATACTGTTTCTGATTTCTGATTATACTATTTCCCTAGTACTCCTGACTGTTTTTATAACTGAATCTAGTCTTCTATTAAGTCCCTTGGACTAGACATGTCCCATAATTCAGCAAGTTGGTGAAGCACAGTTATTAGACAAATGTTAGGAGTCTTATTTAACTATTTATCTTTTAAGTATATATGTCCCAAGTGGTTGTTCTGAAAGTCTGTTCTCAATTTAGGGGCTGAAACATTCCTCTATAACCACGCCCCTCTAATTAGATGTCTGAATCTCATTCTGCTTTTACCTGACATTGTGGACATTAATCCAGAAGAAATAAATGTTCTGTGTTCAAGACCTACAGTTCTGTTACCCTTAATGTCCATCACCAGTTAACTGGTATAGTGGCAAGTTCCTTACCCTTTCCTCCTGCTCAAACTTACTGTAAATAACTGGTCATGCTCTACTTCTTCCAGTGTGATAAAATATTCACAGCCTGGAAGAAGAACTTTACATGCTGAGCTCTTTAATAAGTAATACAGCATAGTGAAGACCATCAGCTTTGCAGTCAAACAAACTGAGACTAAATTCTTTCCCACCAGTTGTAGTAGACAGAATAAAGGCTCCTCAAAGATGTGTGTGACTGAATCCCTGGAATCTATAAATGGATTATGTTACATGTCAAAGGGAAAGTAAGGTAGCAGATGGAATTAAGGTTGCTAATTAGCTGACTTTATGGTATGGATATTCACCTGGATTTTTTTAGTGAGGTCAATGTAATCACAAGAATTCATATAAGTAACAGAGGAAGTCTGAAGAGTTAGTGTCAGAATGACATGATGTGAAGTAGAATCTACTTGCCCTTGCAGGTTTTGACAATGGAAGGAAACCAAAGAATGTAAGTGCCTCTAGAAGATGGGAAAAACATGGAATGAATTCTCCCTTAAAGAGAGAAAGGAAAACTCCCTTACCAGAAAGGGAAACAGCCATGTGGATACCTTGATTTTAGACTAGTGCAACTTATTTTGGACTTCTGGCTTACCGACATGTAAGATAATAAATTTGTGTGGGTTTTTTTTGTTTTTTTTGTTTTTTTTTTTTTTTAAATTTGTGTTGTTTTAAGTCACTCAATTCATGTTAAATTTTTTTTTTTTTTGCAATAGTAGAAAACTAACACATAAATTACCATGTAGTTTTGATCAAGTTACTCAACCATGCTAATCTTCAGTTCCCTCATCTAAAGAAGGGCTGTTGATACTATATTCCATTAAATCTAATATTTCATTAATTATAATGAATTGTAATTTGAGATAAATAGATGAAACACTATTTATACATGAAGAAAATATACTGTCAATTTAACCTTGCTATAAAACTTTCATCACACTTTTGTTTTATACACATTTAAAGAGTTCTTTTAGATTTAACACTTAGATTTTTATCTTATCACTCATTTGCATACATCACAAATTAAAAATAGTTGTTACTAAAATATCTTCACTTTAAATGTTAAATTTTTCTGAACTGCATTACAATTCAAGTAATAGATGTTATGCTTTATCAAAAATATTGTTTCCTTTCTGTCATCAAGAACATTTATCATGAAATTTTACTTCAATTGTCCTCAAGTTTTTCTTCCAATCCGCTGGAACACATCTACAGGATTTAATATGCACACATGCAGGCAATGCCACAATGACTGGACTGCCACTTGACCGAAGGGGATTGAAAAATGCAAGTGAATTCAGATATTTTTTAAAAAATTTTCCTTGCAATGAATACAACGTGATAGAATGTAAATGGTCTAAACACAGAGGTATAAAAATTTTAGCATCTTCAATGTCTTTCTTTCTCTGTACAGTTTCTTTCCTAATGATGTTTTTCTTAGGTACATGACCTCTCATGTACTGAACAGTTAAATAGTCAATGAAAGAAGTCTAAGGAGACAGCTAATTCTTGTTTTATGAAAGTGGCTAAAGATTATTAATAAGTGGGTAGAATACCAATCATAATTATTTATATATACACACACACACACATGCATATACATATACATATATAACTACATATAGATATAGATGATACAGATATCAGGGTGTTTCTTTTCCTCTTTCCATGCAAAAGCAATGAAAAATAAAGAGACCTACACTTTGAAGATAGGCAGTCATTTACAGCTGAATTAAATCTTTTATTCGGTGTAATGATTATATAGTTTAGCCATATTGAAATGTTCATATAAAAATTTTCAAGACCAATATTGAATTATATAAAAATAGATAGCAAAAAAATATGAATTCATGGAAAAATAATTTGACCAAAGTTGGCTAGTGTATCAGAACAGAAAAACCCTTTTTGAAAATAGAAGTAGAGACTCAGTAGGAAAGCTTATGTGTTTGTGTGTGTGAATTTTCCTTATTCTTTTTTGTTGTTGTTATCTCTAGTTTTCGTGGACTTCTATAAAATGGTGATTATATTACAGACATACTTTTTTAATGAAAATCATGTTTCTGGCTAAAGACTATGTGAAAATCGGTTTATAAAGGCATCTGTGGTAGGAGGATAGCTCCAAGCAGAGTTTTGTTCTGGTATAAAGAAAATTTGAGAATTGATGACTTGCAAAGTGTATGTGAGAATGGCAGAAAGATAATCTGGGTATTGATTATAATTAGTTTAAGTTAAAATGCATTAAGACGATCTTGTTTTGTCCTCATTTCTGTGAACTTTTGGGAAGAAATACACACTTAACTGTCTCAAAATTTTCTGATTTTGTCTGCCAACTAGGGCTTTGTTATTTCACCTAAGCAGGCAAGATAAACTTTAAAGAGACTATCATGTTGCAAAAAAATTAAACCATTTAATAGTCATTTAAAAACTGGAACAAATCTATGCTTATTTGAAGGTATGTTTGCAAGTCTTTTCAATAAAATAAATTTTAATTCAGCAAAATAAAATGTATATAACAAGTGTTTGAGTAAATCTTGTTGCTTATTTTGTAGATAATCGGCTAAAAGATGAAAATGTTTTCCACAGTGATTACAACTTTTCATAGTAATTATATCTGTGATTTTAAAATGAGCAGCCCTACCAGACAGAGACCCAGAAGAAATGAGCAAGAAATACATAAAATGCAAAAGATAAATGACAAACATAGATTAAAAACTGTGTCTCATTTTGACTTGGGTGTTTATTGAAGTTTGACTGTAGCCATAATATTCTGTCCCAATCTACCATTTCACTTTGATTGTATCTTTTAATGCTTAATCACTAAATGCCTCCTTTAACATTGTAAGTGTCCTGCCTAGATGTGTGCATAAAAAGGTATAATATCATAACTTGATATCACATCTAGTCATCGTAAGAATAGCAGTCATGCAATCAAGGAATGCCATTCAGAATTATTATTAATATTAACTTTCAAATATAAATAAGCTTCTGGATATCACTTATAATGAAGTTCTTACATTTTAGTGGCTGAAATTCTATATGCAATTTGAAGTATAAACCTATACATAAGTTGCTTGGGTGAAATTCAGCAATAATTATGATTCTGAAAAGGGGCTAATTTCATACACTGCAACATTTATTAACTTTTAAATAGTTACATAGAAATAAATTAGCAGACTATAAAGCTGTTTAGAGAATGTGCTAATCAAGTAACATTTTAAAAACGTTACACATATGTTTGAACCGATAAATTTTTAAAGTATGTAGAAAAAATTTTAAGTGTTAAAGAAAAGGCAGAATAATAAAGATTACATTGTATCATATTATTTTTCTACAGAATCTCTGCTATACCAGTATTTATAATCTTAAACCAGTTAATTCAAGAATTTTATATTGAGATATTGAATTTCATTTAGGTTGTCAGTCTTTCAGAATAAACTCTCCATGTCTTATGAAAAACACTTCAGTCTATGCATTTGATAATAACTAATATGTAATTCAGAAAAAAATAAGTAATATAAATAATATGAGAAAAAATAAGTAATTGCTAAGGTAAAATGAGACGTCAGCAAAAGCATTCCACATTCTGCTAACTGTAATGAAATAGACTCATCATTATCTTATGGTAGAAATGCAGTATATTCAATTTAATAGCACAGATGCTGAGATATTATTGTTCTTCATAGCAATGTAACCCTTTTAAAAATGACTACTAAATTTTTACTAATATGGTTGTAAAACCTATCATTATTTTTGTTACAAATTTTGATAAAATATTCTCATTTTATGTCAAAGTTTATTCTGTGAGTGGTATTTGGTTTCACACTAAGCTTCAGCCAAATGTTTCTACCTATGAGCCTTTGGTGTTTGTTTGACTAACATGTATATTCAGTGAATATTTTTAAAAAGTCTCTTAAAGAAATGATGTTGATTAGAGAAAGAAGCAAAAGTAATCTGACATCTTGAGATAGGGATTTTAAATTTATTCTAGCTTTGCTGGAGAGCAGTTTCAAGAAGTGTACTAAAAACAAAATTAAACATGAATATGCAAACAAGTTATGCAGACAATTACCTTCATGGAATTTGTCAAAGCATAGTATTAACTGATAGAGGCAAACTTCAGGCTATAAGAAAGTATAAAAAAGTTCATTTCAGGGTCAGTCTTTGTAGTTCAAAAAAAACAAGGCAATCCTATTAACTATCCAACACAAGAATACTATGCAGCCATTAATAATGAATGAATTTTCAATGAATTAAATGATGTTTTCAATATACTGTTAAGTGAAAAAGTGTTTAAAAATACAGGACAATGTCATTTTTATAGTTCTGTTACAGACCTATTATTTTGGCATGATTATTTACACTTCATTTTATTTTCAAATTGTTTCATAATATATAATTCTTACTTGTAATGAAGCTATGGTTCTACTGGTCTCTGAAGAAAAATCTTAAATTGCTTTCTTAATTACATTCAGGCTGTAATTTATACAGCACCAGTAATAATGTTAATTCTGGTATGGAGGAACTCAGCAGAAAACAATTTGTCTGTAGGCTTCATTGGTGCTGCAATACTGCAACAATAAGGTCTCCAACACAGTCTGAGCTCCATTGGATGACATATCAAGGACTGTCAACATTATTACCAAGAGTGCAAATCACATGGCTGAGCTCCTTTCTAGAGCTTTTCCTATCTTGGGGAAAATAAAAATTTTCAAGGTGCTTAATAAGGGTCAAGGATTCTCAAATAAAAACTATTTAATAATAATTCTTAAAAAGAGGAAGAAAACAACATCTTCCTCCAATTCAACCAAGGCCACAGACTTCCATAGTATTTTATAAACAGAGCAATTTCCCTAATAGCATGTTTTTACCTTATAAACCACTGAAGCTCAAAAAAATCAAATGAATGTACAAGAGTGGAATAAAATGACAAATGAAGATTACAAGCAAGATTTCATTAGTCACAGTTGATACAAAATGGCACCTGAGAAAATTTATCTATATGTCTATATAAAAAGATGATATTCCCAAATCCACTGATTATAGTCCAGACTTAGACAAGGCTTATTGTGTATGTTTCCAGAAGAACTGATCTTGCAAAATATAACACAGTTTATATTTTGCAACTTGTGTTACTTCAGAAGAGTTCATTTAGTCTTTATATTAGTTGAACAGAACAACCGTATAAACTGCCAATAATACAAGGTATACTTTACTTATCTGTCATATCCATGGTCAATATTTTGTTGGAATATAAAATTTTTGGTAAAGTAGTTGAGTTTTCATAAAGCATCTGTTCAGGCCCAGAGCATTAATAAAAAACTTTCTGTGAGTGTTTAAAGAAAATAATATCTAATCTGTATTTTACACTATCAGGAGTCTGAAAAAGTGTTTTAAGAGAGTGGAAAAACTATTACATACACCAAACTATGTCTATTTATTCACACAATCAGTGAAAAAGCTGAACTACAAAGTATCTTTTGTTAATTTTTGTTTTTGAGACAAAGTTTTGCTGTTGTTGCCCAGGCTGGAGTGCAATGGCCTGATCTCGGCTCACCACAACCTCTGCCTCCCAGGTTCAAGCTATTGTCCTGCCTCAGCCTCCCGAATAGCTGGGATTACAGGCGCCCACCACCATGCCCAGCTAATTTTTGTATTTTTAGAAGAGACAGGGTATCGCCATGTTGACCAGGCTGATCTTCAACTCCTGACCTCAGGTGATCCCCCCGCCTTGGCCTCCCAAAGTGTTGGGATTACAGGCGTGAGCCACCACGCCCAGCATCTTTTCTTAATTTTATAATGCAAAATACCTGCTTTAACTCCTTCAAAGAATAAACTAATAATCATAAAATCAATAATCCAACCCCCAGTAAGTACATAGAAAAATACCTAATAATTTAATTATTTTTAATGTCAGTATTTTAGTAATATCATTCTTAAAGTAGTATTATTAACAGACACTTAACCTCTATGCCAAAGCTAAATATGATAAAATATACCCAGAGTAATGACTATCTTTATAGAATAAAAAGTTCAAGCTTCTTTAACTATTTGGGAAAAGGTGAGATAGGTAAAAAATAAATTGAAATCCTTAATGAAAAAAATTGAAATATTAAGGATTTACTTATTAGACTTTTCTGAGACTAGTGGTATCTTGAAAAACTTGAATAATTCAGAAGAAAAGCAGAAGTAATACATCAGCACATCGCCGTGTAACTTCCCTGTTGGCTAGAAGTGGCTTGGAAAATGACTGTGGAATATTGCACAGTTACATGGTGATGCCAATTGCAACTACTCACCTGGAACAGGAGTTGGCAACCTACAGCCTGTGGAGTGTTTTAGGATGCTTCAAGAACTGAGTGCTTTTTACATTTTTCTTTTCCTATTAAAAGCAAACAAGAAGACTATGTAGCCTAAAGTCTAAGCTATTTATATCTAACCCTTTACAGAAAAAGCTTACTGATCCTATCCTGAAAAAAAAAATGCTTTCATTTTAATTCTTATCAACAATGATAACTTTAAACAATTTTGATGTGGCAGTGACAGCATCTTCACTGTTTTACCACCTGCTCTCTGACATATTAATAATACAGGATGAAGGGATCGCTGATGATCCTGATTTACCACAGAACCATACAAGTTCATTAGGCTGATGACATTATGCTGAGCTACCACTGTGTCAGTGAAATTTCTATAAGTTTGGTGTCTTGTGGCCCATCAAGATGCCCATTCTAAGCAAAAGAAGTTGTTCCACTTTGCACAACTCACAACCAACAAGAGATATAGTACATGTCGGACCTTTTGGATTTTAAAGACAGCACTTGCTGCATTAGTGTGTGATACTCTGACCCATTTACCAGACTGCCCATTTTGAATACAATCTAGAATATAAAAGACCCTGCAGCAGTTCCCAGGCTCAGATGTGAGGTATTTTGCTCTTCATGCCTTATGACTAAATGACCACATGGTATTCAAAGCGTCTGGGCAGCCTGAGATGTTACATAAAGTCTTTGGAAAACTGCAAGAGGAGAATCACATCACAAGTTTTGGGGTAAGGTCATGCCCTCTTATGCTTAAAAAATGTCCTCTACTTGCAAAGTTCTTGGGCCCTGGTAGAGACATAGTGCTGCCCATGAAATAGCAATTATGTGTCCCACATTGTCTACAATGACCTGAATATTGCATGATTCATCAAATTCTAAAATTAGATATGCACAGCAGCATTATTATATTGTGTAATAAAAATGACAGATGACACTGAGCAAGTCTGGAAAGCACTAGAAAGCTGCATGAGAAGGTGACTCAGACTCCCATGACACATATTCCTACTCCTTTACTGCCTCTTCCTCCACCAACATGTATAGCCTCATGGGGAGTTCCCTATGGTCAGTTAACAGATGAGGAATATACATGGGCCTGGTGACTAGATGGGTCTGTTGGTGCAACGGTGTCAGTGGACTTACATAATTACAGCTACTCACAGATGCAATCCATCCTCTCAGTGGTCAGACTATCATTTGACACATCTGTTAGTGCATGTGATATAGAAGGGAAGAAATCCTGAAACACAGATACACACTGACTCATGGACAGTGCCTAACAATGGGTAGCTCAGAACGGAAAAATCAATGTTCATAGATTTAGAACTAGGAGTTTAAAGAAAGAGGAAAATGGATAAACTATCAGAATGAACACAGAGTGTGAAGGTATCTGTGTCCAATATATGCCTACTCAGATAATGTAAAAATAAATGTCTGTATTATCCCAACAAGTAGTGATCGCAATCCGCTGTGGAAGAGTCTCAAAAATGGGATGGAATTGATGACTCTTTCTCTGAATGTCAGGCAGTCACTTTTCTCAACAACTCTCCTGTTTCAAAGTGTGTACAGCAGACTCAACACCATGAACTTCCTCTCCCAAGGCTGATCTACTGCTGACTGCCCATTCTGCCAATAGCAGAGGTCAATGCTGTGCACCTAACAGGCCATCGTTCCCTGGTGAGACCAGATGACTGCCAAATGGCAAGCTGATTACTTTTCACTTTGGGGGAGACAGCAATTTCCCCCCTAAGGAAGAGATGCATATTTCAGATATGGATTTCCCTTCCTGGTCTACCATACTATGGGCTTTCAGAATGACTGACTCATCACCATAAGATGACACATGGCATTGTTTCTGATTTTTAAAAATCACATTGTAATGAAGAAAATATGGCAATAGACTCTCAGAATTCCCGAGTGGTAGTGTATATTCCATCACCCAGATTCAGACAGCTTATAGACTAGTAGAATGGCCTATTGAAGACTCTGTTAAGGTACCAGTGGGGACAGAGCACATTGTGAGACTGGGGTGCTGTCCTTACAAGCTTATATAGCTTATAAGCTGTAATTTAAATGTATGCAATTTATAAGCTGCCGTCTTACAGCACCTGGTACTTAGTGTCATCTCCCCCAGCATTTGAATGCATGTGTTCACAAACAAAGGGTGATATGAGAATGACCTCTCTCATCACTTTACTTAATAATCCACTTGAGGAATATCTATTTTCCATCATTGCAGCCATTTACGCAGTAGATTTGGGTTCTAATGCCCAAAAAAGAATATTCCACTGGGGGATTACAATCTGATTTCGGTTAAGTTGGAACCTGAGGCTGTTGCTCATTCATTACAGTTTCCTGATGGTGCTGAGGAAAATGATAGGGCCTCTGTTGAACAGGGTGATTAGATTACCCGAACCCAATTGAAGCAATCAAGTGTTTATCTGAAACTGAAGGAATTTGTGGAACAGTTCTTATCCAAAGGACTTTATCCAAAGGACTACCAAGTACCAATATTATGTAGAAATAAACATTTGGATCACACCCCATCAAATAATGATCCTCATTCAGCCAAGATCCAAAAAGGGAGTGGAGGGAAACTGGAATGGGTTGTGGAAGAAGAAAATGAAATGATCAACTCAGGCCTAA
Organism: Colobus angolensis palliatus; assembly: GCF_000951035.1. Taxonomy (NCBI): domain Eukaryota; kingdom Metazoa; phylum Chordata; class Mammalia; order Primates; family Cercopithecidae; genus Colobus; species Colobus angolensis. Next base: position 1,248,635 of record NW_012115167.1, read on the forward strand.
TGACTATCCACAGAAGTGGACCTGTATTAGCTATGCTTTATGTTAATTATTTTTTCTTCCTCCATTACATGTTAGTAACAGCACTGATAAGGGCTAATGATTTAGGATTTATGTGATTGTATGATGAGAAATTGACATCATATTGTCATTATACAGTAACTGATGGAACTTGTATGTCTCCTGAGTTTAAACAAAACTTTTCATCTGGCTGGAGGATTAAAGTGGATGTAGAAAGTTTTAATATGTGGACTATGTTGGAATAGTCCCCATTTGTCCCTACAAATCTACATGCCAGCCTGCTTTGTGGCTTCAGATGTCAATCTTCATGGGCTACACAAACTAGGTTACCTTCTCCTCTAATTTCTGGTTGGCAGAGAGAAAGCAGAGGAAAGAGGGAACCACAGCAATCAGAGGGGAGATAAGTCTGGAAATATATACTTTCGGCTTTATCCCAGCTAGGCTGCCAGTTACCACTATCATTGGCCACAGGTCCTGTTAGACAGCTTTTTCCTACAGCTACTGGTCTCACCAGCATCTGATAACTACTAGCTCTCCTTGCATCTACAGGTCTAGTGTAGGTAGACCTAGAAACCAACTGTTTCTCAATTGACTGTTCTTTTTAACTCTGTCCACATATTTATAACAAATTATTTTATTAAAATTTCCTCATTTACCCCACCTATAGGTGTCACCACCTTGGTTAGTTTCTTTACAAAAACATAACTGATTTGTGATGCATTTTACAAATATATGTCTACTTGTGTATTTGCTTATTAATGTTTTGGTGGCATTTGATATACTTGTTTTAAAATATTTCTAATGTAGTTGCATCAAACATCTTCTTTCTTATAATTTTGATCTTTGTTTTAATGCTTAAAAATGTCATTTCAGCCAAATATTATTTACATATTCATCTATATTTATTTTAGCACACTTATAGTTTTATTTTTAAATAAATCTTTAATGCAATTGAAAATATGCATGAGATAATATTATAAGGTAGATATATGAGTTTTTTATTCCAAACGCAATCACTAACTTATTAGATCAGCAGTTCTCTCCTGATATGAAATACCCACTTTATAATTTATTAAATTATTATGATTTAGATGCATTTATAGCTTTTTCCTAGGGCTATTTAATCAAGTACCATGGGAGATTTAAAATATTAAATAAGTAACAACTATTATTACTCAAGAATGCTTAACTCATTAAATAGATTGAAGATGGGTTTCCAAAACGTTTTATGAGCCATTTACCCTTTTGGAGCAAGTGAATATGTATATGACCCACGTCAAATTATTTTCTGTTTATTTAACTTAGCAATTCTGTTCAAATTTAACTAGTGTTCAGCACTTGGAAATCATTTTGCACACTAGATATATGTATTTCTGGAATAACTGAATAGTGTCTCACAACCTGAAAAAAATAAACATAAGCAGTACGTGTTCATTGAAGGATTGCAGACAGTATGTAGTCCGTGGATTAGCTTGATTCAAAATGAAGCATTAATTAGAATATATATTAGAACCAAACTTATAAAACAGAATAGGACCTGGAGTGGAGCCTGTACTCCTTACTTACAGTCTAAGTGCAGCATTATCATACATCCTTCAGGAAGAACTTAGTCTTTAAAATAAAGGAAAGAAAGCAATACCTGAGCTTCTGAACAAGATTTCTCTACGCAAAGAAATATGTGTGAAACAATAAAAAACTGGAAAGCAATCTAGAGTGTGGTTGAAAAAGCTATAGAAATTGCTATAAGCTGAAATAAATGAAGAGCAAAATATGGATTGAATAATAAGAAAATTTGCCTAGAGCCACATGTCGGAGATAGTCCACGTAATTTACAACTTCTTTGCTCTAGTGACAAGGGGTTGACTGCTTTTTGGGTTTTATGTGTGTGTTTTTGGTTATAAAATATAGATTAAAAGAAAAGTTGTTTCCCTATAATATCTCAAGTTATTCACTAGAGAATAGATTTTTTTAAACAAAATGTACTTTGACCCCAAAACATTTGTATTCTAAAAGGGAGTTTCATAGGCACTGTCTATCAGCATGCTCACTGTGTTTTGTACTTTAGGAAGACATTAGTATACTCCACACTTATCCAGATGGAGTAGGATAGATGTAAAGAAACTTCACTTGTATATCATACACGGGGATTATGAAATTTCATCAGTAAAATAATGATCTGGCAAAATATTTACTTTAGAAAACTATTAACAAGTCCTTACATATTTGGAATATAACAAATGTGTTAGAATAAACTGATAGCTCTTTTCTGGGGCAAATGTAATTCTTATAGTTTCAAGAAAAGTTGAAAACTTAAAGGAATAAAATTGTCTTTAATATTTCTAAACATATATATTAGTCAGGGTTTAAAAATAATGTATAACAAGAACCCTAATATCTCAGTAGCTTACAATACCAGACATTTATTTTACACTCACGTGCCTGCTATTTGGCTGCAATTCAACAGATTTTATGTGAGCTTGGATATGCTAGATGATATTATGTTTGGGTTCAGGTCTGCTTTGCATGCAGTCATTCTAGAAAACAACTGGAAGGAGTAATGAACACCTGGGGCATGTTCTTCCATTACAAATTCTTCCAAAATCCAAGCTCAGAACTAGCCTGCTGTCACTGTTGCCCACAACTTGACTGGCCACAGCCAGTCATATAGCCAGATTCTTTGCCCATGAACTGGAGAAGTACACTTCAGCCACACAGAGGAGGAGGCAGTTAACATATGATGAGGAGTAATCTCACCTACCAAAATGAGAATGAGCTAGTTTATGAGCTAATTCAAATCTTCTACTAGAAGATAAAATGAGAGATTCCACTCCAATGATCGATATTCAACAAGTCTGAGAGGAAATTGCACTCTATTAAACATTTTGTCTATTCAAAGACTTACACTTTGAGTGCAGAAAACAACATTATATCATATTGTCATCTCTTCTATTGGACAAGAGGTCTTGGGAATTTAAAGCAAAATTTATGATAGTAAAAACAGTGTCAAATTAATGTGCAATGTTCTTCTTAACTAGCAGATTATTTGGCAAACTTTACATTTCATGCAAGATGAATAAAAGTGTAGAGAGTACCATACCTTCTTTACTTGTCAATCCAAAACTCCTTTTCGTCAAATTATTTTAAAAGATAAGAAAAATAATACCTATATTATGGTGTTTGTTAATTCAAATTTACTTGACTGCATAACTTTTCTGGTTTATAAATATGGTAATACAACATATTTTTATTTTTCATTACAGAGATCAAATATTTGACTCTTCTGCATGTTACAAGTTCAATCAGTTATTTTTTGTTGTTGACATTAGCCCAATGTGATCTTATATTATTTAAGGTAAAATGGTGATTCCAAATTAAGAAATGAGGTGATGTTAAAGTTGTTTACTAACTTCTTTAGCCATAATTTATGTAAATTATCTCCTCAATAAAAACCACTAAAATATTTTTTATTTAGAAGAATGTTAATTCACCTTCTATATTATGCTACTTGATTTTATTAATTGATATACATCTTGTTGGATGATGTTATACTTAATCTTCCTTCAATATCCAGCTTATGTTCCACTTTCTCCATGAATGATTTTTTCAGATACAATGACCTACACTAATCTCATCTGTTTCTGACATCTCTCAGGTTTTGTAAATACTATTTTTTGTTGTTATTGTTCCCTGATGCTTACAATATCTGTTGTTCTTTCAAGCAGAAAAGCTTTGGTTATCTAGTGCTGCCTAAGAAATCTCAAACTTCTAGCAAAAACAGTAACTACTGTTTAATTTTCTTATCTCTCCTCATTCTGTGGTGACTAACCTCAGCTAGGGTGTTGTCTCATGCAGTTGCAGTCTGACAGCATCTGGGCTGGAGTTGTCTCAAAAGCCACCTCAGTCAAGTGTCTGTAGGCTGATGCTTGCTATGAGCTAGAACTTCACTGGGAGCTCTCAGCCAAAACATCTACACATGGTTTCTTCGTATGACTGAAACTTCCACACATTATGGCACCTGGATTCTAAGAGTGAGCATCTTATGAAAGCAAATTTTGCACGGAAGCTATGCTACATTTGTGACCCAGCCTCAGAAGTCATTGAGCTAGACCTGACTTTAAAATGACATTCTAACCTCATCTCCCTGCCCCACACCACCCAACATCTACTCCATGCCCCACTATCAAAACTAGGCTGGACAAATACATTTGTATTAACAGATAAACTGAGTCAATGTTTTGATTCCTGTAATTGTAGTTACCTAACATTCGTGATAGTATTCAATGTCTATAATTTCCCACACTTAACATTTTTATTTTTATTTAACTTTTTTTTTTTTTTTTTTGAGATAGGGTCTCACTCTGTCACCCAGGCTGAAATGCACTGGCACCATCACGAATCACTGCAGCCTCCACTTCCCAGGCTCAAGTGATCCTCTCACCTCAGCCTCTCGAGTAGCTGACACTACAGGTACATGCCACCACACCTGGCTAATTTTTTCTATTTTTTTTGTAGAGACAGGGTCTCACTATGTTACTTAGACTAGTCTTGAGCTTCTGAAGTGATCCTCCCACCTCAGTTTGCCAAAGTTCTGGAATTACAGGCATGTGCCACTGTGCCCGGCCAACATTTTTAGATTAATAAAGAAATATTATAAATGACATTTAGATAGACATTTTATTTTACTTAGCTTTAATAATTTAAAAGGGGAAGTCATTAAAAAGGAGTGTTTAATCTCATTATAAACCAGATATCAGACACAATATTAACAAGGTTGTATTAAACTTGTCAGAACACAGCAAAATGCTGTACTCCAAACTATACCATGGGATAAGACTTAATATTCAGAATAATCAAATTTACTGGAAAAACTAAGGATTTTTGTTTTACTGTAGTTCAAGTAATTAATTGGTTTTCAAATAATAAGTAGAAATTTTAACTTAGACTACTCTTAGACTACTTGTTAATATAATATGCTTTCCATCATGTTCAAGGTGCTCACACAGAGACATGAAAGTTCTTCGCAGCTGTAGGGCCCCGGTTGAGAGAGAGAATGGGGACTGAAATTCAGCCTGCATTCTATTGTCAAGTCATGTGCCTTTGGTATCAGGCTGCCTGGAGTATGTGAGATGCTCTTTCAAACTTGCACAAAAATGATGCGATATTTGTTAGCAGAGTCCCTGGTTATGAGGCATCATGTTATAGAGATTTACTTCAAAGGAAAGGAAAACAGGATGTTGTAATAGAAAAGCCACTACAGTATTGGCATAAGAAAACAGATGAGGTTTGCATCCTGACCACTTATTATGACTTTGAAAGAGTGGTGCAACTTCTCTGAATCTCAGTTTCTTCACATATAGAATGGAAATATCAAGTCTTATCATTCGGAGTTGACTGGAGGAATAGAGCAAATATATCAGAAGCATAAAACAGTGTCCAGTGGAGGAAAAATTACTTAAATAGCACCCATCATAAATTCTGAGAAGTGCTGTCATAGGGTTTTAATTCTTGGTTCTGTGATCTTTGATGGATACAGAGTTCTGCAAATCTATTTCAGGTATGTAATTATACAACTGACTGGTTAAAGTCACAGTAGGAATAGTAAAGAAAGCAGTGTGTTATAATTCAGTTCAGAAAAAACACTCCTGAATAAAATATTCCTCAGTATATGTGTAAAAATTGATCTGCTTGGATTTTCAAAAATTTTGTTTCCTGATTTTCTACATAGTTCTCAAAATACACCCCCCTGACATAGAAGACATTATCTTCATAAGATCACATCCTGGGATAACCTTCTCCAGGCAAGAGCCATCACCCAGGGGCAAGACCCAACCCATTTAGACTCTGGCTCAGTTCCAACTTTTAATAAGCCACACATTGCTACAAATGAAACAGATTCATCAGAACAGACAAGATTCATAAAAATAAAGATGAAGTTAAAATAAACAATAACAGAGAGAAGATGTATGCTTCTACTGCACAGGTTAAGAAAAAGTGTGTGTTTAGAACATAAATTTGACTGAATTATTGCTTCTTTCTATGTGTACCTCTAATTATCCTTTTGTACCCCTGTTAGTTTCAAATCTTAAATAATTAATCAGAAGTACTCCAGAGAAAGAAATGGCATGGCTATCTGTTTACTAATAAACAAGAGGTGATTTGAAATATTCTTCAGGCAAATTATAAGTATGTTTTATAGATCACTTTAATTTTAATAGCTGCACACTATAACAAAAAAAAATCTGAAATATGTAGCAAGGTTCATAAGGCTCTGCCTTGTGTCTCCTAGCTCATGTTTCATGACTATTTCTTCACTGATTATGCCCTAGACTAGCCAATTTTGGGGATCCTCAAAAAATGTAGCCTTGTCACATTTGTACAAGCTGTTCCCTCATTCACTAATGTTCTGTCTTCAGCATGTTGCATATATTATGTGTCAGCTTAAATCTCCATTCATGCAGAAGCCTTCCCTGACCATCCACAGGATTAACTATCTCAGCCATTGTGTGCTCTGTCACAATTTTCACTGCAAATGCAAATCCATGTAATTATTTTTTTGTTACTTGTGTATTCCCATCATTCTTCCCACTAGAATACAAGGCCATATTTGTTATCCTGGTTTGTCCAATGCCAGGCAAATAGAAGTTCTCCCAATAAATGTTTGTTAAATGAATAAGTAAGTGAATTTGAACATAAAATTATAAAGCATTTGATTAGTTCCAAATTAATACAAACAAGGGTCTGGAGAAAATATTTACAAAAAATATAGCATTCATATGGAAAAAAGGATAAAAATAGACAGTAATAAAAGAAATAAGGAGGCATTATCTCATGAAAGAAAATAAATAAACAAAACACCATGTAACTAATTATATAGACTCATGGCTTCTCGTTACATTGCTGCTTACAATAATAAAAAATAAAAATTTACTAAATGGCTAATTTTATCTGTAAAAAGTTAATTGCAAACAGTCATGCCTCATCATTAAAAATGGCTATAGAGTTGGACTTTCTATAAAGGAGAGTTGTTCAAGACATTTCTAACAGAAAATCTAGAGTATGATCACCGTATGTCATAATTCTATAGTAAGGATTGAGAGTAGGAAACTGACAAAAAATTTTCTACAATGTTTGAACAATGGAATTACAGGGGATTTTTCTATTCTTTATTGATTGTGCTTGCTCATATTTTCTAGTATTTTTTTATGAAAATTACAAGGGAGGAAAAAAGCTTATTTTAGCCATGTATGCATTTGCATATATCTCTTTTTTTGCCACCAATTTTTTTCTGTGCACTTCAATCTCATTACCCATGTGTCTTCTCTTGACAGACATTTTGCCAAGTATACTGAGGCATGGCATTTACCCTCAAAAACCTCATAGTCATATTGAAGATAAAGCTATATAAAAGAATAATTATGCTCATTTTCATGCATGTAATAAATCTAAGAAATGTGATACAGAGGTAACAGAGAGAAGGGAGTCTCCCTTGGAGAAAAGTGCTCACTTTCTCAATATTTTTATTTATTTTAACTCACAAATAAAAATTGTATGTATTTATAATCTTGGAATCTAGACTTTTATCCTGATGAGAAAGCCACTAACAACAGGCAGAGGTTAGAAACCTTGATATTTAAGATACTGGATCCTTATGCACTATCCCAGAATGCAGTGGGCAGTAGAGTCCACATACCTTTTAGTGAGTGTCCCCATAAAGAGCTATGATATTCACCCCCTTCAAACTTATGAATTTCAGATGAATGATGAATAATTTTTGTACTATAAGTATGTCTGGATGTTGCGTGGACATAATTATGCTAAGTAATTGTGTGTTCTTTATCTGAAATTCAAACAACAGGATGTCTTGTGTTTTATGTGCTAAAAATGGCAAACTACACCTACTTTATTTGCCTTGTCAAGGAAGTGGAGTCTGGAAAATACTGGAGATCCCTCTTTGACAAAGCAGAGTTGCCTGCCTTACTCTCATTCTCATATCCCATCCACCCGAAAAAATTTAAGTAAGAATGTTAGCCCACTTCCAACCCCTATTGTTACGCTCTGGCAGGGACTGGAGCCAATAACAGTATGTCCTAATTCATGTGCAAGTTATGGAAGTTATAGTGGAGTTTTAAAGTATAAACAAGCTGGAAATCCCAAAAGCAGAAAGAATAAACAGTACTACTGAAAGAAAGACTTAAAATGAAAGCTAATCGTGCTCCGTTTCTTTTTATTATAATTATAGTTCTTTACATATTTTCATTTGGAAAAAAATGGGCAAGTGTCCCTTCATGTTACTGTAGAGTTTACTATCAAGATATTATCTTAATCTCCTAAAATGTAATCTTAAGTGCAAGACATGTGATAACCACAAAGCCTGTAAATTATACCTATTATAGGAAATTGAATTTGCTCATGTACACTTGAAATGAGCTCACTAGACTTTGCAGAAATCAACTTAGTATTCCAAAAATGAACTTACCAGCACCACCCCCATTCTTTATACACAGTGTGGCTCCTTTTTTACTCAGAAAGCATTTAAATCTTGGAGCTAACTTTCTCTTTTGAAGACCTGCTTGTAATAAATGGCATTTGAATTCTCACCTAATTCTTATCCACAGTACATTTTCCCAAAGATTCAGACCTAAAATGAAAAAAAGAGTGGGGCGGGTATATTTCCTAAGGATAAGCAAATGATACCTATTTTATCTCCTGCTCCTCTCTCCTTCCATTTTCTCAGAATTCCTGGGAACAGAAATTGGCTTTTTCTTTTAGTTCTCCTAAGTCACAACTTCCTTCTACAGAAGAGATAATATTGATGTCATATACAAAATGGGTACTTATCTACAGTGTGTCTCAAACTATAATATGGGGCTTTATTACTTGATCCTAGATATACTAAAACAGAAAGGGAAGAGAAAAAGGAATTTAGAAAAATGTATCCAAGATATATATATATATATAATATATTATATATTTAATGTTATATATAATATGCATTAAATATATTATATATGTATTATATAAGATATTTAATTATGTTATATATTTAATGTACTATATATTTATTATACATAATATATATTATACATATACAATTTATTTCCCTCTCTCTCATTACTATATTTTTCTATACCTTCCTTCCTTAGTAAAACTTATTTCTTTTAACCTTAATTTTCTCCCAAAGTAATGGAGTAATGGCTATCTCAGTCAGAAAAGGGTCAGTGTTGTAAGTCCACAATGCTAAATAAGAAAATCACAGTAAAAATTTTAAAATGTCATTCCTATTATATCATCAAGGAAAATAGAAATGTGACTATTTTTAAAGCTTTAAAGACAATATATACTTCCTAATAGTAGTATATTCATAGATTCTAAGCTTAAACTACCTTCATCCCCCTTGGACATTCTGTGGACTTAGAAAAAAATGTATTGTAAGCTGTCTTTCAAAACTTAACCACCTTATAAGTAGAGGGACTTTTGTATTCAATAATGTAAACATTTTTTAGCTACTTTGAGAACATGTGCTCTTATTCTGTTGAATAAACTACCTGAAAGTTAAATTCTCAGAAGGCAAATCTATAAAAGAAAAAGTTTAATAGTGTTTCACTGAACAGCTGTACCAATTCTGAAACTTTTCTCCATATATTCAAATGAGGAACTCATTAACAAGGCAAAGAATTCTGAGAAGAATTCTGCTATATAGTTAGAAGATAAGTGAATCTTAAAACAATTTCAAGAAACCATACACAATTAAACTGCTGTATGTGTTCCCTCTGTATGAGTAACACACGATTCATAATGAGGTAAGGGCTACAACATTTTCTAGACTTTTAATTTTTATTACAAAAGTCTTCCAGACATTCTGAGAGATGTTAAAATTGGTTGTTCTTTAAAAAAAAAAAAAAAAAACATTTTTTTTAAAGTTTTATTTGTAGTCTTTAAGAAAAATATTTCTTTATTTTAGACATTGAGGCATATACCATCAGTCACAATGAATTACTATAATATCTGTTGTCCCCTTTTAGGCTCAAGTGAAAAAAAAAGAAAGAATGATATTTTAATTGATGAATCAGGTGAGTCAATTCAACCCAAACATCTAAAAGTTGTTCCTAGATGATTTTTTAGTACAAGCAAAAGTACCCTCTTATAAACATAGGATCTTGCTGTGTCTTTATCAACTCCACAGTGTTGCTAGGTATGCACTGATTCTACAAATGTATACTGAGTGCATGGTTTGAGTCAGGAATATTTACAAAGACAAGGAATGAAGAAGTGAACAAATAGCAAAAATTCCTTATTTTCATGGAGTTCACAATCCGTGATATAGGTATCAGATAGGTGGGCATAGACAAACTGATAAATACATAAATTATCTGGGAAAATTAAAGACAAAGGAAGATAGTGTTGTGGGTTGGGTGGGTGCTCTGGGTACAATTTTAAGTACGATTTAAAAGGTAGGGGCTACACTGAGAAAGTGACTTGAAGAAAACCCTGAAGAGTATAAGTGAACAGTCCACATAGATACATGAAGGAAGAATGTACTTGACAGAGGCTATAACCAGTACAAAATCAATGAGATAGTATGCACCAAATTTTGGAGAAGATGTGAAAAATTGGAGTTTTCATCCATTTTTTGGGAATCTAAGTGTTATAACCGGTTTGGCAAATGTCTTCCATTTCTTTAAAACACTAAATATATACTTATCCTGTAACTCAGTGATTCTAGTCCAAAATATTTATGAAGAGAAACAAAAATGTATGTCTGCTAAAAGATTAGTACACAAATGTTCAAAGATTTATTCATAGTAGCACACATTGGAGAAAACGCATAGGTCCATCAACTGGCAAATGAATTTTAAAAATCTGTAGTGTATTTATATAATGAAACACTACACAGCAATGAAAATGAATGAACTATTTATAAGTAAGTAAAATGAGTGAAATTTGAAAACTTTATGCTGAGTATAAGAAGTCTTACAAAAATTATTGCATTTATTTGAAATTCCAGCAAAAGGAAACTAATCTGTGGGAGACTGAGGGGAATATCAGAGCGGGAGTTACAGTTGGAAGAACGAGGGGAGGGGTTGACTGGGAAAAGGCATTAGGAAACATTCTGCGGACAGTTTTATGTCTCAACAGGGGTTTAGTTTACATAAGTGTATGCAATTTTCAAAATTCATGAAAAGGTGTCCTTAAATTTTTTTGCATTTCTTTGTTGGTACATTTTATATTGAAAGAAAAAAATTAAATTCTAATGAAATTTAGAATGTAATGTTTAGTTAATGATATTCATGCTGAAGTGTTTAGTACTGAAGAGTATTGTTTTCTGCAACATGCTTTAAAGTATATATACATGCATGTATACAGGCACCCACCACCACGCCCGGCTAATATTCATATTTTCAGTAGAGCAGGGTTTCGCCATGTTGCCCAAGCTGGTCTTGAATTGCTGACCTCAAGTGATCTGCCCACCTCAGCCTCCCAAAGTGCTGGGATTACAGGCATGAACCACCGCGCCTGGCCGACTCTGTGAGGTGATTTCTATAAAGTTATTTGAGAATTTTTGAAGTTCATTCCATGAAGTCATTTCTCATTAGAGCTTTAATCTGTTTATTTTTTTCTAATTATTAATGATGTTGAGTATCTTATCATGTGACTATTGGTCATTTGCATAGTTTTAGTGAAGTATCTTTCAAATATTTGGACAATATTTTAAATTGGGTTGTTTGTCTTTTTCAGTTTTAGGGGTTCTTTTTGTATTCTGCAACTCCTTTGTTAAATATATTAATTATGAATGCTTTTTCCCAGTCTGTGGTTTACTTATTTAATTCTTTAATAATGTCTTTTGAAGAAGATGTTTTTAATTTTGAATAACTCAATTTATCATCTTCTATTTCTTTTAAGCACCATGTTTTTTATGTCCTAGCTAAGAAATATTTGTCAAACCCAAAGTTGTGAAGATACACTTCTGTATTTTATTCTATATTATTTAGAGCTTTATCTTTTTTCTTTTAATCTATTATCTAACTTTAATTTTTTACATGGTAAGAGGTCAAAATCAAGATTTCCTATATTTATTTATTTTCAATATGGCTGTATTAGTCTATTTTCACACTGTTATAAAGAAATACCTGAGACTGAGTAATTTATAAAGAAAACAGGTTTAATTGGCTCACAGTTCTGTAGGCTGTACGGGAAGCATAGTGGCTTCTGCTTCTGGGGAGGCTTCAGGAAACTTATAATCACGGTGCAACATGAACGGAGAGCAGGCGAGTCTTATATGGCCTGAGCAGGAGCAAGAGGGATGTGGGGGATGTGCCACACACTTTTAAACACTCAGATCCCATGAGAACTCACTATCATGAGAACAGCATCAGAAGATGGTGCTAAAAACCATTCATGAAGGACCACACCCATGATCCAATCATCTTCCAACAGGCCCTACCTCCAACACTGGGGATTACCTCTTAACATGAGATTTGGTGGGAACACTGATCCAAACCATATCAATAGCTATCTAAATGTTCCACCATTATTTGTTGAAAATACTTTCTACTCTTTCTTAAACTCATATTTATTTCTAAAGGTAGATATTCTGAAGGAATTAGCTCTAATCTGTCTCTTACTACCCTTTCTTCATACATGCTTTTGCTTATTGTCATAGTTTTCAATGAAATGTATATACTGATGATACCTAAATTTGTATATGTACTTGAATATTCTCTCATAGGTCTCCAGATAAATAAAATTCAACTGTCTATTTGACATTGTCTAATGAATGTTTCAAAGACATCTTAAATTTAACATGGCCAAAGACTAAGTCTTTATTTCCCCATTATAGAACTTTTCCTTGCACATGAATTTTCCTTATCGCCGTAAACATTTTAAGATGCTCCCACAAACCTAGGAGCTATTCTTAGTTGGCTTCCTTTTTTATCATTCTCAGCTAATATCAGTAAATCTTGAAAATTCTTTCTCCAGTATGATCTCAAATCCAACTACTTTTTAGAATCTGTTTTCTGCCACTTCATTCTGCTTTGCAGTTTTAAGTTAACAAGCTGCATGGTTAACAGGCTGCTGTATTAGGCCAGGTAGGAGATCATTGTGAACAGAGATTTCACAGTTGCCCCCTTTCCAGCTCATTACTCTTGAAGCAACAAATGGGATAATCTTAAAGTATACATTGAACTTTGTAATCCCCCTACCTAAAACTGTTCAGTAAGTTTTACTCAATATACTACATAAGCATGTATTGAGCATCTAATGTTTGTCAGGCATTTTTCAAACATATGGGACGTAATGGTACTTACAAAAAGACAACACTCATGACTTCATTTAATTTACGCTCATCCAGTGTTCACACACCCATGCATACTCATGCCAACACAATTATAAAATACTACTTTTGCAAATATACAGAGACGTAAAGAATCCTGTGCTATGGATGTCATATAAGTGAAATTCAATATGGTCAGGAAACAAAACAAGGATCCTCAGAATACTGACTCTTTAGTTGAAATCTGAGATGTCAGCACACATTATTTTTTAAAAAGAAGGACTCAGGCAGAGAACTCTGTATGTGTAAATGTACAGATGTGAGGCATAAGAAAGCATGACAAGGACAAGGTGACAGAAGGACAAATAGCCAGGACAGAAAGCAAAAAAGAATTAAAAGAGTTTGGAAAAAAGGCATGAGCCAAGCCTACCGAGCTTGTTAAGTAGTTGTTTTCTCTTCCCTAAAATAATGGAGAACAACTTGAGAAAGTTCACCAGTGTGGAGAATACATTGGGAAGTGAATGTTGACAGAGCTTTGGAAAGTTTCAGCAACGGTCTAGATAAAGTGGAATGGTGGCTTTTCCTGCCTGGGACCCTCACACATTCTTCCTCAATGATCTCCTCCATTGCTCCTACCCATTTGTCAGATCTCAGATTAAATACTTTCTCTTAAATGAAGGCATTCTCTAACCACCAAAAAAATAGAATGTTTTTCATTCATACTCATTATTTTCTAGCATCATTCTGTTTGTTTGGTTATTTCAACAGCCCTCCCACATTTTGTAATGGTCACTTCTTGTTTCTTTATTTACATCTACATCACTGGAATGTATGTACCAAGAGAACAAGGATCACGCCTGGTGTTTCCCCCTGCCTCCGCCCCAGCTTGTAAGTCATTAGCACATGCCACAGTGGCTGCTTCATGACTGTACTAAAAAAAAATGTTAATCAAGTAAAGTAATTATCTTCAACATGGTATTAGATTTCCTCCTTTCACAGTGTATGTGCCATCTCAGCTCCAACATGTCAAATTAAACCTTTCAACAGCAGTTCTGCATGTACATGTTGGGTGCTCAGCAAGGTGATGGGGCAGAACAATGACCTCCAAGACCGTGGTGCTATATAGGAAAATGGTTTAGAACAAGAGATCTGGACCAGACTTCTTGGATTTCAACTTCAGTTATGCTACTTTCCTGCTATGTGATGTTAGGTAATTTACTTAGCATCTCTGAACCTCAGATGCATCATCTGTCAAACACTGATAGTAAGAGCTCCTCATAGCATTGTGTAAGAAATAAAGATAACAGTAATTCTTAGATATTATTCATCCTACTGGGCAAAGCAGAAATTTAAATAGAATTAATAGTATATTACAAATACGATATGTGTCCAGAAGGAGAGTTACAGGATTTTTGAGAGTGTGCAACAGAATGATAAGTTTATTATAATATAACAAGCACTCCTGCTATTGAGAGGAAAGAGAGAACCTGGCTTTATTTCATATTAGGATTCATTCTGCCAATACATGTTAAGTAATTGAACTCAAAAGAACCCCAGGGTCTTAGGTAAAAATCTCATTGTCACAAAAACCTATAGTCATTGCTGAATGTGTGTATATGTGTGTATTGTCATCAGATTTCACATATACCGTATCCACTGTATAATTTATCTACTGAAAGATGCTCTGCATAACAAACAACTCCTAAGCTGAGAGGCTTAAAATAGCAGTCATTTATTCTCACTAACTTTGAGTTGCTTGAGGACTGGCCAATCTAGGGTGGGCTTGGCTGGGACAGCTCTATACCTCATGTTTCTCTTTCTCCTCCTAGAACCAACTGGCTAGTTAACATGTTTTGCTCCTGGCAATGGAAGAAGTGAAAACAAACAGAAGCCTGCATGAACACTTGAGGCCTAAATGTCGAAGTGGCACATGTCGTTTAGAGTCACTGAGCTGAACTCAAAGTCAAGGGGTGGGAAACTAAACTCCACCCCTCTTATGGACAGAGCTGTAAATTACACAGCAAAGGGCTTGGTTACAGGAAGGCATGAAAAATTGGGGTTTGAATACAGAGGAGGATGAAGAATAATGCAATTTACCAAATCTGCTGTTTGTTCTTCATTATTTCTGAATAGAGACAGGAATGCTAAATGTTAACAAAGAAATATAGGAGAACATATGTTCCTCTATCATGTGATTACACGTAATCATAAGTAGTCTTTTAACTAAAATGGATATGAAGGAGGAATAAAAAAAGAATAAGGCAATAATTTCTTGAAAGTTTAAAATAAATTCCACTACTTACAACTATTTTGTAGATATATGAGAGAATAAACAAATGAAATATCTTATGCAACATATGATTACAGCTGTTGTTCCTTTCACAAAATGTTCTCTTATTGTACAGGATATTTTTAGTAAGATAAAACAATTTTTCATTTTTTTTTCTTATCTCAATTCAAGCTCCATTTCTTATGGGATTACTTTGGGCAGCCAAGTATTCTACAGTTAGATGGTGCCCTTTCAGGACCTTTCCTAACATAAAAGACACTTTTTAAAAAATAGTTTTATTCTGTATTCTGTAATTGCTTCCATTTCAGGCTCATTTTTCTCAGGCTGTATAAGGGAATCTAATCAAGTTTAGGAACTGAATTGTGTGCTATGTCTTCAATCTTAAAATAACCACTTTCCTGTTCTTTTCATTAGAAAATCTGTGTATTTTTATTATTTTTTCCCAATTTTTATGTTTCCTATAACCTTTGTGAGACCACTGTACAGGGCAGTACATTCAGCTGTGGATTGTAGTATAAAAACTTACCAAAGTAGGGTTATTCTAATGTCCTCTTTCACTTAAGAGCAATTGCTTTATGTAACATATCAAAAGGAAAAGTAACATTTCTAAATGATATTTTAATTACTTGAAATGCCCAATTGTCCAAAAATAAAAGAGAAACAGTCCCTCTGAAAGCATGTTTGCTTATTTTAGTACATATATCTTTATTTATTTTATTGTATATATTTATGGGATAAAATGTGATGTTTTGATATATGTGTATACATTGTGGGGTGACTAAATCAAGCTAATTAAGATATTCATCACCTTATATAATTATTTATTTTTTGATAACATTTATTTATTTATTTATTTATTTTTTATTTTTTTTGAGACGGAGTCTTGCTCTGTCACCCGGGCTGGAGTGCAGTG
This sequence comes from Colobus angolensis palliatus, assembly GCF_000951035.1. Lineage (NCBI taxonomy): Eukaryota > Metazoa > Chordata > Mammalia > Primates > Cercopithecidae > Colobus > Colobus angolensis. The sequence goes on from NW_012115167.1 coordinate 1,265,129, forward strand.
GCCAGATCTCAGCTCACTGCAAGCTCCGCCTCCCGGGTTTACGCCATTCTCCTGTCTCAGCCTCCCAAGTAGCTGGGACTACAGGCGCCCGCCACCTTGCCCGGCTAGTTTTTTGTATTTTTCAGTAGAGACGGGGTTTCACCGTGTTAGCCAGGATGGTCTCGATCTCCTGACCTCGTGATCCGCCCGTCTCAGCCTCCCAAAGTGCTGGGATTACAGGCTTGAGCCACCGCGCCCGGCCAATAACATTTAAAACCTACTCTCTTTGCAACTTTTAAGTATACAGTACCTTATTATTTCCTATAGTAATCATGCTGTACAACAGACTTCTGGAAGTAATTCCTTCTAATTGAAACTTTACACTCTTTCACCAACAGCTGACCAACCAACCCCCTGAGCCCCCAGCCCCTGGTAACCACAACACTACTCTCTGTTTCTATGAGTTTGACTATTTTAGATTCCACATATATGTGAGATCATGCGGTATTTTTCTTTATTCTGTGCCTGGTTTATTTCACTTAGCATCATGTATTCCAGGTTTATCCATGTTATTGAATATGACAGGATTTCCTTTTCTTCAGGCTGAATAACATTGCATTGTGTACATATACCACATTTTCTTTATTCATTTGTCTGTTTATGGACACACATTTATTTCATATCATTGTGGTCGTGAATATTGCCACAATGAACATGGGAATACAGATATCTCTTCAGTGTGCTGATTTCATTCCCTTTGGATATATATATATAATTATATATTTTATATATATGTGTTTGTATATAATATATCTATATTATATATACATTATATATAACATACATATTATGTACATGCATTATATATACATAATATATATTATACATATACAATTTATTTCCCTCTCTCTCATTACTATATTTTTCTATACCTTCCTTCCTTAGTAAAACTTATTTCTT
>NW_012115167.1:1266422-1275303 GCF_000951035.1 Colobus angolensis palliatus
GATCACGAAGTCAGGAGATCGAGACCATCCTGGCTAACACGGTGAAACCCCGTCTCTACTAAAAATACAAAAAAATTAGCCAGGCTTGGTCGCGGGCGCCTGTGGTCCTAGCTACTCGTGAGTCTGAGGCAGGAGATGGGCGTGAACCCGGGAGACCGAGCTTGCAGTGAGCCGAGATTGCGCCACTGCACTCCAGCCTGGGCGTCAGAGCCAGACTCTGTCTCCAAAAAAAAAAAATGGAGCATCGATTTTCTTTTATATTTTGGATATAAACATCTTTTTCTCTCATTCCCTTAGGTTGCCTCTTCACTCTATGATTGTTTTCCTTTCTGTGTTGATTTTTTTGTTTGATACAATCCCGTTTATGTTTTCTTTCCTTGTCTATGCTTTTGGGATCATAGCCAACAAATCATTGCCAAGGCCAAATTGTGGTAAATTTTAAATGTTCTAGATTTTCTATCCTATTCCTCCATTGTTTTGCAAAGCCCCTTCTTCTAAGGTTCTCAGAGAAGTCAATATAACCAAATTTTATGAATACAAATCATAAACTGTAGTTTACAAAGAGTTTAGCGTTCATTTAGCCTACTCCTTTTTGTTTAATTTAAGAGAAGTTAAGTGGAGGGGAGCCGTAGCACAGTTTGTCAAGAGAATACCTAAAACTGTGGCCTGAGACATAGATACCAATACCTTGTTTGCCACTCAGAGACTATGTGACTTGGAACAAATCGCCTAGCTTATCTGAGTTTCAGTTTCATTATCTGTTAAATGGGGATTATAACATTATAACATCTTCTTTGAAATGCAATTTTGAAAATTAAATTAGTAAACATAAATTCAAGAGCTTCAATATAAATGATATTCCTTAAGGACATATAGCTAGATATTTTCAGGTATGCAAAATCAGAAATTTCTGACTTCCAGTACAGTTACCATTCCCAGTGTTCAGCCCTGCTTCAAGAAGTGTAAAATTTGCTGGTAATATAGGAATCCCATACAGAGTGCTTACATTACAATGCACACTGATGATACAGAATAAATACACAGATCAAAAAGAGACTGGCCATTTTCTATCAAAAGAGGGAGAGACAACAGAAACAACAGTTTAATGGAGGCATCCCTGGTATCTGAAGCAGATTGAAAGTGGCTACATTTAGATTATCTCTCTGTGTCTCTGTCTCTGTCTCTCTCTTTCTCTCTCTTTCTCTATCACCGCCAGAACATAGTAAGATATAGGAATCCCATACAGAGTGCTTACATTACAATGCACACTGATGATACAGAATAAATACACAGATCAAAAAGAGATTGGCCATTTTCTATCTAAAGAGGGAGAGACAACAGAAACAACAGTTTAATAGAGGCATCCCTGGTATCTGAAGCAGATTGAAAGTGGCTACATTTAGATTATCTCTCTGTGTCTCTGTCTCTGTCTCTCTCTTTATCTCTCTTTCTCTATCACCGCCAGAACATAGTAAGATATATTAATCAAAATGTGTCATTTCAGCATATCAGACTTGGATAAAAAGAAACTAAATGAAAGCGAAAAAAGGGAAAATTCTGAGTTCTTTGTCTCTCATTCACTCACGCTTCTAGAGTGTTTTTCCAATTCAGAGTGTTCTGACATCTCAGTAAAGACAGTAATATCCTGTTAGAGCAAACATCGCTCAGACCTGATTCTGTTCTGCTGCAGACCTAAAATGAGGTGTTTCTTAATGATAAGTGAATTTCTATTGAAGAACATTTGAAAGAGAAATTCACAGTTTTCTTTTACCACTTTCTATGCAAAAAAAAAAAAAAAAAAAAACCATACCCTATCCAATCAGACACTGGAATGTGCTTTTCACCACTGTGACACTGTACTCCACTCTACATTGTGAGGCTCTATTTATAGGAATAGCTAGTATTTATTAAGCACTCACTCTATACCAAGCTCTCTGCTAGGGGCTTTATATGTGTTATCTAGTGCAATCCTCAAAATAAACAGAAGAGTTAAGCATCAGGATGCTTATTTTTTAAAAAGACTACAGTTTTTAAAAAATAATGTATTTATTTTTCAGCTTTTATTATAGGTTTAGTGGGAGCATGTGGACTGCTACACAGGTATATTGCATGCTTCTGAGGTTTGGAGTATGAACGAATCTGTCTCCCAGGTGGTAAGCATAATACCCAGTAGGTAGTTTTTCAGCCCCTTGACTCCTCCTCTCTCTCCTTCCTCTTGTATTCCCCGGTGTCTGTTGTTCTCATCTTTATGTCAATGTGTACTTGATGTTTAGCTCCCACTTATAAACGAGAACATGCAGTATTTGGTTACCTGTTTCTGTATTAGTCCACTTAGGATAACGGCCTCCAGATGCATCCATGTTGCTGCAAATAACATGATTTCATGCTTTTTATGGTTCCATAGTATTCCATGGTGTAAATGTACCACCTTTTCTTTATCCAATCCAGAGTTGATTGGCATCTAGCAAATGCATTTGCTATTGTGAATAGCACTGTGATGAACACATGGGTACATGTATCTTTTTGGTAGAATGACCAAATTCGCAGATTGGTTTCCTTTGGGTAAATACCTGGTAGTGGAATCGCTGGATCCAATGATAGTTTAACTCTTAGTTCTCTGAGAAATCTCCAAACTGCTCCCCACAGTGACTGGACTAATTTACATTCCCACCAGCAGTGTATAAGTATCCCCCTTTCTCCATAACCTTGCCTGTATCTGTGACTTTTGGACATTTTAGCATAACCCATTCTGAGTGGTGTGAGACGGTATCTCATTGTGACTTGGATTTGGATTTCTCTGATGATTAGTGATTATGAGCATTTTAAAAATATATTTGTCGGCTACTTATATGTTTTCTTTTGAGAAGTGTGTGTTTGTGTCCTTTTGCCCACTTTTTAATGGGGTATTTGTTTCTTGCTTGTTGATTTAAGTTCCTTATAGATTCTGGATATTAGGCCTTTGTCAGATGCATAGTTTGTGAATATTTTCTTCTATTCTGTAGGTTGTCTGTTTACTCCCTTTATAGTTTCTCTTGCTGTGCAGGCGTTCTTTTTTTAATTAGGTCCCATTTGTCAATGTGTCATGTTGTAGTTGCTTTTGAGGATTTAGACATAAATTCTTTGCCAAGGTCAACATTGAAAAGGAGTTTTTCTAGATTTTCTTCTAGAATCTTTTTTTTTTTTTTTAATTTAACTTTTAAGTTCAGGGATACATGTGCAGGCTTGTTATATAGGTAAACTTGTATCATGGGGGTTTGTTGTACAGATTATTTTGTCACTCAGGTATTAAGCTTGTACCCATTAGTTATTTTTCCTGTCTAATATTTGTCTTTAATCTGACTTCCATTAATATTTGTATAGGGTGAAATGTAGAGGTCCAGTTTCCTTCTTCTGCATATGGATAGCCAGTCATCCTAGCACCATTTAGTGAATGAGGAATATTTTCTTCATTGTTTATTGTTGTTGACTTTGTCAACGATCAGATTGTTTTAGGTATGCAGATTTATTTCTGGCTTCTCTATTCTGTTCCATTGGTCTACCTGTCTGTATTCTTAATAGTGCCTTGCGGTTTTGGTTACAGCAGCCCTGCGGTATAGTTTCAAGTCAGGTAGCACGATGCCTCTGACTTTGTTCTTTTTGCTTAGGATTGCTTTCGCTATTAGGGCTCTTTTTATTCCACAAAATTTTAGAATCTTTTTTTTTCCTGAATCTGTGAAAAATGACATTGGTAATTTGTTAGGAATAGCACTGAATCTGTAAATTGCTTTGGGCAGTATGGCCATTTTCATGATATTTATTCTTCCTATCCATGAGCATGAAAATACCTAGGAATACAGCTAAACAAAAAGTGCAAAATCTCTACAATGAGAAGTACAAAACACTGCTGAAAGAAATCAGAGATGATGCAACCAATAGAGGTGACAGTTTTAAGGAGCTCTAATAACTAACTATGGTTGATAGAGAGTGTAAGGAGCTAACCTAGGGTATAAATTGAACTTCAGCATCAAGGTCTATCCATGGAGATTAACTTCCTGAGAAAATGTTATCAGGAACTTAATGCATATAAGCTGCCAAGCATTGGAATAGCAGTTTCAAAGATATTTCTCCTTTGTGTATAAGCTTTATTTAGTGGGGTCTACACTCCATGAAAATCTGTGAACTGGAATATCACTAGTGATTACAGAAACCACAGTCCTCGTTGCCTACCAATATGTTTGGTTAAACTATATTCACAGAGATAATTTAATTGCAAATGAATGTAACTTAGTTGTTTTCTAATCTGAAATCATTTTTAGAATACTTTTTAAAATATTCATACATGTACACATACTTGATTTTTATGAGGGCATAAAAATAACAACACATATCCCAGATATTTTATCATCCTTTTTAAAAACATTTATGCTTGATTCCACATTTTCTATTTTTCCTGAACCTACATTAGCTCACCTGTACCCTAAATTTCATAATTCCTATATATCTTTTATTTCCATTTATTTATTTCCCAGAGAATACATGTATGTATAACATATTTGTATATGTATGCATACACACACCATGTCTTAGTCCATCCAAGCTGCTATAACAAAATATTGTAAACTGGGTAGGCTATAAACACCAGAAATGTATTTATCACAATGCTGGGGTCTGAAAAGTCCAAATCTGAGGTTGGGTTGGTGTCCGGTAAGGGCTCCCTTTCCAGCTGACATGTGATGCCTTCTAGCTGTGTTCTCACATGTGGAGGGAGTGAGAAGTCACTCTCAGGTCTCTTTTATAACTACACTAATGTCATTCCTGAGTGGCCCACTCTCATCACCTAATTATGTCCCAAAGACCTCATCTCCTAGTACTATTACCTTGAGGGTAGGATTTCAACATAAATTTTGGGGAGACATAAACATTCAGATCATAAAACATCACACACACACACACACACGTTACAAATACCTAGCCCAGTTGCATTTTTGGACAAGACACTAGAGAGAAAAAGAATCTTTGTAATTTGCAAGTGCTTTTAGTCTCATATATCAATAATTTTGGAATTATTTTTTGAATACAGCATTTTCTTCTAAAGGAATGCCAGTTTATGTTAGTACATTTATTAAACAAATCACATATTCCTCACTATAAGAGAAAAATCAAGATGATTACGTGTTAAATTCTCACAGATATAATGGAGTCTGCTTTTGAAAATGACTGGATTCCACTGATCAATTTGTCTATTGCTAGTTTACATAAATACATTAATTTTATTAATGTAGTTTTATATTACATTCTAATATCTAGTTGTCTTTTTTATACATTGTAACTTATTTCCTTCTCATATTTTTCCTATCACATATTAGGTATTTGTTTTTTCTTATAATTTTAAAATAAATTTTGCAGTTAGATTATTTTATTTTTGTATTTACTGCAATCAGTGTTAGAATATTTGTGGATATGACATTTTGGTCTAGTTTCTGATTTTAATTGAAATGTAGTTGGAGTTACTGATTTGGGATAATATTTTCCACTCTTTTTGGTAAACAGTCTTCCTTACAGTTAAGTGGGTCTCTACTTTTCCGTATGACTTAGAGTTTTTAAAATTAGAAATGTATTTCTGAATTTTCTCAAATGCCCTTTCAACCTTTATATCTTTAATCTTGTGCTTTTTCTATTTAGTATTTATTTTTTTGAGACAGAATCTCACTTGTCACCCAGGCTGGAGTGCAGTGGCGCGATTTTGGCTCACTGCAACCTCCGCATCCCAGGTTCAAGCGATTCTCCTACCTCAGCCTCCCGAGTAACTGGGATTACAGGCATGGGCCACTACACCTGGCTAATTTTTGTATTTTCAGTAGAGATGGGGTTTCACCGTGTTGAGCAGGCTGGTCTTGAACTCCTGACCTCAGGTAATCCACCCACCTCGGCCTCCCAAAGTGTTGGGATTACAGGTGCGAGCCACCACGCCCAGCAATCTTGTGTTTTTTCTTTGTGTTGCATATGTCTTTGGGTGTCTTATTTTCTTAATAAGTCATCTAATTTCACAATAAAGAGGCAAGAACCAAGAAAATTAGGACCATAGCACTTTCATTTATGGCAAATAATACTGCTAGAAGTAGATAATCAGCTGGGCTTCTTTGACTTCATTTCTGTTTCAAAGGGAATTAGTCACTCTTCCAAATTCCCTCTTTTTTCTTATTTCTATCATAGGTTAAGTATAATATGATTTAAGTATATGTTAGTATATTTGCATCTCACAGTAAAACATGTATCCTTAGGGGCAAAGTTCTCTCTCTCTTTTTTTTTTTTTTTTCTGTACATATCAGTGTTTAGCACCCTGTCCCGGCACATAATAGCATTCAACAAACAGTTGTTGAATAATAGAGCTGTTGTTCTATCTATTTCTTGTCTTTAGAATGGCAGAATGAGAAGGAAATGTTGAATAAACATAGCTATGTGTTTTGATGGCTGTCTTCTTAAAAGTTAAGTCTTTTCTAAGAGAGTTTAAAAGTTAACTCACTCTCTAAGGAATTAGGAATGTTGTTCTGCTGACAAGGAAAAATTTGCTGTGATTCTGGCTGAGCCATAATGAATTCTGTACCATCTGTTAAGGATTAACAAGAAATAGAAAACCAATGGATGTTAAGTGTACTTAGATCACATATCTAATCAATAAGCATCTTCAATCTACTTGAAATGTCTGTAAATACAAAGTCTTAATTGATGCTTTATATTTAGTATCACAGAAAATGAATCAAAGCTTCAGCAACCTCTCCCAGTAAGTAGTACTCAGAGTATCCTCACCAGAGAAAGCGGGCTATAGGACAAAGATTTTATAGAAAGTTAAGATTGTATGAGCCAAATAACAAAAAAGCTAGAACATTTACCTGATTTAAACAGTCAAGCTAATAGTTCAGTGTCAACCGCTTGAATCTTTTCATTGATTGTCAGTGTATATTTTCTGTAAAAATGGAAAAAGAACATGCAGAATTCAGATATTTCCTAGGATTTTACCTCAATCCTTAATAGTATTTTTTAAAAAATAACTATTCTGTAAATGCAGCCAGTATAATGTATAATAAATTTGCTTATTTCAACCTGTAAATACTCAGGATTGACTACATTGAAAGAATGAAATATTTTTTTGATTGCATACTTCCTAAAAGTGATAGGTCTTTTAAAGAGGTATGTTAAGTTAAAATGAGGTCATTAAGATAGGCCCTAATCAAATTTTGTTGGTGTCCATATAAGAAGAGCAAATCTGAACATATTGACATGTAGAATGAGCATCCATGGTGCAAAGACCATGTTAAACGCAGTGAGAAGGCAGCCATCCACATGCCAAGAAGTGGGGCCTCAGAAGAACCAAGTCTGCTGATGTCTTGATCTTGGACTTCTGGCCTCCAGAATTTTAAGAAATTTAATTTATTTTGTTTAAGCCAGTCAGTCTGTGGCATTTTGTCATGGCAGTCCTAGTAAACTAATATACCTTATGTGGCAAAGTGTGCTCTGCAGAGGAACAATCCACTAGTCTAACCTCTCCATCCATGTTAAATTAAGCATCTTAAAATGGGGAAATTATCTGAATTATCTGAGTGGGTCCTAAATGCCTTCACATACCTCCGTATAAGAGGGATATTTGAATACAGAAAGGACAGAAGTTGAAGTGAAGATGGAAGAAGAGATTGAAGTGATGCAGCTACAAGCCAAGAAAAGGAGAGACAAGCATTGGATTCTCCTGGGAGCCTCCAGAAGAAAGCCCTCCTAACACATTGATTCTAGTCCTACAAGACTCAGTTTGATTGTGGCCTCCAGAACTGTGAGAGAAGAAACATGTGTTGTCTCAACTACCTAAATATAAAATACAATAAATTTGTTTAGAATATACTTTCAGAGTCACCAGTGAAAGTTACAAATTTAAATATTAATAAAATCAGAAAAAAATATTTTATTCTACTCTAGGCTGAATATTTTACCTGTTTTGCAAAATGTACTCTCCCCCACCCCCAACCCCAGCAACATATCCCAATGGCTGTGTCCTTGAAATCCTTTGGCAAAATACACACACACACACACACACAAACATACATCTTGTATTCTATAGTAAGGACAAAGTGTTTCTGTTCTGTTTTTGATCTCTTTGAGACAGTGTAAGACAGTAAGTATTTCTAGTTTTTCTGAAGATATCCTAAAACAAAAAGTTTAATTGCCTAAACAGAGACTGGTATTTCTAAATCATATCCTTTCCCTGAACACCCACAGTATCACAGTTATCTTCTCTCTGAATTAGCAGAAATTATTCATCCATTCAATTATTCATTGATTGATTCAATAATTATTTTTGAATACTTATTACATGTCAGTAACTAGAGATAGTGATAAAACAAGTTTCAATCCTCACAGAGTCTACAAAAGCTGTTTGAATATTCAAATTTATATATATTTGTAAATATGTGATATATAAAATATATTACATGTCAGTAACTAGAGATAGTGATAAAACAAGTTTCAATCCTCACAGAGTCTACAAAAGCTGTTTGAATATTCAACTTTATATATATTTGTAAATATATATATATCTTTACAAATATATAGTATATTTACTTTAACTTCTGGGATATATGCGCAGAACGTGCAGGTTTGTTACATAGGTATACACATGCCATGGTGGTTTGCTGCACCCATCAACCCATCGTCTACATTAGGTATTTCTCCTAATGCTCTCCTTCCCCTTGCCCCCCACCCCTTAACAGTCCCTGGTGTGTGATGTTCCCCTCCCTGTGTCCATGTGTTCTCATTGTTCAACTCCTGCTTATGAGTGAGAACAGGTAGTGTTTGGTTTTCTGTTCTTGTGTTGGTTTGCTGAGAATGATGGTTTCCAGTTTCATCCATGTCCCTG
>NW_012115167.1:1275353-1281036 GCF_000951035.1 Colobus angolensis palliatus
TATATAAGATCTTATGTATAAGACATATAAATTTATATATATATAAAATATAGCAGTACTCTGAGATAAAAATTTGTGTGCATAATGGCAGCAAACGATTACAGTAGGAAAGGAAAAAATGTAGATGTTGCTGCAGCACTGGAAGCAAGAAGTAGGCAAAAGGTCCCAAAATTACTTTATAAGGGAAATTGAAAAGGTGACATGTTTATTTTCAGGACTGACTTACTGAGTTTTATTGCAGTTGCTGTTTGGAATACCTAAACCTTCCAGTATATGCGGCAATTGAGAGAGAGATGATCTTTGAGCAGGAGAGCATAAAGTTGATGCTTGGTCTCAGGGTGAATTAAACGTTCTGTTGATGACAGGTGATTTCAAATCAAGGAATGAAAAAGAGAAATCAAATCCAGACATTTTTCTAACTAACCTTGCCTACACTTCTGATGCCTTGGATTCAGGGCAAGTTTCCTGCCTTTTGAAGATTCTGATACTTGCTATATTATTTTTTTTTTTCTGCTAACAGGAGAGTTTGGATGCATAGGTTGTATGTAATTTTTCTACTACAGGTAGAGAGTTCAGATACCAATGTGTCCCATGCAGCTAAACACATAATTTATTTTCTGAATAGATAAAAGATGATTTGTTAACAGCATTAGGTAGCTCAGTAAGAAAATAAGTTGTGTAATGACAGACCTACCACAAGCTGGGAAGTAGTGTACAGCAAAGAAATCTATCAAAGGCCTATCTAGCAGTGGTAGAAGAAATAACCAAGATCTATTTTCACCATCTGACTTTTAATGACATTGTGTTTCATCTTAAAACTCACTTGCTTACATGGGAGATAGATAGAATAGGAAATACATTATGAATTTGGTATAAATATTTTATCATTGATGTATCATAACTGTAGTCTCAGTCTGCTGGACTAGGACCATAGCAGTTATTATTTAAAATATCCCTTAATGTAAGTCTCCTGATTTCAGATATTAGCTTAAATATCAAGCTTAGCAAATCATGTATTTCTTCTTTGCAAATATACTATTGCATTCCAAGCATAGCTGGGGATCGTTTTACTAAGACCTGGTATTAGATATATGAAGAATCAGATTTCATCCCTTAAACAAAATTGGGTGTAATAAACACATGAAAGAAAATCATGTAACACATTCTATTTCCACAAAAAGTCTAATGAGCATACAGCTACTGAGCATTCACTATTTGAAAGACCAGATGCTACTGGTAACACATAGGTGAATCAGGTACATTCCAACCTTGAAGTTGCCTGACTCAATTATGGAAATTAGACACAAACATATGAAAAGTTAAATTACAGTTTAGTAGAATTAGTATTACAGACCAATACTTGATTGATTACCAAATAAACTATCAACTACTTTTTGTGGTCTTAGTAGCATTACAATAGTTCTACTGAACTTTCTCGGTATGTCTCCTTTTAGGTATATACTTATAATGTTTCCAAAGGAAAGCATTGCTAATTCTAAGAGAATGTCATTTTTGTGATTCTCTCAAAGCACTCAGCACAGATAGAAGATGACTTATGTTCACTACCAACAGCTGCTGAAACTCTTGCTGTAGTCCCTGGTGGCACATATCCTCCCAACAGCAATTATTATGTCTTCTTTCATTGTAGCAGGTGCTGAAGCATGTAGGGCAATTTGGCATTGTGACAAAGCCGATCCCATTTGCTGGCAAGGTAAGTTTGTTTTCTTCATTCTTTGAGTCAGCTAACTTGTTAGGGGCCTCTGATGAGCAGCTAAAGATGCAATGATCCTTTTGAAAATGTCTGCTATGATGAGCATTCACTGGGGACCTGAGACTATCTTATAAAATACTATCTATAAAGTGCCCTCCATATGGAGGAAGGAGAGTGGGAAGAAAATAAAAGGTGCATTAACATTATCTTCAGAAATGTGTTATAGAGAAGGTGTTGGGCTCCCCTTCTTCCTCCTAGGTGAACTCTAATTCAGAAAACATGTCCTGAATATATCCTCTTTGAGTTCAAGAAGTTATAATACAAATCCCTATATAAACAGTCACAAGCTTACTAATAAATTGTATTTCTCTGAATTTCTTTGTATGCTTTGGCAGTCTCTGTATTTTCATGTTGTAATATCACAGCCATCAGAAAATAATTATTTTCAGCTTTAGCTGTGATCGAACTAATGCTGCTTTTAATAATTACTGAATGCCTGCCTCTGGCTTTACAATCTGTCTAGAGTTAATATTTTCTGTAAACTACTAAATATCTCATCAGGAGGATATCTCTGAGATACTGGCTAAACTCATAAAAACAAAATATAAAAACCATAACATTTGCCTATCTATCTATTCTTTCTTCATTCAGTTAATGACTAGATAATTTTGGTGTGTATTTACTATGTCACAGAAGCCTGTGTTAGGTGCTGAAGACTGTAAATACAAATGATCTGGTATTTTTGAAGGAAATTTTTGTGTGGTTTTAGTAAACAAGTAATTACAGTCAAAGCATCATATTTTAACAGTGAGGTGATGGCAAAGTACAGAGAGGGATAGAAACATAAAGCATGGAGATGTTTCTATAGATTAAAAATTAAATAGAACCACATTTTTAGAGTTTCAGAGTTTGGTTCACATTTGCCAAATCTGAAGTTAGGCTGACTAGCAGGAAAAAATGAATGTTAATGGAACTCTTTGGCCTTGAGCAAAACACGTGCTTTCCCAGAGTAAGTTTCACTAATTATGAAGAGCACTGCCATAGCATTTAGTGAATGAGCAATCTTAATGCAAATAGAAAGTAAATATTGAACAAATTGTTAAATCTATCGCAAAAAAGTTCTCCCAAGTACGAACACATTTCAAAGGATAAGATTGGAATTTTCAGACAGGTAATACAAATCTGTCACAGTGAGTCACATATTATCGTGGATAGTTACCTAGTTTCCAATTTCAATTAGACTTTCCAGTCATGTAAACAAGTACATAAAATTACATAGGATTTATCTGAGTGTTTTTTATGAAAGACAAATACTAATCTAAGAAAGAAGGCTTGGAAAGTAAGAAGCAGTTATTGTAACCCAGAAGAATAATGAAAAGATAGCCCAAATTTCCTAGCACTAATCATTAATAAAGCCCAATTCACTTTCAGAAGTATACTTCTTTGCACAATAAATTAAATTGTCAGCAATTCTTACATCCCATAAAGTCTACTGAATACTTTGAGTCGCAGAACACATTTTGCTTCAGAAACTCGTTTATTCAGATCCATACAAAAACCAAAACTTCAGTCTTTATTCACAACATGTTATTATCCTCCCCCAGATAAAGTTTGTTGGGGAAAAGAAGGCTGTAGCAACAGAAGGGGAGGCAAGGTATAATTTTTTTCCTTCATTATTTACCTCTACCCTATGTAGCTATAGTTCCTTTGACAGATATAGCCTTTCTTTTCAATGAAAGATAGCCTACATTTGCAGCTGCACAGTTTTCACAACCTGATTATTTCCTGTAGAAGTTTGAGAATCCAAAGACTGTTGTTATTTTATGTTGACTCTTATTTTTGGTACAATCTGAATGTGTTTTGACCAATATAATTTTCACTGAAACTGTGTGGGTTTCCCTATAATCTTATAGGGATTCACTATATCAGACAAAAGCCACACACACAAATCATTCTGTGATAAGCCCTAACTTACTTTGGAGTTCTGCTAAGAGTGCTCAGCAGCAACCTGTAAGCTTACTAACATCTGCTGTTTCACTGAATTATTCTCTGAGGCACTAGATTTCATGGATCTGAACTCTAAGAGATGATTCTAAAGCCACATCCTCAGCTTCATATTTAGATAATGTTTTTCAAGAAACATGATCCGCTGGAAACCATTTCTAATTTTAGGATTGTTCCCAAACAGGAGAGGCTGGAAATTCTAAAAATCAGCAATTACTGGCTCCCTTTAGTTTAGCAGCCATTCCTTTAACTTATGTTTCTCCTCCCACATTTTTGTATAAGCAGCAGGAAGATAGAAAAGGAATCTTTTTATTTAAGTATTTATTAACTTTAAATTCTGAGATTGGGATACATCTGCAGAACATGAAGGTTTGTTATATAGGTATACATGCGCCATGGTGGTTTGCTGCACCCGTCAACCCATCATCTAGGTTTCAAGCCCCCATCACTGGTCATTAGAGAAACACAAATCAAAAACCACAATGAGAAGAAGGTTTTTTCTTTCTTTCTTTCTTTTCTTTTTTGGAGATGGAGTCTTGCTCTGTTGCCCAGGCTGGAGTGCAGTGGTGCGATCTCATCTCACTGCAACCTCTGCCTCCCGGGTTCAAGCGATTATTCTGCCTCAGCGTCCCTAGTAGCTAGGACTACAGGCACATACCACCATGACTGGCTAATGTTTGTATTTTTAATAGAGACAGGGTTTCATTATATTGGCCACGCTGGTCTCGAACTCCTGACCTCATGATCCACCTGCCTCAGCCCCCCCAAAGTGCTGGGATTACAGTCGTGAGCCACCAAGCTCGGCCAGAAGAAGGTATCTTTAAAAAATTCCCAGAAATCAACTTAGTTTGGTTACTCAATCTATTAGGTACATTTTTTTAAATTTTCCACATTCCCACAGATGACAGTGTTGCTATACTTTCTGTCACTATCAAAGATTCCCAGCTGGGTGCGCTGACTCACAACTGTAATCCCAGCACTTTGGGAGGCCGAGGCGGGCAGATCACTTGAGGCCAGGAGTTTGAAACCAGCCTGGCCAACATGGTGAAACCCCATATCTCCTAAAAATATAAAAATTAGCCAGGTGTGGTGGTGCACACATGTAGTCCTAGCTACTCAGGAGACTGAGGCATGAGAGTTGAGAATTGCTTGTATCTGGGAGGCAGAGGTTGCAGTGAGCCAAGATCACATCACAGTACAGGAGCCTTGGTGACAGAGTGAGACTGTCTCAAAAAAAAAAAAAAAGAAAAAAAAAAGATTTCCTATCTTCTAGATTCCAAGAACATTATTCTTACTTTTCAAGTTTCATCATTCTTCTACTAACAGTCTGTTCACAGCACTAGGTTTTCACTAATATTCCCACTTCTGCTCACTCATAAACTATAAAGCCTCTCTCACATTGTTAGATATTTATTTTGCAGCATTCCTACTTCCAGGCACAAGATTTTTATTAGTGATCTATTGCTGTGTTACAAATTATCCCAAATCTTAGCAGCTTAAAATAGCAATAGATATTTATTATCTCACAATATTTCCCTGGGCCACGAATTCAGGAGCATCTTAGCTAGGTCTTTCTGTCTTGAGTCTCTAACATTAAGTTGCTGTCAAAATGTCAAGTATGCCTTTGGTCACCTAAAAGACTAATGGGGTCAGCAGAATCACTTCCAAAATAACTGTCACATGACTGGCAAACTGATCCTGGGTATGATAAAAGGCCTCAATTCCTCACTCTGGGGATCTTTCCACGGGACCATGTAAGTGTCCTTTTGACAGATGTTCCCAGAGAGCAAAGCAGAAGCAGTTATGTCTTTTAAGACCTAACATCAGAATTCACACCTTGTCATTTCCGTGATATCAAATTGTACACCAGCCGGGAGTACTTCATGTGGGAGGGACCTACACAATGATATAAAATACCACTGTGCAAGGGCCTTTGGGGGCCACTTTGGAGGCTGCCTACAACAAACA
>NW_012115167.1:1281216-1308171 GCF_000951035.1 Colobus angolensis palliatus
CATTTCCTCTCACCTCCCCGCCCCCTACCAGTCACCCACCCTTACCACTCCGCAACCCCAATCATAAGGGATTTTTAGCTCTTTTATGTCCCTTTGGATTCATCTCTGTGTTGGAAAATCACCAACTACTTTTGTAGCCCCAAAGCAAGCTAGCTATTATCTTCAGGGTTCATCTGAAAGATGGAGATCTTTTTCCTCCCAGACGGCATTTTTAAAAAGGAAATGAAATAGTCCCACTTTAGCTCATTTCCATACCTTGGTCCATATTTTTGCCCTGATGAACTCTGTAAGTGCCGCTCCATCCCAACACAGCCTCCACATCTGTCACCATCTAAACAATCCAAGTACTTCTCTTTGCTTTCTCAGGTAGGACTGAGATACCAGTTTACAGGTTTACCCTAGCCATAGGAGAGAAATATCAAACTGTCTAGAAGTCCTGATAAAGGTTCTCTCTTGTGAATTCAGGAAAATAAAAAAGCTTCTGTTCCCACCCCATAGAAAGAAAAAATTCTTTCACTGGAAAATCAGATTCCAGGATTGCCCCCAAATAAATATTTGCTTCTAAGATCTGTTTTTCATTTTTTTCCCAAACATTCTTTACACCTTACCTATTAAAGCTATGACCCAGTGATTTATTACAAAGCAATATTAAATGTTTCTCTTCTAAATTCAGATGGATTACCGCTAAGATGTAAAATATCATTTAAATATTACTTCCTTTTGGTATTTTCACATCTGTTGCCTCACTCTTCCCACATAACACTTTTTTTTTCTAATTTTAAAGACATATTCATTCATAAATCTGTTAATGTTCTTCAAGTTTTAAGAAATAGAGAAATACCCAGTTTATTTCAGGTCACATAAAAATACACAAGGATATTAAAAATACATATGCCCCAAGTTGGTCAAGTGCTGCACACAGGCATTATAAGACCTGAAATGATGACTACTTCTCTTCTTCCCATGATACTACATCAGCTCTCCCGATGCAAGTGCAGACCTGGAGACCTGGTTATCATGTCCTTCAATATGATGCGGGTATTTGACACTGTCTACGTTATATGAAAATTCTCTCTTCTGTTTTGTCTTTCTCCACCATCCCCCATCTCAGTGCGTGCCTCATGTTCCTTTTCACATTGTACGTAGTTTTTTCTTTTATTCATTACTCTAGATTATTCTATCTCTGTGTGTTTGTATACATGTGTGTGTTCTTTTAAATTTATGTTCAAATTTTCCAAAGAAAGAGTACTCTTATTGGGAGTTCTCAAATCAGTATACCTATCTTGGGCTTCTGGTTTTAGTAATATACGTAATATACGGGTTAGATGATTCACTTTAGTTCATCAAACAATGCTGTGTTCAGAGAAGTAGAAACAGGTGACTCAGACATACCTTCTCCCCTGTGGTCACTGTCCTCATAGAGAAGTTGAACTTAATAGATTCACTCAACAGTGGCCTCCATCTCTTACTGTGCATAAGCCCACACTGCAATGTTTTAGGAACTAAACATGTCTCAGTAGTACATCTAAGATAATTTTATGTTATAGGCCTGGAATAGGGCCTATAAAATTACAAATTTACAAAAAATTTTGGTTCAAAGGCAGAGTTTAAGGTCACTAAACTAGAACCCAGTTGGCTTTTTCCACATGCATAAAAAATTTATGTTGAATCATTTGACACTGCAAGAAATATCAACTAATCTATAAAGAGCTATATAAATAAAACTTCCTTATTTATCCCTTTTATTTTTATATTTTATTTTATTTCAAGTTCTGGGGTACATGTGCAGGATGTGCAGGTTTGTTACATAGGTAAATGTGTGCCATGGTGATTTACTGCACCTGTCAACCCATCATCTAGGTATTAAGCCTGGCATGCATTAGCTATTTTCCCTGATGCTCTTTTCCCACCCCTTCTCTCCCCCGGCAGGTCTCAGTGTGTGTTTTTCCCCTCCCTGTGCCCATGTGTTCTCATTGTTCAGCTACCACTTATAACTGAGAACATGTGGTGCTTGGTTTTCTGTTCCAGCATTAGTTTGCTGAGGATAACGGCTTCCAGTTGCATCCATGTCCCTGCAAAGACATGATCTCGTTCCTTTTTATGGATGCATAATATTCCATGGTGCATTGTATTACATTTTCTTTATAATTTTTCTTTTAGGAAATGGCTGAATTTTAATAAAATAAAATGCAAGCCAAATTACAGGACCCCAAAATAAAAGTTAGTTGAGTAAAATCACATTATAACATTATTTGTGAGGCTTTTCTCTAACTCCTTGGTTAAACAACAAAAAACTAAATGAAAATATCACATACTTATTACCATTACATATAAATATCTAATGTAATTTATATTTTGCTTAAAAGAGCTATGAAAATCTTACATTTATCATGTCTGTCATTGACTGGGGGTAGCTAGCAAAAACACTGAAAGATAAGTAGAACTATATCATCTCATAAAGAAGAAAAGTGGTGTAGTCATGATCCATAAATTAAGAAGACATTTTGAAACACATTATATCTATATACTTATAAGGAAGTAAATTACTTACAATTTTCAAAATAATCTAGGACTTTAGAAATTCTGGTATTCTAGAGATGTTTGTGTCTAGTTATCTTTCCATTGCATTTTTCTAAAGCTTTCAAAATCAGGTATTCTGTTTCAGACAATGGCAGTAATATCAGCTTTTAATCTTCTGTGGAGGTCCAATATCCCCATTGAGAAAACTAAAAATGATAAACAATTTTAATAAAATTAAATAAAGTGTTTCTTTGCAGATGTCAGATATAATTTACAGAGAAATGATCCTGGAGGAAGGAAAACCAGAGAAATGGGCCCCACATTTTCTTTTTAACAAATTATCACAAAGACTGTTGAGAGGGTAAGAAAATATGTTTAGGATTCTTGAGGCTAGAGAGAAAAAAATGAAATTCAAGACCTACTGGAAACAAAAATAGAATACTGGTAAATAATCTGGACTTTAAGTGGAATCCCAAAGGCATTCTGTCTATGATTAAGGATGATATCAGAAGTAGATTAGACCTCAAAAAAACTTAAGCCCCAATACGAATTGTTTTGATCTATGGATTTGTCCCTATTTAGCTACCTATCATAAGCAAAGCAAGCAAAGTAAATCCTCTTGTACAAAGAAACAACACCTTAGAATTAAAATTATATTTAAAACTTTTGTATACAATCTAGAATTAAAAAAAAAAAAAACAGACTGTTAGAGAGATGAAACTTGGTTGAAATCAAAGAGAAAAAAGCAATAGAGAAAACCCACAGGAACTATATGTATGATTTAGCAGACCTAGACATTAAAATAATTATGGTAAAGATTTGTAAGGCATTAAAAGAAAATATTTTGGTTAGAGACTTGAAAACTATTACAAAGTAACCAGGATTTGGCTCTATGGGTCAACAGCAAAACTGTGAAGTAGAAAGCTCTCTAAGCTCTTGTTCCACCACAAAAACAGCAAGAAGAAAAAATAAAGAGAGAGAAAAAGAAATCAGAAAATAGTTGAATTAACCTCATAGAAATAACCTTAGAGCTTAATAGCAACTAAGTGAATGAATGAAAGAAAAAAAGAAGAAAGAAAGGAAAGGAAAAGAAAAGAAAAGAAGCAAAACTCTTAAAAGGTAGGAATTTGATAGTGTTTTTATTTGCCTTGCCCTACCTCTCCCCTGTGCAGCCTGAACTTGGTCTGAGGAGGCAGCAGCCCATTCCCCAGTTCCCTCCTTCAAACTGCAGGGAGCAAGGGAACAAAGCAGACCTTGTTGAGATGTTTTAGTCAGTCTGGGATGCCTGGGGACAGACAGAAAGAAGGGAGAATCTACAATTATGATGATTTGTTGAAAGTTGAAAATTTTCAATAAACAAATTATTGGATCTCCTCTGCCTCTCTGTATAGCTGCCAAATTGCTATTCTCTAATTGTGACAAGAATGATGTGATGTTTTCTGGACTGGGAATTAACAGATCAAATTGAGAGTGTATGTAGTGTACTGAAAGCACGAAAATAAAATACACATCTGCATTATGGATGCTGGGATTCTCAGCCCTGTTCTTACATTTTTCTACAAGAATACTGGCAACTAATTGAAATGGAGATTCAGAGTCTTAGAGAAAATGGTTTGCACAAGTTAAAAGACCACATGATAGAGGTATTAGAGGTTCCCCAACTAAATGGAAAAGCAAAATTATTCTCAAGTGGCACTCATACATTTGAATTTAGCTCCATAAATCTATAACACTAGTACTCAACCAAAGAATAACAGGCTTCTGAAGAAATATAAAGGTCAGAGAATGAAATGGGGAAAATAAAATAAAAGCAATTTTGTCAAAATAGAATCTATTCAAGAAGAATACTTACAGTAAAATAAGTTAATTTTTAAAAACATGAAAATTGAACCCTATAATTAATACCAGAGAGAGAAGAGATTTAATTGCAACCACAAACTTAGAACAGGATAATACCAAAAAAGCTCAATAAATACTGTTTTAAATATGATGACACAATAAAATTATACGTGTAGTAGAATAAAGAGAAATGTCCTTTCTTTTTCTAAAATGAGAGAAAAAGCATGTTTCTATGCTGCTTGGCCTGATTCTTTTGAAAGGGAAAATTTGATGTAGAAGAGAGAGAGAAAACAAATGAATACATTCTAAATTTTTTACCTGAAGTTTTGGAGTCAAGTACAAAAAAATCCATTGCCCAGATAATGTCATATAATTTTTGCCTTATGTTTTTTCTATTAGTTTTAGAGTTTCAGGTCCTACGTTTAAGTCTTTGAGTTGATTTTTGTTCATGGTGTGAGATAAGGGTCCAATTTTATTCTTCTGCACGGAATATCCAGTTTTCCCAAGGCTTTCTCCATTGTATGTTTTTGACAGCTTTGTCAAAAGCAATTGACTGTAAATGCATGGGTTCATTTAGGGGCTCTCTATTGTGTTCCATTCACTGATATATCTATATTTATGCCAGTATTATGCTATTTTAATTATTGTAGGTTTATAATATACAGATGATCCCCAACTTACAATAGGGTTATATCCCAATAAACCCAATGTAAAGTGTAAAAATCATAAGTCAAAACATCCAAGTTGGGAAGTATTTACAATTTAAAGTCAGGTAGTCTGTAGTTTGATGCTTCCAGTTTTGTTCCTTTTGCTCAGAATCACCTTGGCTATTTAGGTTTGTGTGTGTGTGTACATTTGTGTGGTTCCATTATGGCTTCTTTTGGGAATGTTTTTCCTATTTCTTTTTTAAAAAAGGCATTATAATTTTGATGCAGATTGCATTGAATCTGTAGAACAAGTTAGGTAGTATGGACATTTTAACAATATTAATTATTCCAACTCATGAACACAGAATATTTTTTCATTTCCTTGTATAGTCTTTAATTTATTTTCTCAAAGTTCTGTAATTTCATAAGACCTGTATTTTTCACTTACTTGGTTAAATTTATTCCTAAGTAGTTTATTTTATGTAGCTATTATAAATGGAATTGTTTTTCATGGATAAATGGGGTAGAGGGAATTGGTGCACAAACCCATATCCATAGAAGGTAGAGGATCTGATTGACAACAGAAAATTAGTGAGCTGTAGAAATGTGAAACTCATTTCTGGTGCTCAAGTGAAGGAATAGGTTTTAGAGTAGAGCATGGATGGTTTATCAGTACATCTGTTTGACCAGACAGGAAGGCCCAGTGGTTGGATCAGATGCTAGTAGGTGGATAGACGTAGTTGTATGAATCTGGGGATTTCTGCTGAATGTTTCAGTGTCTCACTGAAACTGTCATTAGGGCTATCATCTGAAAGTAAGAAGAGAAGGAAAACTGAGATTTGAAGAGAAAGGAAGAATGTGAAATAAGCTTTTAGGAAAGTGGGAAAATAAATAGACTACAGAAATAGAGTGTGACCCTCTGGTCATTTGAAGTTTTTGGCCATGAATTTAAAGTAAGACTAATCAGTTGCATTGTTTGTGTTACTTTAGTGCACAGAGGAGTTTGAAATTCTCAAAAGAAATGATATTCAACCTAGAATTCTGTACCTTTCTAAACTTTCAGTAACAGTCAGGATGAAATAAAAATCATTTCAAACACACAGGTTTTCAAAAAAGTGACCTCCTATGCATGCATTCCAAGGAAATACTGAGGGATGTGCTCCATCAAGATGAGGATATAAACTAAGAAAAAGAGATATGAGATAACAAGAAAGAGAAAATCAAATGTGGATAGCACTGAAGGGAATCCTTGAATATATGTGAAGGGAGGGACTCACATAACAGCTGTGCTCCAAGAATAGAGGGCAATCAAATCATACTAGAAGGAGTACTGCTTCAGGAAAATAAAATGGACAAAATATGTGAAATAACTAAATGTCTTTAGAGGACATTCAGGACATTTTTTAAAAGTTGGTTACTGATAAGTACATAAAGATGTGAAAATTATTAGTTCCCAGTAAAATAAAGGGTTTATAGGAGGGAAAAGTAATTATAGCTTATTGACCAGGTCAGTTGTAAGCAGTGTTTACAACTTAATAATGCAAATACTGACTAGTAGTCTTATAAAAATTCCATATAACAATATCAGAATGTTGGGGGATAGAAGTACCACTCATGCATGGTGGAAAGAGCAATTGGAGAACTAAAAATGTCAAAATTCTTACATTAAAAAGGAGGTCAGCTATTAATAATTCAGGCTGAAAAATAAAAATGCTACAATGTAATTTTTATTTAGAAATTTAGATCAATGCCAAAATAATTACTCAATAGAGGTGAAATTCGTTGTCTCTGCAATGGGAGCAGGGGAAAAGGCAGAGAAGTTTGCTTCCCTCCAAAAAATGGCATAGAACCATTTTACTCATTATGCTCACACATAACTGTGTGCAAGAAAAGGAGAAGAAAAAGAACACACACAAAGGAAGTAGCACACTTGAAAGAAATGGAAGTTGGTTCAAAGTAGCTGCAGGGTAGAATGTGTGTAGTGATGGTTAAGGCCAATAAAAAGAGAAAAGTAAGTTGTGAGAAAAATGTCAAACTAAGAAATTTTTACTTCATTCAAGAGAATATAAGAAATCATTGCAAGTAATGAGGCAAGAACATTATATAATCAGATTTGTGCAAAGATGATTCTAAGAGCAGTGTAGATTGTAGTTTGGAAGATACAAGGCTGAAACGTTGAAATGAGCCACATTACTGAAATTTCTCAGAAAGACACCAGGGCCTTAGGCTATCTGTTTCCTTCCAGGCTATGTGTATCTGTTCCACTTCCATATCCCTCACCTTTGCCTATTTCTCTTTCCACTTCTCCTTAAGACTTATTTTCTTCTCTAAGGCCAATAATAGAAGTGAAGATTGCATGTGTGTGTGTGTGTGTGTGGTGTGTGTGTGTGTGTGTGTGTTACTGTGGGCATATGCGTAACATGCATATTTTGCTGAAAATGAATACATAACTATGCTCTCTACTTAATTTAAAAGATGTGTATATATATATATATATATGACACTTCTGTTATATTATGGAAAAAATAATTATATTTTACAATGGGGATAATTGTTTTTTATGGGTCAATGGTCTCTGACATAAAATATATTATCTAAAATGTTATCTAAGCCTTGGAGTTTGTGGTAAAAACAATAGAAATATATAAAATTGTTAATCTAAAAACATCTCTGATGCTATAAGTTAACCCTAATATCCTAGTGAGATCTAAAATGAGAGCTAATGCCCAGTGTTTTGCTTGATGTGTCATATAAAATCCAGACCAAAGGATCCAGCCCTTTGAATCTGATGAGCCATGGGTGGGACCTCTCCCTGATGCTATTTGTCTCTCTGTGTATGATGCCCCAAGTCCTTCCCTCAGCAATTCTTTCATGAACTGTTCATTTTGGCTTTCTGTGCTGCTGACATGATCATTTTTCTTCCTTGTGTTGCTGCTATTTTATTTTCTAGTCTCTCTCCCTCCTTTCTAGAATGCATCTAAGTTTCACATTTCTACAGCTCACTAATTTTCTGTTGTCAATCAGATCGTCTACATTCCATGGATGTGGGTCTGTGCACCAATTCCCTCTGTCCCCATTTATCATGTTTTTGTTTTTCTTTATTTCTTTTCTTTATTAAAAAAGATGCCTTCTCAGTTATTTCCCTGCTTTTAGTAATCAGCGAAGCAAAGCAGACAGGTAAACTGAACAATGATGAGACGCCAAAATATAATGTGATTGTTTCAAGAGATTATTAAAATCCTGGATTAAGTCAAGGCATTCTTCATTCAGCAAATAATCTACAAGCTCCCATCATGTGAAAAGCTGGGTTCTCTTACAAGACAATGTCTTAAATCAATGTTAAAGATAAATCATGACTTAGCCAATGTGAATATCTGAACTTGCTGTGCACTCCTGTATATAAGGGGGCTGTGAAGATATAAAGGCAACCAAAATGCAGGTAGTTCATGACTTCCTAGGTGCTACTGATAAACAGGGGTTCAAGATGTGAAGCATTTAAATCAGGATTCCCTGCATGAGGTAAAGTCCATCTCCTCGGGGAAGTTACAATAGCCTCTCTGTGATCAAATATATCCAGTGGAGAATGGTAGTAAAGAGCTAGGGCCTAAGCATCAAACTCACCTGGACTTAATTTTGGCTCTACCATTTTATACCTGTGCTTAAGTTTCTTACTGAAATAGCACCCACAGAGCACTTCTCCCAAGCAGAGCACATCATACGCACTCAGTAAATATGAGCTATTATTATCCACTTAAGAAATGCTATGCCCATTGAAGTCGCCAAAGAAACATATGAAAATGTAAAATGTATTTTATGTGTGTCTGTAGTTATAAGACCAAATTCAATTCAGAACCAATCAGGTATAAAAATACCTAGTAAGAATTAGGGAGCAGGTTATAGACAAATAGGCCATCCAAAAAGTTGAAAAACAAGATGCAGAAATTATCCACACACTCCTAGTTTCCATCTCTTTTTACTTGTTCCAGATGAGGACACAGTTCTATTTATTTGATGCAGAAAACTGGAGAGACCAATGTTTGTTAATATGTCTTCAAATTAAACATCATAGAATTATTGTGTTATTTCGGAATGCCTTTGCAAGCCCCAACTATAAAAAGAACAAGGGAGAACTGCTTATCTAAATCTAGAGAGACTTTTCCGTTGATGTCCCCAGATGTTCTGAATTCCTTTTGGAATCAAGGGGCAAACAAAAGCCATTTTGAGATAACCCGGATCCACTCCTGCTCTTAACTAAAACCACTGAAAGTCCTCAACGTTCAATGGTTAGAAAACTAAAGCAAAGGCCACTAAAGCAATTTAAATTGGAATCTGGAGGGAATCGGCAAATTGCAGGAAGAAACCAAGTGGTAAAAACATTCAAGTGAAGACTCAGTAGTACAGAGCAAGAAAACTTTGGGTAATTGCTCCTGAAGGGAGACATACTGCTATGGTTTGAATGTGTTCTTGTCCAAAATTCGGATGTTGCCAATGTGATGATATTAAGAAGTGGGGCCTCTAAGGGGTCACTAGGCCATGAAGTCTCCTCCCTCGTGAATGTGATTCAGGCCTCCATAAAAAAGGTTTCCCACCAAAGCTTTCAGGCCACTCACCCTTCCACCTTCCTCCACTTGAGGAAACAGCCTGCCTTCCCTCTGGAGGATGCGGCCCTCACTAGAAAACCAAACCTGCCTTGATCTCGGACTTCTTGGCCTCCAGAAATGTGAGAAAATAAATTTCTGTTCCTGATAAATTACCCAGTCCCAGGTATTCTGTTACAGCAGTACAGATGGCCTGAGACACATAGCCAAGGGCTTCATCTCTGTTCTTTACCAGCAGACTGTTTGGAAATACGGCAATCCAAATTCTTATCCCCTGGCTTTTCTTACCATAGTTAGGTAAAGCAGAGGACATAGTTGAGGATCTTGAAAGGAGTTGAAAAATGCAAGGGAATTGGGAGAAGCAATGAAAACCCCTTCAAGGCTCCTTTAGACTGTCAGGAGGTATCTTTTCAGACAAAAAAATTGGATGCATGTAGCAGTGTGGGGGCAGAGTACCAACAGGTTACTGGAGAAAGAGGCTAAGTTAAAGGGAAGAGTGGGGACAGGGGACCACAAAACAAGAAAAGTTAACTATATGCCAAGGTTTTATGTCACATGGGTGGTTATAATTTAAGGACAAATCTGTTTCCATTTATCTTTCCTTAATGAGTGACCCAAGAGGAGACTTTCCAATGTAAAATTATTAACTATAAGTTACATTATACCAATAAATGTGGACCCATGCTTTCCGCTGGAAGAAAATTCTGGTCTTAGTGTTTTGTGATTTGTACAAACGTATTGATAACCAAAATTAATATTCAGATATTTCAGGGTTTCCTTAAATATTTTCATTGATATAGGTATTTTTAAAAATCCTGAATTTCTATTCACACATTTGTGAACACAAATTTTTTTTCAATGAGTGAATAGAAATTTGGCCAAGAGTATTTGGCTGACTGTGTAACTATTCAGAACTACAAGCCTTTTTATTTACGGAGTGATTCATGAAATGTGAGACAAAAAAAAAAGAAAACAAAAACAAAGAAAAAATTTAAAACAAAAAAACCCACCAAATAAAAAAAGCTAATGATAAATACTATGTTTTGAACTGGATTTTATTTAGGGAAGAAAAACATTTTACTGAACTGAAGTTACATGAGACAAAGGGGACGGATGGCTAGGGATGTGTCAGATTTCTCCGAGAAGTCCTTTTCTCTTTCTCCTTTGGTTCATTTTAGAGTTTAGTATAGTAAATATTTATTGTATTGGAGGAGTAAAACTATTAGGTTAATTAGTGAAATTAGAAAATTTATGTGGGGGAAACAAAGGAACTGAGGTGGAGAAAATGAAGGGCTTGATCCTGAGTGCTCGCAAAGAACTTCATAGGAAATACACAGGACTAGGTACACAGGAGAGGAGAGGAGTGTGAGGACAGCTTTGTACTCAGATCTGGATTCACAAGTGGCCACAACTAGAAGCATGTCCCTACATCCTGATCTGGAAGAAGTCACAGTACCCCAAACATACCTTCCTAATGCGAAAGAAGCAAAAGAGAGATGGGTGGATGAGAATCAAACAAGATCCTGCCAACAAGAAGGGTTACCCCACTTTATTGTAAATAAAAGAAATTCCAGAGAGTCAGGAAGGAGAGATTTTAGGCTTAGATTTGGGATCTTTGAGAGTGTTGAATCCCTGATAAAGGACATCTGAAGAGTTCCTCCCAGGTTGATGGAAGGAAGGGACTGAGTTTCCTGGATTTCTCAACTGTGGAGAGAGGAGGCCTTCTGAGAAAAGATAGTAGCAGGGCCTAGTGGTAGGGTTGCATTGCATTCCAGCGTGCTTAAAATAGTTCGGATCATTCAGATAGTATTGGCAGTCTTTGCTGGAGACATCCCATAGGCAGTTAAAAATGATTTATTGTCAATAAAAAGACAACCCATTAGGGAAAAAAATGGCAAAAGATGCTAATAGCATTTCACAAAGTAGGAAACATGAATGGCCCAAAATTTATTTGAAAAGATACTCAAGTTCACTGGGTATCAGATAAATTAAAATTAGAAACACAATGTAACAGTGTTTAACCTCCACAAAATCAGCAAAAATTACAGTCTGAGAGTGCCTAATATCCCAATGTGTCAATGTGTAGTCTTCCACATTGCCAATAGACGTACAAACTGGTAAAACCACTTTAGAAAGCAATTTTAGATTTTCCAGTAAATTTAGAAATAAATATATAAGACCCAGGAATATAACCTGTGGAAACTTTTACATCTTTTGCATCAGGAGTCAAATATTAGAACATTCATCATAGCAGTGTCTTTAATCGCAAAACAGAAAATTACCTAAGTGTTCATTAGTAGAGCATATAAATTGCAACATGTTCATATATAGTCATCTGACCCATAATGACTTTTAGGTCAAAAACAGCATGTATGACAGTGGTCCCACAAATTATACCATATTTTTACTGCACCTTTTCTATATTTAAATACACTACTACTTAACACTGTGTTACAATTCCCCACAGTATTCAGTATAGTAACATGCTACACATGTTTGTAGCCTAGGAACAATATGTTATGCCACATAGGCTAGGTGTGTAGGAGGTTACACCATCTAGGTGTCTGTAAGTATGCTCCATGAAGATGAAATCACCTAACAATGCATTTCTCAGAATGTATCTCCATTGTTGAGCAATGCATGATTGTTACAGAATAACATGCAACAGTAAAATTATATAAAGCACAGGCATCTAATCATAATTATCATAATTTTAAAAAGTCATGGAAGATTGAGTTCATTTTACCAGTCATCAAAATCTTAAAATAGACAAAATCAAACATAGTTATAGGAAAAGCACATTTTAAAAAATTATTATAAAATAAAGGCAAGGTAACGGGGAGCTGAAATAGTGCTATGGTAGAAGTAGGGAACTGAGACTTGGGATAGCTCAAGGGAGCGTCAATGTCCTTGGTAACGATTTTTAGACACGAGAGTGGCTATAGACCTGTTTCTGATTTGATAACTTGTGTATTATTTTACATATTTCTGTATTCCTGGAGAGTTTTAATAAAATAAGCTTTAAAAAATGAATTCTCATCATGGCCACTACACAGATCCAAGGAGGAAATTGAAAGCCTGGTTGGCCTATTTATAATTTGGTACACCCTACCAACCTACGCTACAGCGTAGCGGAATTACTCTCAGCTCATTACTGGGGAATTACTGGACCTCAAGTAGACCACCTTAGGCACACATGGGTTGCTATGATAATATGTAACAATTATATCAAAACTAGTGTATAAAGAAAGGGAAAATTTTAAATTAAGAAGCTCTTTTACTAGAGAAAGGTAAAAATAAACTTAGCAAAGAAGAAAACGGAAATAATGAACTTTTTGTGGAAAAGGGGACTCTTGTTACTA
Source organism: Colobus angolensis palliatus (assembly GCF_000951035.1). Taxonomy (NCBI): domain Eukaryota; kingdom Metazoa; phylum Chordata; class Mammalia; order Primates; family Cercopithecidae; genus Colobus; species Colobus angolensis. Next base: position 1,294,183 of record NW_012115167.1, read on the forward strand.
CTTCAGTGCTCTAGGTTGTCCTTCTTCTGTTGTCACTTCTCTTTTATTCCCAACTTTTCCATGAAACACTGTAATGTGCAAGACTACTACACACAAAATTAGCCTCCACTAATGAGAATTAGGGCTCTGATTCTTGTGGAGTCAGAGTTCACGATGAGTGCAACAGAACTCAAGATTGTTCTGGAATAGCTTGCTGTTATTGGAAAGCAAGGATAATGTTTAAAGATGTGTGAAAATGGCTACAGGAACTAGCTTGAAAGTTCTTCTCCTGGTCAAACTATGATGATTAGAGCATAAAATTAAAAACAAAGATTTGCTGCCAATTAGAAGCACTGAAAGATCTTAATTCCATGATGTTGCCCACAAAGTTAACTAATACAAAAAGATGTTACAAAGCAAAGCCACAACTATCAACAGAGTCCTTGTGGTGTTGGCTAAACACAGAAAACATAATCCTTTGTGAGCTGCAGATAAATGGATTTGAGACAGCAGTCTTTGGATCAAACTGAGAGTCAAATCCACCCAGATAAATGGGTCTGAAATCAAAGTGGAAATGTGGACTGCAAAGACATGTCAGAGAAAAAGCTGAGTTATTATCCAGGGAAAACTGACTGATATTTTCCCCCTGAATAACTATTTAATTTTTGCTGACACTGAATTTGGATCAAACATGGGAGTCTTGAGGTTTTTAAAACCCTCTGTCAAATGAAAGGCATATTCTTCCTGAATGGTATTATAAAACTGATTGTTTAAAGGCTATGGCATGGCAAGAATTGAGTTTTCTTGATCACAAGACACCCTTTTTTTTCAAAGACTGCATTATCCACAGGTATGAGCCCCTATCAGGGACAAGAGGGTCCAGGAGAACCCCTTCCTCACACTATTCCTCTATCTTCATGAAAACTTTATTCATGATAAGATATTGTATCCTTTGAAATGTATCTAACCTTCAGTATATATGTGTGTACATATCAAAGCCTATGTATGTGGCTTATTCCCACTAGTCCATAAACCATCCAAAACTTTGCAGAAAATACCTTCAGCCTTTCAGTGGAGAACATGAACCCACTTCAGCTCTCTATGCTACAGTGCTATAATTTCTATGCTACAATTTCCCCTCTGTAGAGGAAATTGGGGTGCAGTTGTAGGGGTCTAGTAGGGATGTATCTGAATCCCTCATCCATGCCTTCGCATTCACTCCTCCTTTTAACACAAGATAGGTCACCACTTTCTTCTTCCTCCTCAAAGGGTGGCTGGATAGAGCAATGTTAGAAAGCATGTTTTGTGAGCCTGAGGAATGCAACATGTCAAAACCTCTAAGTTCAGAATATAATCCATTAGCCTCTCCCTCAACTTAAGAAACATGAAAGGAGCTCTTTTGCCCCAATGGATTTTTCTGCAAGCCAAGTTCACGTGGCGTGTCTCGATACCCTAAGAATTGGTAAGCCCTAGTTTACTTATCCATAAAACTCAGTGATAGTAAAATAGGCAAATAAACACATTTTAAATGAACTTGTATTCAATATGGAAATAGATCCACAGTGAGTCTTAATCTGCCCAAGGCACACTCATGGCTCTCATGCTGTGTGAGCTGTGTGTAATGATTTCCCTTGGGGAAAAACATTAAGATCCAAAATATTAAGTTTATTTTCTATTTTAATAAGAATATGTACTCCAACAGAATTTCAATTTTAACTGTTTTCAACAACAAAACAAACATATCCTCCAGAGTCCCATCCAGTAGAATTCAGGAAGCCACTACCTTTAGCTGGAGAAACTGAACTCTTTGGGTGTTGCACTGAGTATTTAAACTCAGTGAACAGTTTCCTTCTGTAACAGCCAGAAATAAATGTACTTCCTAGACTTGCCCTGGCACCCAGAGGTCTAGTACTGAATGCTATGTACAGAACTGATATGGTCTGGTTGTGTCCCCACCCAAATATCATATTGAATTCCTACATGTTGTGGGAGGGACCCAGTGGGAAGTAATTGAATCATGGGGACAGGTCTTTCCCATGCTGTTCTCATGATAGTGAATAAATCTCACAAGATCTGATTTTGTTTGTTTTTTGTTTTTTGAGATAAAGTCTCATCCTATTGCCCAGGCTGGAGTGCAGTGTTGAAATCTCAGATCACTGAAACCTCCACCTCCCAGGTTCAAGGGATTCTCATGCCTCAGCCTCCCAAGTAGCTGGGATTACAAGCATGCACAACCACATCCAGCTAATTTTTGTATTTTTCGTAGAGACAGGTTCACCATGTTGTCCAGGCTGGTCTCGAACTCCTGACCTCAAGTGATCCACCTCCCTCAGCTTCCCAAAGTGTTGGGATTACAGGCATGAGCCACTGCGCCTGACTGGTCTGATGGTTTTATAAAGGGGAGTTTTCCTGCACAAACTCTCTTCTCTTGTCTGCTGCCAAGTGAGACATGTCTTTCACCTTCCGCCATGATTGTGAGGTCTCACCAGTCACGTAGAACCTTAAGTTCATTAAACCTCTTTCTTTTGTAAGTTGCCCAGTCTTGGGTATGTCTTTATCAGCAGCATAAAAACAGACTCATACAAGACTCAAAGGCTAGAACATTTTCATATCTTTTTTTTACACACTTTAAAAATATTTCTTACTTTTTTTTTTCCAAAACACTTTAGGATGCATAAAACAAAGAAATTTTAACTAGGAGATAAGTTCAAGTGTGTGAGTGTGGTATGCAGAGTAATGGCTCCATGAAGAAGCCCAAGACCTACCCCCTAAAATTTGTGTATATGTACTTTCCATGGCAAAAGAGACTTCACAGATGTGATTATTATCCTGAATTGTCTGGGAAGGCCCAATGTAATCACAAGGGTCCTTTCCTTATGAGAGGAGGGCAGGAGAGTCAGAGTCGGAGGAGATGTAATGAGGAAAGTAGAGAAGAATAGGAGAGAAGACAGACAGACAGGGAGGAAAAGAGATTTGAAGGTGCTGTCCTGTTGGCTTTGGAGATGGAGGAAGGGCCTGTAAGCCAAGGAATGCAGGCAGCTTCTAGAAGCTGGAAAAGGCAGGGAAGAGGATTCTCTCCTACAGTCCTAGAGCCTACAGAAGGAAACACAATCCTGCTGACACCTTGATTTTAGGACTTCTGATCTGCAGGCAGTGTAAGACAACAAATTTGTGTTGTTTTAAGTCACTATATTTGTTGAAATTTGTTATGGCGGTGATAGAATACCAATATAATGAATCAACGTAAAGGGTCAAAAATACCATAAACTTTTAATTGTGACCAAAACCTGCAATTCTGTTTAGGTTTGGGATTCTAAGTGAAAACTTGATCAACTAGAACCTGACAGCCACCACTGTGCTTAACATAGAAAAGACACACAATATGTGACTGTTATGTGTAAACTAGTTTATAATATTATGGAAGATACAAAAGAAACACAAAATAGTCATGCATATAGAGATTAAGTAACTTTACTTTTCAGAAATGCACACTCTGAAAAAAGGTATGATTGAAATTATTAACTCAAAAAATCTCATGACCTTGACTGGATGACCTTTTCCGGCGTCTTTTATGAGTAAATATTTGATTATTTGCAGACACAGAGAGAATAAATAGCAACATGCTTCTAGATATTTGTTTCCTTTCCCTTTCCCTTCAGCTTTGCATAAACCAAACTTATTCCACTTAGGAACTACACAAATAGTTGAAGGAGGAATGAAGGTTGTAGCAAGCATATTTTCCAAGAGCAGTATTTTTTTTTTTTTTTTTGCATTTGAAATTAGCCACAGCTTAGCAACACCAGCTTCCCAAACATTTATACCAAGCGAAGTGCTGCATATGCTGTTGTGCTTGATGTACCGAAACAGCACCAAGCAGGGGCACCCAACAGACTGGGAAAGGGAGAATCTCAAAACACGGTTATTTTCTTGTTGTTGCTGCTGTTCAATTGAGAGTATCATGCCTTTAGCATTAGTTCAATATTGGAGAAAGCATATAATCTTTATGTTTAACTATGAGACGGTGCCTACAATTTCGGGGCTCATTATTATTATTACTAAAGATTAGTTTCCAAAATTAAAGAATAAAGAACTCTTGCTCATCTCCTGACTCCAGTACAATTCTCCCTCTCAAATTGTCGAAGAGGGTGCATACTGTCTCTATTCCCCTCTTGAATTTTCTGGAATGATAGGGCAAGGAGCAGGTTTCCAAGTCAGTTTGGGGTAGAGGAGAGCTTCTACTCACTGTTCTCTCCTCTAACAATATGAGGAGCACTTAATCTATTTTCTCATTCATTGGATGCTCTTTAATACTGACTTCCAGATAACTCCTTTTGCTCGCTGAAGATACTGAGATTTACCAAAAATCATATGCAAAATAGCTGGGAAAACATGTGGTTTGATTTCCAAACAGATTAAAGTGATGCAAGGGCAGCACCTAAACATTTGTCCCAGGACACGCTCCTTCCAATAAAAGGTTAGAGACTTGCTGTTGTCCCCCTGCAGAGGGGGGTTTTCATTGCTCTGGGGCTGACGCTGGAGAACATGCAGACATTGCAAATGCTTTCTTAGATAATTTTTTTTTTTTTTTTTTTTTGAGATGGAGTCTCGCTCTGTCACCCAGGCTGGAGTGCAGAGGCATGATCTCAGTTCACTGCAAGCTCTGCCTCCCGGGTTCAAGCCATTCTCCTGCCTCAGTCTCCCAAGTAGCTGGGACTACAGGTACATGCCACCATGCCCAGCTAATTTTTTTTGTATTTTTAGTAGAGACGGGGTTTCACCATGTTAGCCAGTATGGTCTTGATCTCCTGACCTCGTGCTCCACCTGCCTCAGCCTCCTAAAGTGCTGGGATTACAGGCGTGAACCACCGCACCCGGCCTCTTGGATACATTTTTGTACCTTCATCCTGCTTCCCCCCGAGGTTCTTGGAAGTTTTCAGTGTATAGAGAGAGCTTTTGGGAGACAAAAAAAAAAAAAGAGACTTTCGAACAAAACATATTTGGGCTAATCGCAGCCTTGCTATTTTCTGGTTGTTATACCTTGGATATAATAGATATTCACACTGAGGTTTGGTTTGATCATCTGTTAAAGAAAGGAATACGGCATAGCTTGCAGCATTGTTGTAGGGTGACTGAAAGAGAAAACCTTCATTATCATCTTTTACATTCTAGGAACTGTTACTAAAATCCACAGACATCTCTGTGTTGTTAGAGTCTGCATTATACTTTTAGACTCCACCTTTACTGTTTAATATTTTCATAACTGCATAGATTGTCTGTGACTAAGATCACAGCAATCTCGTGAGATACAAAGGATGTTGCTACCAAAATCTGGTCCATCAAAGTACATGCCGTTCCGGAAAAAGTGGAAGGATTCTCTTATTAGAGAAAGGAAAGAAAAAAAGCCAATTTTCTATGTAGAAAAATTGTGACCTGGTTAATTCTAAATGGCCAGGTAAACAGAATATATCACTTGCCTGCTTAGAAAAGTGCAGATCTGACTAGTGACATTACCTTTGGAATTCTGACTTGTCCGGCTATGTCCACATGTGCTGGTGATTGGGGACCCCATTGTGCATTTCCCTGATAACCATGAACTCTGTTATAAAACCCTCAAATATAACTGCTTTGTCTGTCTGGCTGAACCTCTTAAGGAGTGGCTGCCCTCTGGTGGTAGCTGTCTTCCTCACACCCAAATGTTTGTTGGGTTTTTTTGTTTGCTTTTACTTTTCACTTCTGTTCCTCAGCACAAAGCCAATGTGGCTATTTTGTTTAGTTTCTCAGGCCACAGCTCCCTGTACAGACCTCTAGTGAGTGGGAAACCACTGACTTTGAACTGAATGTCTCCTTCCTAGATATGTTTTCTGAAGCCATGCCAAAACTTGAAGATATTTATCGTTTCCTCTTTGCATTTTTTTTTTTCAAACCAAGGGTATATCAGGTAAGGTAGAATCCAGGTTCCTTGTCGGAAGATTTTCTAACATCTCTTCTAAAAGGTGACAAATGGAACCTAATATTTAATTCAACTTTAATCTAGACAGGGCAAAGCAGAGCTTGGATGCTGCTTCTCAGACATCAGGGCTTGAAACTCACTCATACCCACGTCTCAGGAGCTCTCTCCTCCACTGTCCAAAATCTGTTCACTTCTGCTAATCCCTTGCACTCTGTGCTGCCAACTGACATTTCTTACCGAAGTTCTCCAAGCACCTCAAATTATCTAATAGAAAATCAAACTAATTTCCCCAAAACCTGTTCCTCCTCATTCTATGTTTAAGGCCTTGCATGAAGACTCCACAATTTGCTCTTAATTCCTAGCCTATCAAAAGGACCTTTCCTTGGTTCTCATTATTATCTCCATTTTCAACTGCAGGTCTCTCTCTTAGAAGGTCTATCACCTCAGCTCCACGGTGATTCCCTTCTGGCTCTGTCACTACTGCCCCAATCATGTCTGATATGTATATCTGAAAGTGATACCCGTTCCTTGAAATAAATTTCACCATCTACAGAATAAAATCCAAACTTTCTGGCAAGTCTCTCTGGGCCCTTCCTAATCTGCAGGAGCCAATCTCCCTTCCCAGGCTCCTTGCCTACCTACGAACCATCCCCAATTATACCACAGCTGGTTTCCCCTCCAAATATTCACCATTGAATCTGGTAAAATCTTGCCTACTCAGGTCAAAGGATTTCTTTACTCCTAAAACGTTCTAGATTTCCTCTAACACAACCAAGCTAATGAGGCTCTGTTTCCTAGAACTGGGACTTCATCCTTCTGGTCAGCTAAAATTTTCACCTATTATGTTTTCACCCTAACTGGTATAAAGACAGATCTCCCTATCCTAGAGTTGTTGTAGTTGATTTTTTAGCTGGGTGAGGTAGTCACCCAACAACTACCAATAGTCAATATTTGAATTTACATGGGTGTCAGTCTGAGTGTGACAGTTATGAAGGCAGTCTCTGAAGCTGGAAGTACATATTCAAATACCAATTTATGTTTTACTAGACCTAAGGCATACATACACCTCTAAAACCTTTTTTATAACATTTAAAATTGAAATAAGTGAAGAAATTACTCATCAAAGTAGTTGCAAAGATTAATTGGGATAATCTACGATAAACATTTTGTCCAATGTCTACCATATAGTAACTGCTCTATAAATCTTAGTCATAAAACAAAAATTTTCATTCATACACCCCATGTATATATGCATACCTATTGTGCATACAAATCCACAAGGAAAACAATATGAATAATATAATGTAAATACCTTGAATATAAGTAAATTTCACTGAGAATGTTTGGATTTTATGACTGTTACCAATTTGGCTTGATTCACTGTAGATACTAAGTGTTGCCAACTTCCCTTCAAAAACAAACTCTTATACAATGTCCATTTTAATAAGTAAATACTGTAGAAAACTGAACCACTGCTTTATGGGAGCTAAGTTCCAGAGAGTTGTATTGCAGCTTGAAAAGCAAATAATTTCTTTGGCTGAAATCCAGTGCTGGAGAAACTAGAAAATTAATATTCCCAGGTTGACAATAAGATGCTTCACTGTTTATCTTACATGTGTAGATACTGTAATTTTTTAACTGCAGCAAGAGATCACTTAGTGGTTCTGTGACTCAGTTTCCCTACTTATAAAATGTTATTATGGAATCATAACAGGAGTTACTGCAGAGAAATGTTTTGAGTATAAAATGTGTTTAATATATTTAAAGTGCTTATGACCAGTGACTGACCTACAAGAAGTTTAAATAAGTATTAGATACTACTTTCGTAAAAAACATGGTAATAAAAATTGCTTTAGGGTATCCATTGCAGACGAATAGACAGACATGGAGTAAACAAAGGTGAATCAATAAATACATGAAAGAAAATCATAAAGTCATTTCCATTTGACCTTATGAGATCATTTACTATTACAATTATATCACGGGAATGGCGGCATTAGATAGGGCTATTCAATATATAACCAATAGGTTAAGATTTACACAGAGGATGTGAATATTTTGGTGTCTAAAATGTGTACAAACAGTATTCAAACGCTAATTTGGAACAACTTTGCATTTGTTTTGTCTTGAAAAACACAAAGAATAACTTTCAAGGGAAAAAATTGCATTTGTTCTCCTGATCATTTAAGCATGTGTTAAAGTCTACTAAGTGTCCAGTACTGATTAGTATAATTATAGAGGCAAAATATGTTCAAAATATATGTTCCCATCCACAGTGGTTAATATTCTTTTCTACAATCAAATCACCTACATGGTAGAATCTAACTATATTTCCCTTTGCACCCTGGAAATTACTCCAATTGACTGATCAGAAACCCCTGGGATGCATGTTAGAAATATTTGTTTCAAGGCCCTACTCAGACCTACTGTATGAAAAATTCTCAGGACGTCTCCTAGGAATCAGCATGCTTAACTAGCACTGCGGGAGTTTTGGTTACCTTTCAATTTGGGAGCAGTCACTTGTGTGTCTGGTAAGCTTTTGCACATCATAAGTGTTAGGTAGAAAGCAATTTAGAGTTCAAAACAGAAAAGTATTATTTCAACTTCTGGCTGTATTATTTGCCAGGAGGGTGACTTTGGACAAGTGACTTAATATCTTTAAAACCATCAGTTTCCTCAACTGTAAAATGAAGTTAATCATACCCCCTTTATATGGTTACTGTGAAGATGAAATGAAATCAAAATTGAAGTGCAAAATACAATGTGTGACACATAGTATATAGTTTAGAAATGATAGCCAATTATGAAGGTGATATATTTTCAATAAATGCAATTGGGATTAGATGATACAATTATTTAATTAAATGGCCTTTGAATGTGTCCTTAAATATTATTCCCCTTATTCCCAGGAACAAGTGGGGTGGCATCATTAAATATTTCTTCCTTTTGCCCACACCTGTTAATAATAGCATCAATGACATGCCATTCTGTAGATTGCTTGTTGGTAGAGCAGCACTTCTGGAAGGGTCTTGTTTGTCCTTGGGCAGACAATAGAACTAGAGCATTGGTTTTCTGAATAATATTTTGGGAGGTGATGCTTTAAAATAAACCTCAAATCAAAGCTGGCATTACTGGCATAGTACTTGAAAATTTCTCTAAAATTAGATAACATTCCCAGGAGAAGGCAAGTAGAGAGTACCAATGTGACTTGGGGTTTCTATTCACTCTGCGTAGTCTGCTTTTCATTTATTGAGTGTTCCTAAGGCGCACTGTGTTACCCTTTTAAAAATGCCCCGTGTGGAATTTTTAACATGCAAAAAGACCTAATAAAAGGTGAGCTTCTCAGTGCTAATGGTGCAACTCACTTACCAAATTCCCATTATTTAGTTCTCTTTGAAACCTAGAATCCCAGAAAATATTGACCCTACCAAGTTTTACAGAAGAGGGCAGTTTACATAATGAAATCTGCTGTTTCATATTCACACTAGATAAAACCATTAATTAAAGTATCAACTAAAGTGTCCATACAGACTCCTTATTGTGAAATATTAGCATTTTCGAGATCATTAAGTTTCTGGTTTTATCATTGTGTAGTTAAATTAAAATAAAAGGCAGATATAATCTTGTCTTTGAATTTAGTATTGAAGGAGGAAAACAACTATAAGCAACCTGTAACCTTCCAAAATTAGCAGAGTTGGTAATCTATATCAGATTCAAAGAGGTTGGTCATGGAGCTATGAGGAAGCAGAACCATATAGGTCTTAGGAGCCTGGGTTTTTGGGACTGAGTTTCAATTCAATCCGAGCTACTTGCTACCTATGTGACTTTTGGCAAATCACTTAGTTTATCTGAATATCCGATTCTTTTTTGTCTGTCAAATAAAATAAATGTTTGTCACAGGATCATTGTACAGATTAAATCATATAAAATAGGTATTGCTTTTGAATAGTGTCTAACACATCATAAGTATGCAACAAGTAGTAGCTATTCAAACCAGATTTCAACATAGAGAATAACCCTTATAAACGTAACTGGAGAATGTACCTACTTAAACAAATACCAAACACCCTGTTATTTTGGGTAGCCATAGGATTAGTTGTTATTATGTATTCACATTTTGTAGAAATAAGTTACCACTATTCAATTGCAATTGATAATTCAGATGGACAGTATATTTCTGCAAAAAGAAGTATTTACTGTCATACTATTAAACTTCTGCTGTATGTCAGGTACAGTCCTTGGCACAGTTAATGTGATGATACAACCGTAGCTCTAGTCTTTAGGGAGTTTGAAACCAGTGGGGAAAACAGATTATGGTAATTAAGCAAACATAAATGTAATAACTATAAATTGAGTGTTTCTTTGGCTCTTCCCTTACTAGAATCTACATATTCTGAGATCCAAAATTCCATGAATTGATTAACCTTGATCCCACCTCTTTCTTACCGAAATACAGGTTCTGGATTATGGATCTCATCACATTCTTATTGCACTAAGATCAAATGTAATTAGTTATAGAAATCCAATGTTCAATTTTCAAAACTTAATGAATTATTAGTACTTCAGTATATTGTATTTAATATTTATTCATTGGGTTTCAAATATACAATATATAATCTCTTAACCCAAAGCCATATTTTCTGAAATACAATCAAATAAATATGAGAGATGGAATTTTTTTTTTTTTTTTTTTTTTTTGAGACGGAGTCTCGCTTTGTTGCCCAGGCTGGAGTGCAGTGGCCGGATCTCAACTCACTGCAAGCTCTGCCTCCCGGGTTTATGCCATTCTCCTGCCTCAGCCTCCCGAGTAGCTGGGACTACAGGCGCCTGCCACCACACCCAGCTAGTTTTTTGTATTTTTTTAGTAGAGACAGGGTTTCACCATGTTAGCCAGGATGGTCTCGATCTCCTGACCTCGTGATCCACCCGTCTCAGCCTCCCAAAGTGCTGGGATTACAGGCTTGAGCCACCATGCTCGGCCAAGAGATGGAATCTTAATCATGTTTTCATCATAATCTGTTGCCTCATTTCTCTTTAGAATAACAATAGCAACATAACTGCCTCACAATTTTCTGACTACATTTATTTTGTAGGAGAAATGTTGTAGAATAAATATGATTTGAAGAGTACTCTCAACAACAGGGAATTGTGACTGTGTAAAAGAGAGCCTTATGTTAGATTGCAGGTAGTCATGAAACACCTTCTGAGAAAATGATATTTAAGCCAACCCCTAAAGAATAAATAGGAATAATTTTGACTCATAGTGAGGTAAGGAATATTGAACACACAATGCAGCATAATGGCAAGTGTATTAAATAAACATCTGTTCCATGCATTTTGGGAACATTTAGGGTAAGAAATGTAATAGCAAGTAAGATCAGTGGAGTTTGCAGAGGCTGGTTTATGTAGTGTTTGGAAGGCTAGGTATTTTGGACTCAATCACAGATACAAAAAGAGTTGTCAGAGAATGTGGCACATAGATCAGAAAGCATAAGCAAGTGTCTGCTGTAATAAGAAATGAATCCCAAAGTGGTTGTAAAAACAATGTTTTTTGGTTTCTAAAAAACAAAAATCTTCTTTTTTTTTTTTTGCTCATATTATATGTCTATTATGGCACCATTGGGCCTCTACTCCATATCTAGTAGACAAAGGCAGAAAATATTTTGAACAATGGTAAGATATACCACAGTGAAAAAGAATGAGAAGATTCAGCTTGTATTTTTAAAAGATTAGCAACCTGAGGATGAAGAAGAAAATAAAGAACACAAAACCAGATGTGGGAAAACCAACTAGGAGTTTGCTGAAGGATTAAAGGAAATAGAAAATGGTGACTTTACCTAAGGTCTAGCTGAGGGAAAGAGCAAGCTGCATAGATTCAGGATATACTTTCCCAGCAGAGTAGGCAGGATGGCTTTGTTCCACACTGCAGACCAGGGACACATAGTAACACTGGCTCAGTCTATTAGAACTTGATGGTATTTACTATTTAAAATACACAAAAGAAGAAAAAAATTAAGACCAAACACAAGAATTATGTTAGTAAAAATGTTCACTAGTGTACCCTGTGAGTGATGGGACATGTTCTACCTTCCCGGCTGTATTAGTCTGTTCTCACACGACTAATAAAGACACACCAGAGACTGGGTAATTTATAAAGGAAAGAGGTGTAATTGATTCACAGTTTCACATGGCCAAGGAGGCCTCACTGTCATGGCAGAAGGTGAATGAGGAGTAAAGTCACCTCTTACATGGTGGCAGGCAGGAGAGCTTGTGCACGGGAACTCCCATTTATAAAACCATCAGAACTTGTGAGACTTATTCACCACCCTGAGAACAGTAAGGGTGAAACTGTCCCCATGATTCAATTATCTCCACCTGGCCACGCCCTTGACACGTGGAGATTATTACAATTCAAGGTGAGATTTGGGTGAGGACACAGCCAAATCGTGTCCCTGCTGATGTTACAATGGAAGAACATAGCGCTAGAACCCCGGATGTCAGAAGCTAGTCAGAATTCTTCATCAGTCCTTTCAGCGCTGATGTTACAATGGAAGAACACAGCGCTAGAACCCCGGATGTCAGAAGCTAGTCAGAATTCTTCATCAGTCCTTTCAGCGCTGATGTTACAATGGAAGAGCACAGCGCTAGAACCCCGGATGTCAGAAGCTAGTCAGAATTCTTCATCAGTCCTTTCAGCTTTCAAATTGGGATTATAATGCCTACTGTTCTTAACTCAGAGGTTTAAAATGTATAAGATGCTATATGAATATTAATGGAATAAAATATTTGCTACCTACTAACCACCTCAAATAATAAATGACAAAATGTGTGTAAGGAGAAGAAGAACTGCATCTGATATCAGAAGATTCTGCTTTAATATTGGCAATGACTTTTACTATTTATCTTAGGTTTTAAAAAATAATATAAAAATGTGACCTTAGAAAAAGTATCCAATTTTTGAGGGCACCAATGTAGTCATCATGAAAGGGAAAATACTAATTACCTACATACTGTTATGAGAATTAAATAAAATAAGTATTCATGGCCCCTAGTTCAGTGTTACTTGACTCAGACTGGCAGGAGGCTGTCAAAATATATCATTTTTTAATTAAAATTTTATTTTGAGATCATTGTAGATTCACATGTATTTGTAAGAAATAATACAGAAAGATTTCATTTACCCAGTTTTACCCAGTTTCTTTCAATGGTAACATCTTGCAACGTTATGGTAAAATATACCAACCAAGATATTTACATTGATTCTGTGAAGATACAGACTATTTCCAACAAAACTCGTTCATGTTGTCTTTTTATAAACACATCTGCTTCTCTCATGCCCCCAACTCTTCCTTAACATCTGGCAATCATTAATCTTTTTTTCATTTTTATAACTGTGACATTTTAATAATTTGATATAAATGAAATTATACCTTATGTGACATTTTTGGGGTGGCTTTTTACAGTCAGCATAATTCTCTGAAGATCCATCCAGATTGTTGTGCATGATAATAATGCCTTCCTTTTCCTTGCTGAACAGTATTCCATGCACACATATGTCATAGTTTATTTAAACTTTCAACCACTGAAGAGCATCAGAGTTGTGTATTTTTTGTAGATATGGTGAATCAAGTTGCTATAAATATTCATGCATATGTTTTCATATTAACATCTTTTCATTAATGTGAGATAAATTTCTAAAGCTACAAATAATGGGAAATAAAGTAGTTGTATGCTTATTTTTTTAAATAAACTATCAAAGTATTTTCCAGAATGCCTGTATAATTTTATATTCCCATTAGCAATGGACATGTGATCTAGTTTGTCCATGTGTTTGCCAGCATTTGATATTTTACTTTTTTTTTAGGTCACTCTGAGAAATATATAGTAATATCTCATCATGGTTTTAATTTGCATTTTCCTAATGGCTACTGATGTTAAACATATTTTTATAAGCTTATTTGTCATCTATAAATTCTTTTTATTTTTATTTATTTATTTTTTATTATTATACTGTAAGTTCTAGGGTACATGTGCATAGCGTGCAGGTTTGTTACATATGT
>NW_012115167.1:1315121-1354928 GCF_000951035.1 Colobus angolensis palliatus
TGTGTCACTCGCGCTGGGAGTTGGAGACTGGAGCTGTTCCTATTCGGCCATCTTGCTCTGCCCCCCTCGTCATCTATATATTCTTTTTGATAAGTTATTTCTTTGTGTTTTTTGTTCATTTCATAATTGGATTTTTGCTTACTATTAAGTTTTATGAGTCTAGATCTTAGTAATTTGTTGGATATATGGTTTGTAAATATTTTCTTTCACACTGTAGCTCTTCTATTTATCTTCTTAATGAAGTTCTTCATGGAGCAAAAGTTGTTTTTCTTAATCTACTATTATTACTTTTTGAGACAGGGTCTCACTCTGTTGCCCAGGCTGTGGTGCAGTGGTGAGATCTCAGCTCACTGCAGCCTCTGCTTCCTGTGTTCAAGCAATTCTCCTGCCTCAGTCTCCTGAGTAGTTGGGATTCCAGGCAAATGCCACCATGCCCAGCTAATTTTTGTATTTTTAGTAGAGATGAGGTTTCACCATGTTGGCCAGGCTGGTCTCAAATTCCTGACCTCAAGTGATCCGCCAGCCTTGGCCTCCCAAAGTGCTGGGATTATAGGCATGAGCCGCTGTGCCCAATCTTTTTTTTTTTAATAGAGTTCAATTAATCAGTTTTTTTCCCTTATGAAACATGCTTTTATTTTCAAGTTAAGAACTGTTTGCTAAGTCTGCATCCCCCAGATATTATCCTATTTTTGTCTAAGTGTTTTATAGTTTTATGTTTTACATTTAAGTAGATGATCCAATCTGAGTTAAAGTTTATTGTAATGGGTGTTAAATTTCTCTAGCACTAGTTGTTGAGAATACTGTCTTTCCTCTATTCCATTGCTTTTGCACATTTTAAAGAAATAAATTGGGCAGAATTTTCCAAATCAATTTCTGAGTTCTTTATTCTGTTCCTCTGGTCTACGTCCACCCCTCCCTACAAGCCATGAAAAATCCATTTGGGAGAAATTGGAATGATTACTATACTAACTCTTCTAATCCATGAACATGGTAACACGGTGTGTCTTTTAGTTTATTTAGGTCAACTTTGACTTATTTTACAGCATTTTGTAGTTTTCAGCTTGTAAGTGTGGCATAATTTTTGTTAAAAACATACCTATTTAGGCCGGGCGCGGTGGCTCAAGCCTGCAATCCCAGCACTTTGGGAGGCCAAGACGGGCGGATCATGAGGTCAGGAGATCAAGACCATCCTGGGTAACACGGTGAAACCCTGTCTCTACTAAAAACTACAAAAAACTAGCCGGGCGAGGTGGCGGTGCCTGTTGTCCCAGCTAACCGGGAGGCTGAGGCAGGAGAATGGCGTGAACCCGGGAGGCGGAGCTCGCAGTGAGCTGAGATCCGGCCACAGCACTCCAGCCTGGGTGACAGAGCGAGACTCCGTCTCAAAAAAAAAAAAAAAAAAAAAACCCTATTTAATATTACAATTATAATTTTAATATTCATATATTTATTGCTAGTATATAGAAATAAAATTATTTTTGTATTCTGACTTAGTACTCAGCAACCTAATGGAAGTCATTTATCAGTTTTAGGCATTTTATTGTCAATTTCTTGGGATTTTCTAGGTATGCATAATGTAATCTACTAATAATAGGGATAGTTTTATTTCTTTATTTCTGATCTTTATGTCTTTTATTTAATTTTCTTGCCTACTACACTGGCTAGACCATTCAGTACTGTATTGAATAAGAGTGGTGAGAGCAAATATCTCTGTAGCACAAGAGGGTTTGTGAAGACCATCACACTGCCCTTGCTGTGAGATGAGACCTGCGGGCTGTGGGTTACTGACACCTGCTATTTAAGCTGATCTTGCTCTGTCTCTTCTCAATGTGAATAAAATATTGTTCCATCTAGTGCCTATAGGAGTTATATCTTTCTTTTTATCTTAGTTTGGACTGCTGTAACAAAATATTGTATGGCTTAAAAACAGGTATTTATTTCTCATCGTTCTGGAAGCTGGAAGTCCAAGATCAGAGTGCCAGCATGGTCAGGTTCTTGGTTCACAGAAGGTTGCCTTCTCACTGTATCCTCATATGTTGGGGTGAGGAGTGTATTGGAGAAGAGGGAGCTTTGGTCCCTTCATCTACTTACAGGAGTACTAACTAATCTTATCTTGGAGGCCCCACCCTCATATGTAAAGGCCCCACTTCCAAATACCATTACCTTTGGGATTAGGGCTTCAACATATGAATTTGGGGAGAACAAAAACATTTCATTCATATCAGTTGATGACTCTAATACCTGAAAATTGTTCCGTGAATTGACATTGTGGGTCTAATGCTTCTGGTGGTAGGCAAGATGTCACTTGCTCAACATTTTTATGCAATTTCCAGGGTTTTTAGTTGTACCTAGTAGAAGAAATAGGAACGAATGTGTCTCCTTCAACTTAGAAGCAAAAGTTCATACTGTATCATTTTTTTAAATAAATGCATTTTTCTTTAGAATAAACATTTTTGAGAATAGATATGTTCTTTTAAAGTAGAAATAATATTTTCTTCAAGGCAGATCTGGTTCCATGTCACCCAAATTTGTATTTATGATTCTTACCAACTATGTTTCAATAATAATAAGCAATTTATTGCAATGTGTCACCTAGATTTCTACTTTTCATTCAGGATATTCAAGAACAAGAAATGTTACTTAATAAGGTACTTTGTACGGAAAAAATACCGTAGGAGATCTATTCAAACACTGACTTGAAGCTAATAGTACTAGGATATCCTGGCTGTAAAGTACCAGAACCATTTGGTCAAAGCCATGGATTAAAATATCATTGTATCATTCCATGTTCTCAGAATCAGCTGTGTTTGTGAGTCTGGGATTTCTTTAGTGACAAACATTCATTTGATGCCAGAGTTGTAGCTGTCCTAATTTTAAAACAGTTGATGGCTCCCCCTGTTAAGTGCCATTATCACAAAATGATGCAACACTTATCACAGCAGCTGCTGCTAACATTCTCCTTCTCTCACATCCCAGGCTATGTGAATCACAGGTGATAAATATTCAGTTGTTTGCAGTGAGAAGTGGTTGAAATATTATGACAGAAAACATATCTGTTTTCTCCTCCACTGATGAGAAAGCTCCCCAAATTCAACGTAAGTGAAGGACTGATGGGGAATTCCAGTTGCAATACATGGATTATTTAATTATTTTGTGTGTGCAGCCATTAAGCCTCACTCACATTTACATGCTAAACATTTAAATATTATTGTTAAACACAAAGCCCTTTTGTGAGACTAAGTGTTGTTTCTCTAAAACTGTAGTTCTCATAGTGTAATCCTTGGTCCAGCAGCATGAGTATCACCAGTGAGCTTACAGAAATGCAACTGATCACACTCCATGCAAGATCTCCTAAATCAGATATTCTGGAGGTGAGTGCACAGGAATATAGGCTTAATAAATCCTCCAGGAGATTCTGATTCAGGTTCAAGTTTGAGAATCATTGCCATGTCAGCACAGCAAGAAATAAAATTTGCCCTGCTAGAGAAATCTCACAATTTGAAAACTTTTCACTTTTATGACAACCCAGCTTTCTCTAAATTTAGAATGAGAAAAGTCAGTAAACCTACAGCTGGCTCCTAATTTCTGTTAGATACCAACTCATTACAAATCTAGCACCTTCCCACAGAGAAGCTCTAATCCCTGGGCAAACACCATATCCTCCTTCTTTATTAATTGCTGCTGAGGAGGCGGATGGCTGATGCTCTCTTTATTGCATAATTCGTGGTAAAACCTGGTTATCATGACCTTCCCAAGTATAAGCCATGAATTAAGTATGGGGTTTCTAGATTCAATGTCTTTTTTTAGCTGAATCAACAACAGCTTTAAGTGTGCTCTTTATCTAAATCAGAGAGACATACTGTCACTATCTTGAATTGACCTTAGTATCAGTCTACTGGAAAAAAAAGAAGGGAAACAAATTAAGAAAAATAAAATAAAAATACACTCCAAAGGAATTTCACCTTCACTGACTAATACCTATAAAATAGAACCTATACATATGTATTGTCATTTGAATTCACATGACTATAAAAGAAGGTAAGATTTCTTCTCAACAATTTATGAATTAGAATGCTGATTCAGAGTGTTACATAATTTACCTGAGGTCACATAGCTATGAAATAGCACAGGGCAATTCAAAACCAAGTCTCTCAGGCTCCACACTCTATTTCTCTGTAGGATATGACGTTGCTCTTTCTAAATACATGGCCTTCATGGATGGCGCTCTCAAGTGAACTGAGCTAACTGAAGATTCAATGACTTGCATAAACTATTTCCTCCTTATCACTTGATTATGTATTTAAAGGACATCTTGTGTGCCCTCCAAATCCCACTCTTTCTGTAAGGTTCCCTTTAATTTGCATTTTCTTGTGAAGCCTGCATCTGTGCCACTGCAGTGATTATTTACTCTTCTTAACACAGATAGAAATGAGGGTGTGTTTCCTTTCCTTTGTAATTTAATTATATGCATGTTCCAAATAGATATTTAATCTTTTAAAGTTTGTTTTCACTCTATAACAAAATGCTTGAGGTCAAGAGCTATGTATTATATTTATTTCCCTGGCAGCCCCTTCAGTCTCCAGTACCATGTCATGCAGAGAAATTTATGCTCAAGAATATCTGTTTACATAAGTTTCAGTATCCTACAATGCTGTGTCTGATAAAGCATTTGTGAAGAAATTTATTGACCTAAGGAATCCTAGGAGTGCCAAGATGAAATTGCATTATTTCTGTGTATAAGGAGTCACAGTTCAGTATAGAGAATCATGGAAGAAAACTTCCCAATGCAGTGGTACACTGATGTACTGGACATTAGTCATTTAGAGATGTGAGAGAAGCTAGGTCTTATGTAACAGTTACAAAAGTCTTGTACAAACTATACCTTGAGATGCAACTATAAAAATAGGGAAAACTTTGTTGATACACACGCAAAATAAAATTCCAGGCAGAAAGAATCTCATCTGCAGTATGTGTAAAGAAAGAGGATGGTTTTGGGGATTATACGGACTCCAGTACTACTAAAGAATAAGAAGTGAAGGTACAATGGGTTGACTAGGCTTCTCAAAAAAGATATGCCCAAGTCCAACCACTAGTACTATGAGTGTGACTTGATTTAGAAATATGGCCTTTGCACATATAATTAAGGTTCTCAAGATGAGATCATTCTAGGTTTAGGGTGGGCCCTAAATCCAATGACTGGTGTCCTTATAAGAGAAAGTAAGGGGAGATTTGACAAACAGAAGAAGAAAAAGGAAAGCCAAGTGACGTCGGACTCAGAGATTGGAGTTATGCAGCCTCGAGCAGAGCAAAGCCAAGGTTGCAGGCAGTCATCAGAAGCCAGGAGAGAGTCATGGACTGAACTCTTCTTCAGAGCTTCCAGAGTAAATCACCTTAATTTTGAACTTCTGGTCTCCAGAACAGTGAGAGAATAAGTTTCTGTGGTTGGTTGCCACCACATTTATAGTAATTTGTTATGGCAGCCCTAGGAAACCAATACAGAAGGAAATTAAGAAGCACAGCAATGGGACACACACCTAGACAGGTAGCTAGGCTTCAGATCAAAAAGATTTTGGGATGTTAGGTGCTCAGCAGCTTGGACATTTTGTGGCATGCTATAGAAACCATTGAAGAATTTTAAGAAGGAGATTAAATTCGAGTGTTAGAAAGTGATATGGTTTGGCTGTGTCTCCATCCAAATCTTGAATTGTAGTTCCCAGAATCCCCCCATGTCTTGGGAGGGACCCAGTGGGAGGTAATTGAATGATGGGGGTGGTTAGCTCCATGCTATTCTTGTGATAGTGAGTGAATTCTCATGAGATCCAATGGTTTTACAGGGGCTTTTCCCCCTTTGCTCGACACTTCTCCTTCCTGATGCCATATAAAGAAGGACATGTTTGCTTCCCCTTCTGCCATGATTGTAAGTTACTGAGGCCTCCCCAGCCATGCTGAACTCTGAGTCAATTAAATCTCTTTGCTTCATAAATTACCCAGTCTTGGGTATGTCTTTATTAGCAGCATGAGAACATGCTAATATAGAAAAACTGTTCTTTAGTAGGATAGATATAAAAGATAGAAGGACTGATAGAGAAGCTATCTTAATAGTTCCACTGGGAAACATCTAAACAAGTTCAGTGGTTGCAGGGACAGAAAACAGGGAAAGGATATGAGAAATAAATAAATAAATAAATAATAAAATGTACAGACCTTGGGCTTGATTGTATATGAAATCAAAGAAGGCAGGAAAAACTTATATTCATATTATATGTACTATTTTGTAACTATTATATGTATTATTTTTAAGTCAGTATGCTCACTTAGCAATATAATTGTGAGCATAAATAAGACTTAAAACATTTGCACAAAATCATGTAATAACTGAATAATATACCATCACAGGAATTAGCCATGATTTGTATGAACAATCCTATTTTTGTCAGTTTTAAAATATTTCTATCTTATAAATATTATTGCAGTCAATGCTCTGGAATACATATATATTATATATATACATACTTATATATACCATGTTTGTACATTCTCTATTTCACTATTTCTTCAGAATAAATTCCCAAGATGAGTAAATGTATATATAGACTGTAAGCTTTTTTTTCAGTTTTTAAATATTGTCATTTTGTCCCCTAGAAAGTTTTGTGGGTTTTTTTCTGTCAATTTAAATATCTACCAGCTATGCATAAGAGAGGCTGTTACTTTCTTCTCTCCCAGAGAATTGACATTATTCAAAGATTATACTCCTAATAGGCAAGAAAATGCAGCAAGTTGCTGTTTAATTTACATTTCTTGAATTATAATCAGACTAAACATTTTAGAATGATCTTTTCACCTTCAGCACATAGTTCTTTCTAGCATGTCTGATTATGTGCTGTGCCCATTTTGTTATTGGGTCTTTTTTCCAATGATTCTTAAGAGATTACTTACATATTAAATGTCATATTTTTATCAGTAATTCTTGCCAATATTTATCTAACATTTTTATTTTTTTACTTTTACACTCTCTTTTGATTCACAAAAGTATTATTTTTGTTATCAAATCTATCAATATTTTCCTCTATGAATGATGTCTTTTGTATTATCCTTAATTTTCTTTGCTCCAAAACTTTTTAAATATTTAGCAATGTTTTATTCTAGTACTCTTCTAGGTAAAATTTTTTAATGTAGTTAATCCATCTTGAATGTATTTGAGAAAAATTGTGAAGCAGGGGTCCATATTCAGTACTTCTGTCATACACCTACCTATTGAATTAACACCGCATTTGAAGCCAAAACAGGTTTGAATAATGCCTAAAATTATCACTGAGAAGTAAGATAGTTTACAAACTGTGAAAATGGTTCTTTTATTCTTCAGTTTTAAGGTACAATGGTTGTAGACAAAAGCCTGACTCAAGTGAGTTTTCAACCGAATAGTTAGCGAGGTTTGGAGACAAAAAAGTTTAAAGTATTGTGAAGAGTTTTAGTATAAACTGCAACAAAGAAATGTAGTAGCAGCTGGAAGAAGTGCAGTTCAGAATTTATGAAGTCTTTAACCTAATTTATCAAATAGTCACTATTTTTCTGAGCATAGGATGAACAATTGATTCCAAATGCGAGGTGTGGATGCACACTAGAAGACAATGGCTCCTGTCATCCATGTAATCCATGTAGTCTTTCTTCCCCTCCAGGATCCCATGGTACAGACGGAAAACAAAACAAATAGATGCACAACAGTGCTAAAAATATAAAACTATGCCATTTTCAGGTCGTATGTTTTGAAAAATTTCTGGAGATAGAATGCAGATTCATTGATAACTTAAACAAAGCAGAGATTGCAACTATATCACGGAAGTGCTGTTCCTCATAGTGTAACTATGAGCAAAAGTGCCCATGAGTGGCTCAAAGCAGAAGAGGATTCAGGGGTTGTAAATTAGGTGAATAAGATTGCATAGATAAATGGTTGGTGTCCCCAACCCCATGCACTAATCACTGTGGTCGACTTATCTAAGAAGCTCTGTAAAATGAAATGGATAACTGGAATATAGAAAGACAAAGGGCAGAATCT
The DNA here is from genome assembly GCF_000951035.1 of Colobus angolensis palliatus. Lineage (NCBI taxonomy): Eukaryota > Metazoa > Chordata > Mammalia > Primates > Cercopithecidae > Colobus > Colobus angolensis. The sequence goes on from NW_012115167.1 coordinate 1,323,175, forward strand.
AAGATATAGCTGAGCTTCTGTAAACATTTACCTGATAATAGGTTTACTAGATAAAATACAAAAACAACAGAATGTATAAACTTCAGACATAAAAAAATAATTTAAATATTTCCCAAATATTACATGGGATACACTCATTCTAAAATATTATGTATTATTTATCTGAAATTCATGCTTAACTAGGTGTCTTGCAATTTTATTTGCTAAACCCAAAAACATAACATAGGTAGAGATCCCATCTCTTCACCTTAGAGGAAAGCCTGCTTGATGACCAAAATATGAATTTACCAGAAACCTCACTTAGCCCTCAGATTCATAGGTGAGGAGCTATAGTCAAGAAACCTATCCAGTGCCAAGAAAACCCTCACCAGCTACCTGGTCAGCCAGCTATTCCTCGATAAATGCAAATAACCAAACAAAAATTGCCAACATTTGAGGAAAAGCAAAATAGGCCATAATAAGAAACAAAACAATTACTGGCCTTGGTAATATGGGCAGTAGAGGAACATGTAAAAAGAAGCTCTAGTTAATATTCTCCTAGGTATATTAAAGAAGAGTCCACCAATAAATCAAGGAGATGATGTGAAATAGACAGTCATAAAACAGGAAAAAGTATATAGAATCAAAAATTTAATTTATAAAAGATAAAGTGTTGATTTTAATAATAAATGGCTAAAATGGCTATAGCGGAATACAGCCTTAGGAATTTATAAGTTCAAGTTGAGAAACTATTCCAAAATATAGACAAAAGAAAGAAAAGAAAAGAAAGATGGAGTTTAAGACATAGAGACACAGAAGCTCAATCCAGGAAATCCAGTGTTTATGGAATAAAAGAAATGAAGAGGCAATAAAAGGAAGGAAGAAAGTGGCTATGGATGTAGATCCCAATGGCAAACAATCAGAAGGATGGGCACCATCTCAGCAGCAGCAGAGAAGCGACTATAAACTTCACCTGTCTTCTGGAAAAAGTGATTGTTTATTGGAAGATGGAGAGAAAAAGATGTGGAACAAAGGAAAAGCAAAAGAAATTAACCTAGCTATTTCTAAGGATTTCCAAACTAAAATGTTAAATATTATTTACCAAATAAGGCAGCAGCGAATATATAAGATTAAAAACTAATAAATGGGCCAGGCACGGTGGCTCACGCTTGTAATCCCAGCACTTTGGGAGGCCGAGGCAAGTGGATCACTAGGTCAGGAGTTCGAGACCAGCCTGACCAATATGGTCAAACCCTGTCTCTACTAAAAATACAAAAAATTAGCCAGTCATGGTGGCATGGGCCTGTAATCTCAGCTACTCAGGAGGCTGAGGCAGAAGAATTACTTGAACGCAGGAGGCAGAGATTGTAGTGAGCTGAGATCGCACAACTGTGCTCCAGCCTGGGCAACAGAGAGAGACTCCATCTAAAAACAATAACTAATAAATGAAAAATTATAAATTGACTAAGAATTATCATCCTTTTTGGTGAGTTTTGCATTAATCCCTATGTAAGAAATGGTGATTAAATCAATGTAGAATATATGTATTTATTCAAAAATTTCCTTTGACATGGATAATTGCTTTCCTCTAAGAAATACTTTTCTTCAATTTTTATATCTGTGCCTTGATTTTGTAAGTACATTTAAAGATATATGTTACTAATAAAGATAAAACACATCCATCACTAACACCATAATAAAATGTCAAGGGGAAGAAAACTAAAAAAAGACCACTAAATTTGTTAATTAGAGCAAACCCTCAATTTCAGTGGACAAAACATAAATCCTTTTGATGTTAGCATATTAACAACATCCTTTAGCAGAGAAAAAATGATATGCCTAATTTGAAAACGTACTAACAATATAAAATCATCCCTGTATATATCAAAATATATTGATACAGAGAAAGGTTTCTAGATAACTCACCAATGACAAAATCATGAAGAGAGAAAATTGTTTTGCTTGTTATCATGTCTGTGATGCGTACATACCCTTCTTTGAATACACACACATTCTCTTTTGGTGACCTCATAGCTCTTGAGCAAAATGGAAAATCACTGCTGTTTGGTTGGAAAATGCTATTTAGTACAAAAACCTATTAAATATGTTATAATTTCATATTAGTATGCTGCAAGTTCTACAGAAATGATAGTTACAGAACATGAAGATGGTTACATAATAAATATTTGGGTATTATTAGGTACACTTCTTAAAAGTATCATAACAATTTAGGTTTCATTAAAAAATGAATGAAGACAATTATACTTTTTGCCTGTCATTTTCTCTACTGCAACGTACATGCCCGGTGGGCACAGATTATTGCCTTCTTTCATTTACTGTGATTGATCAGGTAGATAGAATAGTACTAGGTCTAGTAAGTCACTTGGCAAATATTTGTTGAATGAAAAAAATGAGTCAATGAACGAATGAATAGCTATTCAAAGACATCTGCTTTGTTAATATACTCAAAGAAAGTTACTACCTTCAGTTATTCAATAATCTACAGCCATAGCCATACTTGATAAGCTCCATTCAGTGACTCTATTAGTTACCTAGATGATGTCTCTGAATCCTTTATTGCTTTTTGTGAATATTACTTCGTGTCTGTTTCTCTTTCTTACTGAAAAGTAGGGTCTTTGCTGCCAGGGGCTTCTCTTTCAGGATAATAGAATACAGTTTGCCGGATATCTCCTAGATGTAAAAGTAGAAATGGGCACAGTCTAGAGAAAAGTGAGGAGAGTAAAACATGTTTGATGTTTTGTTTTTTGTTTTTTTTTTTTTTCCTGATATTATAGGTCGTTCATTTTCTTAACAGGTTAATGGGTGGTAAGCTCCTCAGATCCAGAGCCCCATTCTGCAGCATTTGGAGTTATCAGCTATTGATATTCAGAGAAAGGACGGAGGAGGTATGTGGTATTAATGGCATATTGTGCATTTTATCTATTTTTTAAACAAGAAAGTAACACTTGTTCTTTGTAAAATATAGAGTTAGAAATAAGACTATAAATATTACATGAAGTATATCTTTTGTGATATATTAACTATTTTAAATATATAATGCTTTTCCAAGCTTTTTTCCCTTTAAAATTGTAATTGAAAAATGTTATTTTTTCTAGCCAAGGAACTGCTACAGACAGTTCTTTGCCACTTCTTCAGGTTAGCAGTTTATGAGTTCTCATGTAGTGTTGACTGGTTCTAATAACTGGGTCTCTCACAAAATAGAATCATGTCTGTGAATTGTGTTATTTACACAAATACAAGGGATGCATTTTCTCTAAATTATTAAACAAAGAAAAGTGACATGAGGTTTTTCTTTCATTCTAACACAACTTCCTTTGTCTCTCAGTCCTTCTCTTTGCAAATGGATTATGGGTATTTAGGAGAGGCTAAAAACCCCTGGGAAAACCCCATTTCTTTTGCCCTAATTCTGTATTTCCTTATCCTTTTTTCTTACAATACACAAAATTTCAGGTTGATAGTATTCAATAGCAATGAATAAAGTGTATATTTGGGCATATCAACCTGCTTTACTTTCAGAATGGCTTTTAGAAATCAAATTTTAAACAAAATTCACAAAATTAAAGGGGAAAACAATGAGAGAGAGAGAGAGAGGCAGAGAGAGAGTAAACTGCAAATGTTATATGCTTTAGATTACATCATAGCACAATTCTAATTTATTGCTTTGAGAATAGTGACATCTAGTGGTTATTAGGTATTAATACCATGGGTATCTTTGTGTCAAAATACAACTGCAACTGCACGTAAAGTCTAATTGTATCGAAACATAAAATCAAGAGGATTTTATAGTAAATGAAATGTCCTCAGCCACTTTCAGACATCTATTCATCTGCCAGTAACATTCTAGACAGAATGTGACTATTAATTTGAAAGCCAAATACATTGCAGAATAAGAGGAAATGTTATCAGTTTATCCTTGGGGGAGGTTAAACAATTATAGATTCTGAGGCTGGTTAGCAGAAACGTATCCTGTGTGTATTATACAAACAGATTACTTTTAACATTTGCTTCCCATATCGATATAAAGTGTTTGTCAATCATAAATATTTGTCCTATATTTGTTTTCCATTTGATTCCCAATGTATTTGTCTAACACTTATATTGATTATGAATTAAAGTAATGACGTGAACCCTTAAAGGAATAGTGACTATTTATCTCATATTACGATTCATGAAACCTACTATATGGAACAAGATAATAGGCCCCCTTTTTCCAGAGTTTTGCTTTTAGCAGTTTTAGTTACAGTACAGTAAGATATTTTGAGATAGACCACATGCATATAACCTTTATTATGACATACTGTTATAATTATTCTACGTTATTATTAGTTCTTGTTGTTAATCTCTTACTGTGCCTAATTTATAAACTTTGTCATAGATGTGTATGTAAAGGAAAAAAACAGTATATATATATAGGGTTCAGTACTATCCACAGTTACAGGCATCTGCTGGAGGCCTTGGAACACATCCACCATGGATGAAGGCAGGGGTTACTGTAATATGTTTGACACTTTGCAGTCTACAGATTATTTGTATATTATTAAATTATCATCACTACATATTAACATCATTCTAATTTTATAGCAAAGTAAAGAAAATATTTAAATGTTTAAGTAAATAAGCTAAGCCAACAACAGCATCCTGGATAAGAGAGCCAACGAAACCTGGTAAATGGACCATCTTCCAACTAACCCTTCGCCCTGCCCTATTGACATTCCAGGGCAAAGAAACAAATGACACAATGCTGGCTACCTGCATTAAAAGACCATCCAGATTTAGATGGAATAAGAGTAGTGGGAACTATAGTGGTAACAACTGCCACCACTCTCAATGACGGAGTGTCTACTATTTGGCAAACTCTAAGAAATTATTATCCTTAGTAATAGAACTAGAAGAAGCATCTGTGATAAAAGGAAGGTCTAACCTACCTAAGGTCATAAGGCTGTTACCTCTGGGATAATAGTAATAGTGCAGATTAGTAAACATACTTTATTCTCCATTTATCAACATATGTAACAAATACGTATAATATAAACCCAGACTTTCAAAATATAAGTTGTTTGTTTGTATATTTATTTAGTTCTAATTAGGCAATTTTATATTTTATTTTGACTAGTTATGTTTAATGCTATGTTTTATAAACAGGATCTACTGAAAAGAGCACTGGAATTGGAATTAGAAGACTCAGATTTTATCCGAATGTAGTATCTGCCTGAACTGTTTGTTCTTGGAAAATTAATTTAATTTAGCTAAGCTTTTATTTCCTCATCTGTAATTCTGAAAAAACAATCATCTTAAACTCTCTATAAACCATTATGGAATACATAAACTGATATATGTGAAAGCATTTTGAAAATGTCAAAGCACTGTACAAGTTAAAAGTATTATTTTAGTAATGATAGATTCATAAGAATAAATGGACTGGTTATCTTTTCTAGAGTGAGGTCAAAAAATGATCTGAGTAAAATAAGCTTTTGGTAAATCTTTCAAATTGCTATTATAGAATCCTAAAGAGAAAAGACATTTTTTTAATGAAAGTAAGGAAGAGGAAATTTCTAGAATTCAAAAAGTTCAGTACAATAGATATATAGACATAGATATATGTATTTATATTATGTCTGTGGACCAGAGTATGAGATTGATCTGACTGGTAGAAAATAGGCAATGTAGACTGGACAGGGTGGCTCACACCTGTAATCCTAGCACTTTGAGAGGCCGAGGCAGGAGGATTACTTGAAGTCAAGAGTCAGAGATGAGCCTGGCCAACAAAGTGACACAATGTCTCTACAAAAATACAAATAAAAAACTTAGCTGGGCACAGTGGAGTGCACGTGTAGTTCTAGCTACGTAGGAGGCTGAGGCGGGAGGGTTGCATGAGCCCAGTAGTTAGAGGTTGCAGTGAGCTATGATGGTGCCACTGCACTGAAGCCTGAGTGACAGTGTGAGAAACCCTGTCAAAGGAAAGAAAGAAAAGAAAGGAAGGGAGGAAGGGAGGAAAGGGGGAAAGGGGGAAAGGGAGAATCAGGAAGGCGGAAGGGAGAAAATAGGCAAATAAACAAATAGGCAATGTTACCCTTTTAGAGAAGCACTTCTGTTTTTGTAGGAGATTTTAATTCTGTAATTGCTTTAAAGTCAATGATATATAGAAAATATCACAAGTAATGACTGACATTAAAGTTACTGCTATATCCATTAAGCTATATTTCTTGCTCTTTGTCTGACCAGCTTCATAGTAACACACACTTTGCACAGGCATAATTTTTCAGGTGCCTAATGTCTTCCTAAGTATTAAAAAGTGCTGTTTTTAAAAGTTGTTTCTTTGGGTTAAACAGGGTTTTTTCATTTATTCATATTTGTTGAGCAGTACAGTATATATTTATTGAGCAGCACAGTATCTATACTAATATATTATAAAAGAGGTATATGGCAAATTACCAAATATCAATAAATTAACAATATTTTGGAAGCAAAATGTTTATACTGCCTAATACTTTGATGAATATCCTAATTTTATAAATTTTTAATTTTATGGGTACATAGTAGGTATATACATTCTGGGATGCATGTGATGTTTTGATTTAGTCATACAATATGTGATAGTCACATCAGGGTAATTGAAGTATCATTCATCATTATCAAGTGTTTAACCATCATTTGTCATTTCTTTATGTTAGGAACATTTGAGTTCCACTCTTTTAGTTATTTTAAAATATACAAAAAATATTATTGACTGTAGTCACCTTGTTGTGCTATCAAACAGTAGATCTTATTCTATCTAAGTATGTTTTGGCACTTATTAACTATCTCCATATTTTCTCCTCTTCCCTGCTACCCTTGCTGGACTCTGAGAACAATCATTTTACTCTATCTATTCATGACTTCAATTGTTCTAATTTTTAGCTCCCATCTATGAGTGAGAACCTGTGAAATTTGTCTTTCTGTTCCTGGCTTATTTCACTTAATATAATATCCTCCAGTTCCATCCACGTTGTTGCAAATGACAGGATCTCATGCTTTCTTAAAGCTGAATACTATTTCACTGTGTATATGTACCATATCTTTATTCATTCATCTGTTGAGAAACACTTAGGTTGATTTCAAATCTTGGCTACTGTGAATAGTGCTGCAATAAACATGAGGGTGCAGATCTTTCTTCAATATACTGATTTCCTTTCATTTGAATTTATACCTAGCAGTGGGATTGCTGGATCATATGGTAGTTCTCCATAGTGGTTGTACTAATTTACATTCCCACCAACAACAGTATATGAGGGTTCCTTTTTTCTCCACATCTTCATCAAGATTTTTGCATCAGCATTCATCAGAGATACTTACCTATAGTTTTATCATTTTTTGTTGTGCCTTTGTCAGGTTTTTGTATCAGGATAATTGATGTAGTTTGGATGGGTTTCCCCACCCAAATCTCATGTTGAAATGTAATCAACAATGTTGGAGCTGTGGCCTTATAGGAGATGTTTGGCTCATGGGGATAGGTTCTGCATGACCTGGTGCTCTTCCCGTAATAGTTCTCAGAAGGTCATATTGTTCAAAAGTGTGACACCTCTCCCATCTCTCTTGTTCCTGCTTTAACCATGTGATGTGTCTGCTCCTCTTTCACCTTCCACCATTAGCAAAATCTTCCTGGGGCCTCTCCAGAAGCCAAGCAGATTCCAGTGCCATGCTTCCCGTACAGCCTGCAGAACCAATTAAATCCCTTTTCCTTATAAAGTTACTCAGCCTCAGATATTTATTTATAGCAATGTAATAACCACCTAACATAGAAATTTGGTACAAAGAGTAGAGTGTTGTTACAAATACATCTGAAAAAGTGGAAGCAGCTTCGTAACTGGGTAATGGGCAAAGGTTGGAAGAATTTAGAGGACTCAGAAGGAAACATGAAAATGAGGCAGAGTGTGGAGTTTCTTACAGACTGATTAAATCGTTGTGGTCAGATGCTTGTCTATCAAGATGAATAGTGAAGTTCAGGTTGATGAGGCCTCAGTTAGAAATGTGGAATTTAATTTGAGACTGGAGCAAAGGTCACTCTTCTTATGCCTTAGCAAAGAACTTGGCTATAGTATGTTTATACCCTGTGAATCTGTGGAAATTTGAACTTGAGAGTAATAACCTAGGTTATCTGCTGGAAGAAATTTCTAAGCACCAAAGCATTCATGATGTGGCCTGGCTGCTTCTAACCACTTATACTCAGTTGTAGGGACAAAGAAATGACTTAAAGTTGGAAGTTATATTTAAAGAGAAAAGCAGAGGGTAAAAGTTTCAAAAATGTGTAGCCTGGCTATGTGGTAGGAAAGAAAAGCCCATTTTCTGGGGAAGGATTCAAGCAGGCTGTGGAGAAACCACTTGCTAGTGAGATTTGCATAATTAAAAAAGAACCAAGTACAAAGAAAATAGGAAAAAGGGCTTGAAAGCATTTCAGACGTCTCTGAGCCAGCCTCTTGCATCACAGGTCCTGAGGCCTTTTAGAAGGACTAAATGGTTTCCTGGCCCAGGCCCAGGGAAACACTGCCCTGCACCATTCCAGGAGGCTGCCTCACAAATTGAGACCACTTGGGCTCCAGCCTCAGCTCAAAGGGCCCTAGAAACAGCTTGGACCACCATACTGGAGGATGCAAGCCACAAACCTTGGCAGCTTTTCTGTAGTGGAACGCCTGTAGGCACACAGAGTGTAAAAGTGAAGGAGGCTTAACACCCTTTGCCTACATTTCAGAGGATGTATGAGAAAGCCTGGGTGCCAAGGCAGAAGCCTGCTGCAGGGATGGGACCCATACAGACAACCTCTATTAGGGCAGTATAAAGAAGAAATGTAGGGTTGCAGGCCCTACACAGAATCCCCACTAGGGCCCTACCTAGCAGAACTGTAGGAGGAAGGCCAATATCCTCCAGACCCCAGAATCATAGATTCAACTGGAAGCTTGCATACTGCACCTGGAAAAACTGCAGGCATTCAACTCCAAACCATGCAAGCAGACACAGAAGCTGAACCCCTGCAAAGCCACAGGGATGGAGTTCCCCAAAGCCTTAGAAGCCTACCTTTGCAGCAGTGTGTCCTGTAGGTTAAACGAGATTATTTTGGAACTCCAAGATTTAATTACTGCCCTGCAGAATTTCAAACATGCACAGAGCCTGTAGCCCTTCTTTTGGCTGATTTCTCCCTTTTGGAATGGGAATATTCGCCCAGTATCTGTATCCACATTGTATCTTGGAAGTAAATAACTTATTTTGATTTTACAGGCTCATAGGTGAAAGGAATTCATTTCCAGATGAGACTTTGGACTTGGGACTTGGGACTTTGGACTTTTGAGTTAATGCTGGAATGAGTTAAGACTTTGGGAGACTATTGGGAAAGCACTGAGAGAGCCAGGTGGGAGGGGGTTCCTGGAGAAACTTCAACCAGCCTGCCCACTGGGGTAGAGCCTCGAGAAGTTTGCAAAGTTTTCAGCAGGGAGAAATCTGGCCCCTCCTCTTCCTGCATGGAACCTGGGATTCAAATAGCGTGATGGGAAGCGCTGTAGCAGGACTGTGGCCTTGTGAGAGTCCCTGTTTCACTCTTTTCTTCCTTTCTACCCAATAAACTGTGTCTTACTCATCATTCAAACCATCTGTGAACCTAAATTTTCACGGCCATAGGACTGACAGGGACCCATCTTTAGCTGAACTAAGGAAAAGTCCTGCAACGGCATGAAAGTATTCTGCATTGTGAGAAAAATTTGACATTTGGTGAGGGCCGGGGTAGAATAAAATAGTTTGTATATTTGTTCTCCTACTCCAACAAAACATAAATTAAATATATTTTATACTCTGTATGATATTCCAATACAGCACTGATTGTTTCTCAAATTGTTCAAGCTTTAGCCATTGGCAGCTGTTTCATTTGGCCGCTGCACAATTTTCACACCTTTTTTTTCTTGGCACTTGTTACTTTCTGACTTATTTGTTTATTTAAATTTATTTAAGGGATTCAAGTGTAGGTTTCTTATATACATAAATTGCATAGTGGTGAAGTCTGGGCTTTTAATGTACCCATTATCCAAATAGTGTACACTGCACCCAGTAGGTACTTTTCCAACCCTCACCCCCTACACTATCCCACCTTTCGAAGTCTCCAATGTCCATCATTCAACTCGTATGTCAATGTGTAGCTCTTGTTTTGGCCCCCACATGTAAGTGACAGCATGCAGTATTTGGCTTTCTGTTCCTGAGTTATGTTACTTAGGATAATGTCCTCCAGTTCCATCCAAGTTGCTGAAAAGACATGATTTCATTATTTTTATGGCTGAATAGTATTCCATGGTGTATTGATATCACATTTTTTAAATCCAGTCCACCATTGATGGACACTTAGGTTGATCCTGTATCTTCACTATTGTGAAGAGTACTGTGGTAAACATATGAGCACAAGTGGCTTTTTGATATAATGATTTATTTTCCTTTTAATAGACACCTAGAAATGGGATTGCTGGATTAACTGGTATTTATTTTTAAGTGTGTTGAAAAATCACCATACTGTTTTCCATAGAGGTTGTACTAATTTACGTTCTCACCAACGGTGTATAATTCAATTTTCTCTGCATATCCTGACCAATATCTGTTGTTTTTAGACTTTTTAATAGTACCCATTCTGACTGGTGGAAGATGGTATCTCACTGTGATTGCAATTTGCTTTCCTCTGATGATCAGCGATGTTGAGCATTTTGTCATATTTTTTGGCACTTGCCTACCTTCTTTTGAAAACTGTGTCTTTGTGTCCTTTGACCACTTTTTAATGAGGTTATTTGGCTTTTTCGGTTGTTGAATTGTTTTCATTCCTTGTAAATTCTGGATATTAGCCTTTTGTCAGATGAATGGTTTGTAAATATTTTCTCCTATTCTGTAGGTTGTCTGTCTATTCTGTTGATCGTTTTGTTTTTTTGTTTTTTGGTATGCAGAACTTTTTAGTTTAATTAAGTACCATTTGTCTTTGTTTTTGTTGCATTTGCTTTTGAGAGCTTGCTCATAAATCCTTTGCCTAGGCCAATGTCCAGAAGTGTTTTTTCCACATATTCTTCCAGGATTTTCATGGTTTCTGGTCTTACATTTGGGTTTTTAATCTATCTTGAGTTAATTTTTGAATATGTTGAGAGATATTATTCCAGTTCATTCTTCTGCATATGGCTCTCTGATTTTCCCAGCACCATTTATTGAATAGGGTGTCATTTTCCCAGTGTATCTTTTGTTGACTGTGTAAATCTGTTGGTTGTAGATATGTGGCTTTATTTCTGGTCTTCAATTTTGTTCTATTGATCTATCAGTCTATTGTTATACCAGTACTAAGATATTTTGGTTACTATAGCCTTGTAGTATAATTTGAAGTTATGTAATGTGGGTGTTTTTGTTGTTGTTTTGCTTAGGATTGTTTTTATCCAAATATTCTAACTGATGACAACTTAACTCTGGTTTCATAAACAACAACAATCAAGCAAGGAAAATACTAATAAGAGTTCTACATTATAACTCCATCCCTGCCCATTTTTTATTGTTTCCATTTATACCTTTTTATCTCTCAAAAAGTTGTTAAGTCATTATTGTTGATAGGATTGTATTTTAATCTTCCTACTCAAGATAACATGAGTGGTTTACACATGACAATCATAGCATTAGAGCATTATGTATTAGTCTTAGTACTTACTGTTACTAGTGAGTTTTGTGCCGTCAGGTGATTTCTTATTGCTTGGTCATGTCATTTTCTGTCTTTAGCATTTCTCATAGGACAGGTCTGGTATTGATGAAATTTCTCAGTTTTTGTTTGTCTGGAAAAGTGTTCATTTTCCTTCATGTTTGAATGATATTTTCACTGGATATACTATTCTAAGTTTTTTTTTTTTTTTTTTAGCACTTTGATATGTGTCATGTCACTCTCTCCTGGCCTGTAAGGTTTCCACTGAGAAGTCTGCTGCCAGATGTATTGGAGTTCCTTTATATGTTGTTTCTTTTCTCTTGCTGCTTTTAGGATAGTTTCTTTATTCTGGACCTTTGAGAGTTTGAGTATTAAATGTTTTGAGGTAATCTTTGAGTTAAATCTGCTTGGTGTTCTATGACCTTTTTGAACTTAATTATTGGCATCTTTCTCTAGGTTTTGAACATTTTCTGTTATTGTTTTTTTTTAAACACACTTTCTACCCTGATCTCTCTCTCTCTCTCTCTCTCTCTCTCTCTCCCCCCCCCTCCCTCCACCTCCTCATTAGGGCCAATAACTCTTAGATTTGCCATGTGGAAACTATTTTCTAGGTCTCGTAGATGTGCTTTAATATTTTTTATCTCATGTTTTTCTCCTCTGATTATGTACTTTTTATGTAGCTTGTCTTCAAGATCACTAATTGTTTTATTCTGTTTGATCAGTTCTGCTGTTGAGAGACTTCGATGTATTTTTCAATTTGTCAAATGAATTTTTTAGCTCCATCATTTCTGCTTGATTTTTAAAAATTATTTTATTAATCTCTTTGTTAAATTTATCTTCTAGAACTCTGAATTCCTTTCCTATTTTTTTCCCCATTATTTTAACTTTTATTTTCAGGTCAGGGGTACAAGTGCAGGTTTATTACATAGGTAAACTTCTTTCATGGATTATCTTGAATTTTGTTGAGCTCCCTCAAAACTGTTATTTTTAATTCTCCGTCTGAAAGGTCACATATCTTTTTCATTCTGGGATTGCTCACTGGTGTCTTATTTAGTTCATTTGATGATGAGGTCATATTTTCTTGCATGTTCATGATGCTTGTGGATGTTTGTCAAGATCTGGGCACTGAAGAGTTAGGTATTTGTTATAATCTTCTCATTCCAGGCTCGCTTGTACCCATCTACTTGAGAAAGCTTTCCAGGTATTCAAACGGGAATTGAATGTTGTGATCGAAGTCTCTGGTTACTACAGCTATATCTGCACTAGGGGGCACTCCAAGCCCAATAACACTGCAACTCTTGCAGACTCATAAAAGTACCACCTTGGTGTGCTTTGGTAAGCTCTGGGAGAATTCACTGAATACGAGACAGCGTCTCTTGTTCTATTTCCTTACTTTTGCCAAGCAACCAGAGTCTCTCTTTCCATGCTGGGCTGCCTGGAAGTAGAGGAGAGTCAATGAAAGCACTCCCCAGGCCACCACAGCTAGGACTACACTGGGTCACAGTACTGGGTCTTTCCCAAGATTCATGGCAACTACTGCCTGGCTACTGCTGATGTTTATTCCAGGACCAAAGGCTCCTTAGTGAGCAGATGATGAAGCCCTCCAGGGCTGAGTCCTTCCCTTCAGAGAGGCAGGTTTCCTTCTGGCCCAGGGTGGGTCTAGAAATGTCAGCCAGGAACTAGGGCCTGGAATCGGGGGCTTTAGGACTCTGGTGCTTTATTATACTGTGGCTGAGCTGGTATCCAAGTTTCAAAACAAAGTTCTCTTTACTCCTCCCTCTCCTTTCTGCAAGTAGAAGGAGTCTCTTTCCAAGCTGCATTATCTAGGGTTAGGGGAGGGGTGGCACAAGCACTGTGTTGGCTGCCCAGGCTGGTGTCTCACTGGGTTGCATGCAGCCCAAGTCCACAGGTTCTGAGCCCAGTATAGCACCAGGACTTGCCCAAGGACTGCAGTCTTTGTGGCCTAGACTGCCTTTCAGATTTATTCAGTACACCAGGGCACTTGAGTACACTAGCAATGGGGCTTGCTGGAACTCAGGTTCCTACTGCTGAGGCAGAGGATTCCCCTCTGGCTCTAATGCTCTAAATGCTCCCTTCATGGGGTCCAGCCAAATTCTGCCCTGTATTGTGTTCCACTGTGACAGGGCAGCACTGAGTTCCAATGAAAAGTCCCACAATCACTTAACTCTCCCTCATGCAAGCACACAGATTCTCTCTCCACAAGGCAAGCTGTGCTGCCAGGAAATAAGGGAGAGATAGTGAGGCAATACAACACTATCTTTCCTGCTGTCTTCAGTGTCTCTTTTCTTGATGTAATGTTAAAACCAGGTACTGTGATTATTCACCTGATGTTTGGCCTTTATGAAGGTGCTTTTGTCCACTGTTGTTCAATTTGGTGTTCCCACAGAGGGTGCGATCACTGATCCCTGGAGTGTGCTATTCAGCTATCTTGTTCTACCTGCTCTACCTCCTCCCGACACTGACTAAAATTTCTTAATACTCATCTTAAAGCTTATGCTGATGATTTCCTTTTTCACTATCATACAGGATGCTAGTAGAAAAATTACAGCGCAAGCAAATACAGAAATTTTAGGATTATTTAAAAAGAGACAATTTGCAGATTTTGACAGAACATGGAAATTGTAGAAGTTCAGCAGGAAAGATTAGTGTAACTTTTAGCTCTTTATCCTGAAAGAAAGAGTCGGGAGAGGGAACAGTAACTGGAACCTGGACATATATATCTATACCTGTATTAGTCCATTTTCACACTTCTATAAATAACTGTCCAAGACTGGGTAATTTATAAAGGAAAGAGGTTTAATTGACTCACAGTTTAGCATGGCTGGGGAGGCCTCAGGAAACTTACAATCATGGCAGAAGGTGACGGGGAAGCAAGGCACCTTCATCACAAGGTGGCAGGGGGAAGAAGTGCTGAGTGAAGGGGAAAGATCCCCTTACAAAACCACCAGATGTCATGAAAACTCACTCACTATCATAAGAACAGCACAGGGGAAACTGCTTCCATGATTCAGTTACCTCAACCTGGTCTCTCCCTTGACACATGAGGATTATGGGGATTACAATTCAAGATGAGATTGGGGAGGGGACACAAAGCCTCACCGTATCAATTTCTCTCTCTGAGTTTTAGGTTGTATATATATGTATATCTGTATTAGTCCATTTTCACACAGCTACAATAACTGCCTAAGACTGGGTAATTTATAAAGGAAAGAGGTTATATATATGAAGAAAAGGCCTCTGATAAAATTCAACATCACTTCGTGTTTAAAACTTTTAATAAACTAGGTGTTGATGGAACATATCATGTCAAAATAATAAGAGCTATTTATGACAAACCCACAGCCAATATCACATTGAATGAGCAAAAGCTGGAAGCATTCCCTTTGAAAACTGGTACAAGAAAAAGATACTCTTTCTCATCACTCCTATTCAACATAGTATTCGAAGTTCTGATCAGGGCAATCAAGCAAGAGAAATAAATAAAGGATATTCAGATAGAAAAGGGAGACGTCAAATTTTCTTCGTTTACAGATGATATAATCCTATATTGAGAAAACCTCACCATCTCAGCCCTAAAGCTTTTTAAGTTGATAAGCAACTTCAGCAAAGTTTTAGGATACAAATCAACATGCAAAAATTGCTAGCATTCCTATACACCAACAACAGGCATACAGAGAGCCAAATCATGAATGAATTCCTATTCATAATTGCTACAAAGAGAATAAAATATCTAGGAATACAGTTAACAAGGCAAGTGAAGGATCTCGTCAATGAGAACTACAAATCACTGCTCAAGGAACTCAGAGAGGACACAAACAAATGGAAAAATATTCCATGCTCATGGATGGGAAAAATCAATTTTGTGAAAATGGTGTAATTTACAGATTTAATGCTATTCCTGTTGAACTACCATGGACATTCTTCAGAGAATTAGAAAAAAAAATTGTTTAATTCATATGGAACCAAAAAAGAGCTCATATAGCCAAGACAATCTGAAGCAAAAAGAACAAAGCTGGAGGCATCACACTACTCAACTTCAAACTATACTACAAGGCTACAGTTACCAAAACAGCATAGTAATGGAAGAAAAAAAAAAGATGTATAGACCAATGGAAGAAAATAGATAACTTTTTTAAACAAGACTGCACACCTACAACCATCTGATCTTTGACAAATCTGACGAAAAGAAAAGAAAAATGGCGAAAAATTCCTGATTAAATAAATGATACTGGAAGAACTGACTAGACATATGCAGAAAATTGAAACTGAACCCCTTACTTATACCTTATACAAAAATTATCTCAAGATGAATTAAAGACTTAAGTGTAAAACTGAAAACTAGAAACTCTAGAAGAAAATCTAGGCAATACAACTCAGGACATAGTCATGGGCAAAGATTTCATAATGAAAACACCAAAAGGAATTGCAACAAAAGCAAAAATTGACAAATGGGATCTAATTAAACTAAAGAACTTCTCCGTAGCAAAAGAAGCTATCATCAGAGTGAACAGACAACCTACAGAATGGGAGAAAAGCTTTGGAATCTATCCATCTGACAAAGGTTTAATATTCAAAGACTGCAAGGAACTTAAACAAATGTACAAGAAAAAAAACAAGCAACTCCATTAAAAAGTGGGCAAAGGACATGAACAGACATTTCTCCAAAGAAGACATTCATGCAGCCAACAAACATATGAAAAAATACTCAACATCACTGATCATTAGAAATGCATATCAAAACCACAATGAGATACCATTTTATGCCAGTCATAATGTGATTATTAAAAGGTCAAGAGGCCTGGAGCAGTGGCTTATGGCTGTAATCCTCGAACTTTAGGAGGCTGAGGCGGGTGGATCACTTGGAAGTCGGGAGTTCAAGAGCAGCTTGGCCAACATGGCAAAACCCTGACTCTACTAAAAACTCAAAAATTAGCTGGGCATGGTGGCCTGTGCCTGTAATTCCAGCTACTAAGTGGGCTGCGGCAGGAAGATTGCTTGAAACTGGGAGGCAGAGGTTGCAGTGAGTCGAGATTGTGCCACTGCACTCCAGCCTGGGCAAGAGAGTGAGACTCTGTCTCAAAAAATAATAACAACTAATTAATTAAAAATAAAAAATAAAAAGTCAAGAAACAAAAGATGCTGGCAAGGCTGCGAAGAAAAAGGAACACTTTTACACCATTGGTGGAAATGTAAATTAGTTCAACCATTGTGGAAGACATTGTGGTGATTCCTCAAAGATCTAGAAGCAGAAATACCATTGGACCCAGCGACCCCATTAATGAGTATATACCCAAAGGAATATAAATCTTCCTACTATAAAGACACATGCAGTACTATTCACAATAGCAAAGACATGCATTCAACCCAAATGGCCATCAATGACAAACTGAATAAAGAAAGTGTGGTACATATACACCATGGAATACTGTGTAGTCATAAAAAGGAATGAGATCATGTCCTTTGCAGGGACATGGATGGAGCTGGAAGCCATTATCCTCAGCGAACAAACACTGCACGTTCTCACCTATAAGTGGGCGGTGAATGATGAGAACACATGGATACATGCTGGGGAACAACCCACACTAGGGCCTGTCAGAGGGGTGGTGTGGAGGGAGAGCATCAGGGAGAACAGCTAATGGGTGCTGGCCTTAGTACATAGGTGATGGGTTGTTCCATGCAGCAAAACACTGTGGCACACAGTTATCTATGTAATAAATGTGCACATCCTGCACATGTACCCTGGAACCTAAAATAAAAGTTGATTCAAAAAAATCAAAAAGGAAAAAAGGAACTAGTCCTCTCTGTGAGCCAAGTTCATTAAACTCTTATATAAGTTTCCTACCTTGACCTTGTCACTGAAGTTATATTCAGGTAAAACATTCCTTTCTTTCCCTTTCTGCCTGAGGATATGCTGCAGCATTCTGTAAGTAAGGTTCTCCTAATGAATGCTTCAAACTAATCACCTTAATATTTGGTGCTTCTTTCTTTGGAATCCCAACTGGCCCCATCTCAGAATGGTTTGGGGCACTCCACTTTTGGGGAGACTCCTGCAGAGGGTTTACCAGACTAAAGAGAGTCCTATTTTTATTGGCCACCCTGAAAGATGGAGTGGGTTGAAACTTGGCACTACTGCTTCAGCTAGAGTGGGACTCCTTCCCTGGAGGTGATAATTGGTGTCATTTGCTTGACAAAATTCTCAACAGAATAATCAGCATGAAGGACGCTCCTGTGGGAAAGTTGAGACAATCTGAATAACAGAAAACAATGAATGCATTTAACTGAAATCCACTAAATATATATTTTTAAATTATGTTTTTGATACTCAATTTTCCTAAGTAAGAGGAATCCAACAATCAACAATGACAGCAACTAAGAATATTGGAAATAACTAAGGCATCAGCAACTCTGTATGAAAATTATAAATTAAAATGAAATAAGCATTTATCCTATCTTTCCTTTTATGCATTGATAAAAGAGAAAAAATCTTTATAGAAAAATTTCCCTTAGTAAATATAGAAAAAAGTAAAAAATAAAAATATTACAACATTTAATGAAATAATTGATTCAGGCAGCAATCATTCATTAAAAGATTGATGAGGAATTTTACAATAGAGGGATCCCTAATCAATGGTGTTATTGTTCAAAATATGACAATCTTCTGATGCAATGCCATATGAAGCACACAGCACTAGAAGTAATGTGTTCTTGACCAAAAAGTTGAGCCTAAAACTAATCAAACCTTCTGGGATAACTTCTCTTTATAGAAAATATAGGGAACAAGAGGATATGTTAAATGGTGCGATGCAAAAAATTTCAGAATGTAGGACGTTTACAATCAATCCCACTTCTACAATATATTCATGGCATTTACAATAAAAATGAGAGGGAAAATGGCCAAAATATTTCAATACGCAGTTTATCAAAGAAGATATACAAAAAACAATCCAACACAAGAAATGTTTGGCATAATTAGTTACTTGAGAAACACAAATTGAAATCACAGCGAGATACTTCTCACTACCCACCTGTTAAAATGACTAAAATAAAAATAAGATAGTGACTACATCTAGTGTTTTATCCACAGTCTTATACCTTGCTGTATATTGTTCCATTCTTTTTGCTCGGAACTTTGGATTCTTCTTCATTCTTAATTTTTGAATGGTATTTTAATAAACTCTTAGTTTTTGTTGTTTTGTTTTTGGGTAAGTCCAATTACTTCTGTGATGTACTCAGACTCCTAATATCCAAGCCTTGTCTGGTGTCCTATGATTTCCTTTTTCCCTGAATTCTACTAAGGTGTAGACATAAATGATTACCTGCCATTATTCCAGAGGTCACAAGATATGTAACTTCCCCAATTACTCCTGCAGATAACATCACTGTTGTAGAACGTATGCTTGGTATTTTGACATGTCTTTTCAGGTTTTTCTGCATGTCTGACACCCAATGGCTCCACCTCTACCTGCTAATCACTTCTGTAACCTTACCCAGAAGTGACTCAGTGCATAAGAAGAGAATTTCCTACACCTGGATTGCATCCTCAACTAGTCAGCAGCAAGCACCCACTGTCTACCATCCCCTCATCTCCCTCACTCCCCCCAGCCCCTCAACCTCCTCAGCATACCCCCACTTCCCCCAAATTATCCTTGAAATACCATAGCCTCCAAATTTTGTGGGAGACTGATTTCAGTAATACTAAAACTCCGAACTCCTCTTCAGCCAGCTCTGCATGAATTAAGCTCTTTCTCTATTGTGATTCCCCTGTCTTAATAAATCAGCTGGATCTAGGCAGTGGGCAAAATGAATCCACTGTCAGGTTACATTACTTACCCCTCCCATATTGTTTCTACTATTATTAACTTCTTGCATTGGTGTGGTACCCTTGGCACCATTGTTGAACCATTATCGATACTGTTGACCTAAAAGGAAGAATCTGAGGCAAAATTAGAGAGTGTATAGGCTGGGAGTGGTGGGTGGCTCATGCCTGTAATCCCAGCACTTTGGGAGGCAGAGGTGGGCAGATCACCTGAGGTCAGGAGTTTGACACCAGCCTGGCTAACATGGTGAAACCACGTCACTACTAAAAATATAAAAATTAGCCAGGCATGGTGGCATGGACCTATAATCCCAGGTACTTGGGAGACTGAGGCAGGAAAATCACTTGAACCTGGAAGGTGGGGGTTGCAATGAGCCAAGATTGCATCTCTGCTCTCTAGCCTGCCTGGATGACAGAGTGAGAGTCTGTCTAAATACATACATACATACATACATAAAAGTAGAGGGTTTATTTAGGTCATACACTCCAATTAGCAAGAAGATTTTTAAAGTCAAAAAACGGGAACCAGGAATGGGCTGATACAAAATTGTCAGAAATTCTCATTGGTTTACAGAATAACATAGATTAGAGATTGGCTATACATTTGTAAGCTACAGGATATAGGTTATAGTGTCCAGTGTGGAATTATTAGGTTAATTTACAGCTACTTGTGGCAACAGCAAGCAGTTTCAAGAGATAAACAGGTAGGTCAAAGGGAAGAATAGAGTGTGATTGTGGTCTCAGTTTAATGTCTCTCGGGGTCTAATAATTGAAGGGACTTGCATTCCTCAGTTCTTGCATTCCTACAAATTCTTTTTCTCCCTCAATACATTATTAACTAATGTGCAGCATTTGCACTAGGGCTCATTCTTTGTTTTGTATCATTTTATGGGTTTGATAAACACTTAGAGTCATGTATCCACCATTACATTATCATACAGAATATCCAATGCCCCAATGAGCTACTGTGCTCCACCTATTCATCTCTTCTTCCTCATCGCCTTGCAACACTAATTTTTCATGCTTCTATAATTTTACCTTTTCCAGAACATCATATAGTTGCAATCATACAGTACGTAACCTTATCAGTCTGGCTTCTTTCACTGAGCAATATGCATTTATGTTCTTTTCATGTTATTTTTTGGCTGAGAATCTCATTACTTTTTATTTTTGAAAAAGACTTCATTTTACTTTGTTAGATTTATACCTAAGTACAGTTAGGCCTCCTGCATCCATGCATTCAACCAACTGCAGATAAAATATATGTATATTTAATTTGATTGGGGAAATCCTGGAACCAATCCCCACAGATACCAAAGGAGGACTGTATTTCATGTGTTGGTGCTACAGTAAATTGTATTATGTTTCTAATTTCAAATTCTAGTGCTTCATTGCTGGTATATTCAAAGGCAATTGACTTTTTAAATCAACCTCATATCTTCCAACCTTGATATAATCAATTAATATTAGTTCCAGAAGGTTTTTTTTGTTTGTTTGGGTTTTGGTTTTTGGTTTTTTTTTTTGAGACGGAATCTTGCTCTGTCCAGGCTGGAGTGCAGTGGCCGGATCTTAGCTCACTGCAAGCTCCTCCTCTCGGGTTAAAGCCATTCTCCTGCCTCAGCCCCCCGAGTAGCTGGGACTACAGGCGCCCGCCACCTCGCCCAGCTAGTTTTTGTTTGTTTGTTTGTTTGTTTTTGGGTTTTTTTTTTTTGTATTTTTTTAGTAGAGATGGGGTTTCACTGTGTTAGCCAGGATGGGTTTTTTTTTTTTTCTAGACTTTTGGAATTTTTTTACAGACAGTTATATCATTTGCAAATAAAGACAGTTTTATTTGTTTCTTCATAATCTACATAGATTTTATTTCCATTTCTTATCTTCTTATATTAGCTTGAACTCCCAGTACACTGCTGAATAGGAGTCGAAGAAGAGATATCCTTGTCTTGCTCCCAATCTTAGGAGGAAAGCATCTAGCTTCTCCTCATAAATGATGTTAGCTTAGGGTTTTTGTAGATATTATTTACTAAGATAAAAAAGTCCCTCTCTCTTTCTAATTGGCTGAAAAATTCTCATCATGTATTTAGTGTTGGATTTTGTCAAGTGCTTTCTCTGCATCACATTTATTTATATAATCATATGATATTTATTCTTTAACCTGTTGATATGATCAACTACATTAACTGGTTATTCATGTTAACCCAGCCTTGCGTACATACCTTGAATAAATTGTACTTGGTCGTGGTATATAATTATTTTTATACAGTGTTGGAGTCCATTTGCTGATATTTTGTTGAGAAATTTCGGATATGTGTTCATGAGTGATAGTGTTCTATGGTTTTCTTCCTTCAATGTCTTTGTCTAGTTTTCATATTTGTGTAATGCTGGCTTCATAGAATGAGTTAGTGTTTCCTCTGCTTCTATTTTTGGAAAAGATTGGACAGAATTGATACTATTTTCTTCTTGAAATGTCTAGTAGCATTCACTAGTGAAACCATCTGCATCTGGTGACTTCTATTTTGAAATGTTTGTAATTGTTGATTCAATACATTTAATACACACAGGCCAAATTATGTATTTCTCCTTGCTCGAGTTTTGGAAGATTTTTGCTTTCAAGGAGTTGTTCTATTTCATCTAAATTATCAGATCTATGGGAATAGAATTCTTCATAATATTCCTTTATCATTTTCTTCATGTCTGTGGGATCAGTAGTGGTGTGACCTTCTTACATTTCTAATATTAGTAATTTGTGACTTTTCACTCTTTGTTCTTGGTTAGCATAATGAAAAGTTTCACAATTTTACTGATATTTTCAAAGAACCAACTTTTGGTTTCCTTGTTTTTCACTATAAACTTCTTACTTTTAATTTATGAATATCTGTTCTTTTATTGTTTCTTTTCGGAATATAATTTTCTCTTCTTTTTTTAGTTTCCTAAGATCGAAACTTGCATTTTTAATGTTAGATCTTTATTTTTTTCTAATGAAGGCATTAAATGCATAAATTTCCCTGTAATTACTGCTACTGCTCAGAAATTTTGATATCTTGTGTTTTCATTTTCATTTATTTCAAAATATGTTAAGATTTCTTTTGAGACTTTTTCTTTGCCCCATGTGTTACTTAGAAGTATGTTGTTTGATCTCTAAATATTTTAGGATTTTCTAATTATATTACTGTGATTTCTTATTTAATTCCATTATGGTCTAAGAACATACTTCGTACAATTTATACTCTATTCTTTAAAATTTAATAAGGTATGCACCATGTCATTTTAAATTGCCCAGCACTTCTGTTCATTTTCTAATTTTATTGGATGGAATTTAAATCTGCTCCACAAAATTATGTCCCTAAGTATTTTGAAAAGTTATATGTCCTAAATGTGGAGTAAACCACCAGGCTAGGAGGCATTTTGTAGAAGAGTCTCCAGTGCCCTTAACACAGGCCCTTTGCTGTATATTAAAGCAGGAAGGCCCTTAAAAATGGTAATTGCATCTTTAGGTTACATATGACTCTAAACAAGAATAAATGAAAGTATAAGCATTAAATGAAAAATTTGAGCCTTTTGTGGTTTGGTAAAAGACGGCGCATGGTTGAACATTATATGTGACTTTATTAATAATCATACAGTAGTTTCACTGAAAAGGAATTTGAAATAATCTGAGATGTACTAGAAAAGTTGTGCTACAATGTCTTTCTTCCATTTTTATACTTGATCTTGTTCATGCAGGATAGCTTCGAATGACCTTACATTTGTGTAATGACTTTGCTGTATTTTTAATCTTTCTATTTTCCTAGAGATTTTCTTTAGAACATTCCCCTTGAAGGCTGGAAACAATTTGGTTAGGACTAGCGAAAAAGTCTGCAAGCAAGTAGAAGTGCATATTGAGAAAAGGTTAGGGTTATCGGATCCCCTATCTGATACGTGTAACATATGCCTTAGCAATTGGAATATATGGCATAGAACAATGAGTTTTCTGGCCCAACAAAAGAAAGAGGTGTTCATTCACAAGACAGTGTAAGGAATGTCCTCTCCTGCTCCTTTTAGTTATATGAATTGTCTGTGTGGAAGTTGGACTCAGCTGGGGAGAATATCTATGTTGTTTTTACACTTGGGGTTTTAAAGTAACAATAAAAGCTTTTACAGCTGCATCAGAAGAGCTGTGACATTGCCTAAGTCTAGTGGCAAGGGGTCTGTTCTTAAATCCCCAGAGGTGGTTTTCAACCTGATGAATTCTGCATCATCCAGCTGTTTGGTTTATTTGTTTATAAATTATCCAGCTCTTCCATACTCTAATAGCAGTAAAAATGCAAATGCTATTTGCCAATTTTCTTGGAAATTGTCTAATGATTTATCTTAAGGTCAGTTTAGTTTCAGGTTAAGTGATTATTATTTACAAAAGGGCTATTTCTAGAAAAAGAGTTGTAAATTAAATTATAGTGAATTTTTATCAGTGATTGTGATGAATATGGCATCTTTGTATACCTGATGATTGACACTTTTGGGTTGTTTCAGGAAACATTAGCAGGAACTGCCTTTCTCATGCTGAGTTATTAAGGATCTTTACTTCTTCCAGATTCCTATATTTTGGACATTTCACTGCTCATTAGATTCTCCACCAAGGATAATGAAGGGGATAGAAATAAGAAGAATTTGGCTGGTGAAAAAGACTGTCACAATGATTGATACATTGACTAACAAAAACTCGCCAAGTATATGAGAATTTTCTTATTTTAATATCTCCTCATGGCTCATAGTTAGCTAAGATCTTATTATGCATACAGGCACTTATTTTGTATTTCAGGAATCTTCATTACAATTCGCAAGTGTTATTTTCTGTGTAAAATGTCATATTATTTGCTTTATTGTAAAGATTTTTATTTTATATGTATGAAGAATTTCCGTTTCTGTGGAGCCTCAATATCTAATGATGCTTGTCATTAGTTCTGGTGCTCTTCCATACTAAAAATAAGTTTGATTGGCAAGAACAGTCACTGTATTCTTATCCTAGGATTTTTTCCCATTTAGATAATCAAATTTAAAAATCAATAGTGTGTATTTTAATGAAGAATCTATTTTAGAGTTAATCTTCTAAAAACACCATAGCAGATTCTTAACTTATACCTGAAACATAGACAGAAAAAGTTCGGCAATGTAGCAATCAGACAATCAGTCATTAGATAATTGTTATTTTTCTTTAACTTATTTATGAGGCCACACATAAAAAGGAGCAAAGAATCTTACAGGAACATCCTGTAAAGAGTATCGAAGGAGGTGGGCCTAAGATTTAAACTGATGAATCCTCAAATGATTTTATTAAAACCTAAATGTTTCATAATTTATAAAGAGGATTGTTTTAATTACTAAAAGCACAATAATCATTTCCAGCTGAGGCAAGACATCACCTTCTCTCATACAACTAAGCACAAACTAGTTTGAAGAGACAGAGATTCCAAAAAGTACATGTGTACATGGTTGCGTTTTCTACAAGGGGTCCCAAAAGCCTCCCCTTCTCAGTGTACGAAGAAAACAGCCCCACTTGTCAGTTTGCCAATGATGTGAGACCTCCCTGTTCAATAAGGTAGCTTCATCCTTTCTTTATTCAAACAAGACAAGTTTGCTGGACATGGGAGAAACTGAGATGAAAAAGACTGTACATCTATTTTCCATTTGGTGGAGGGAGCAAGCAAGGCTTAAGAGAAAATGTCAGAAGCCTGTTAAAAGACAGAATCCTATACCTCACCAAAGAGCTACTGCAGATATACAAAGATGACAGGGACCTGCACTCATTCTAACAGAGAGGACTGTAGGCTGGGGTGCAAGAGGATCTTCAGTCCTACTGTGACCTCCAACTTTTCCTTCTACCTGTGGCTTCCTCCAATCTCATCTCCAGCTCTCTCGTTTGGGATATTTAACTTTTAAGAAACTGCTGGTTTCCATAACAGCTATTCTATTTCACATGGACACCAAGAACACAAAGGGTTCTAGTTGTTCCATATCCTCACCAATATTTGATATTTTAGTATTTTTCATTTCAAGCATTCGAATGAGGGTGTTG
Source organism: Colobus angolensis palliatus (assembly GCF_000951035.1). Lineage (NCBI taxonomy): Eukaryota > Metazoa > Chordata > Mammalia > Primates > Cercopithecidae > Colobus > Colobus angolensis. Next base: position 1,348,732 of record NW_012115167.1, read on the forward strand.
TCGCATCACACTGTACTTTCCATTTGCATTTTTCCAGTGATTCAGTGGCACCAAACAACTTTTCATATGTGCTGTGGGAATTCTTATACAAAGATTTGGTAAAATGTTCAAGTCTTTCATCCATGTTTTACTTGTATTGTTTTTCTTTTCATAATTAAGTTATAGGTGTTCTTCATATAACCTTAATAAAAGCGAATTGCCAGACACATGTTTTAAAAATACATTTTCCAAATCTGTGGCTTGACTTTCACTATTGTAATATTGGTTTTTGATAAGCAAAATATTTATATTTTAGCTAAGTCCAATTAATTTTTCTGTTTATTATTAGTGACTCTTGATCTCACCTAAGAAATGTTTTCCAACCCAAAACTTGTGAACATATTTTATTCTAGAATATTTATAGATTTAACTTTTACATTTAGGCCTGTGAACCATCTCAAATTACATTTTTATATGTGATATGAGAAAATTTCAAATTTTTTCCATATAATTATCTAGTTTTTCCACCATTATTTACTGAAAATAATCTCCTTTCTCAAATTAAGTTTGACAAAAATCAGCCGATTACATGTGTGGAGATCTAGGCCTAGAATATCTATTTTGTGCTATTGGTATTTTTTTTTATCCTAACTCCAACAGCATCATGTCTTTCTTATTCTAGTTTTACAATATGTACTAAAATCTGGTTCTAAAATCCTCCAATTTTATGTTTCTCCTTGAAGATTGTGTTGGCTAGTCAAGAGCCTCATAATGAAGTTTTCATTTTTAAATAAGTTTCTTCAATCTACATATCAATTTCTGCAGAAAATTCTGCTGTAATTTCTGTTGGAATTGCCTTGAAATTATAGATAAATTTAGGAGAAATGACATCTCAATAAAATCAAGTTTGCCAATCTTTAATTAAATTAACATATTTTTCTGAGTTTTTTTTAACATCTTTAATTTCAAACTATCAAAGAAGTTTTATATTTTGTCGTATGGAGTTGTTACATGTTTGTTAATATCTTCCTGCACTTTTCATTTTTGCAACTATTATAAATAATAATTTTCTAAATTTGGGTTTCCAGGTTTTGTTTTTGGGGGGCTATTCTATGGATGTGCATTGATGTTTTTACATTTACTTTATATCCTTTACATCCAGCAATATTGCTAATTTATCAGTTCTAGTAGTTTCTTTATAGATGGCTTTGGTTTACATTTTTGATACATACAATTATGTCATTATAGGAATATAGTTTTATTTTTCCTTTTATTTATATATGCTCTTTCTTTCATCTTTCATTCATTCTTTCTTTCTTTTTTCATCTTTTCCTATTACTTTTTCTAGTACTAGCTAGGACCTGCAGGACGATATTTTTAGAACATTAACGGTAAAATTGGAACTTTTTTCTTCCCAAATACAGGAGGGAAAATTTTTGTCATCTGTTTTGTCATCATTAAATATAATATTACCTGTATTCCCTGTAGGTTTTCCATAAATGCCTTTGTCATTTTAAGAAAGTTTCTTTCTATTTCTAGTGTGCTAATATCATTTCTATAGCTAATTGATTTTGAATTTTAATTGAATAACTTTTCTTAATTGAGATGATTATATTTTCTTTATTATGTGTATTCATAGATGGTGATGATTGATTTATGAATGTTAACCTAATCTTTCTCTCTTAGTATAAAACTCATTTAATCATGATTTCAAGTATATTGATCAATTTAATTTGCTAATACTCATAAAGGAATTTTGGAATGATGGTGTATTAGTCAGTTTTCACACTGACTGAAACTGGGTCTTTTATAAACAAAAGATATTTAATTGACTCACTGTTCTGCATGGCTGGAGAGGCCTCAGGAAACTTACAACCATGGCCGAAGGCAAAGGAGAAACAGGCACCCTCTTACATGGTAGCAGGAGAGAGAGCGAGCCATAAGGGGAAATCCCAGACACTTATCAAACAACCAGATCTCATGAGAACTTCCCTACTATCAGGAGAATAGCATGTGGGAAACTGCCCTCATGATCCAATCATTTCCTACCAGGTCCCTACCTCAACACATGGGGAGTACAATTTAGATAAGATTTGAGTGGGGACACAGAGGCAAACCGTATTAGATGCATATTGTTTTTTCTTTTTTCCTTTTAACGTCTTTGTCAAGATTGTACTGGTTTATGAAGTAAATGTGAATATATCTTCTCTTCTATTTTCTGAAATATATAAGATTGGCATTTTCTTTTTAAAAAAATTCGTTTTAGGGGTAGCTTCCTATTTATGCTGACATCTTTCCCATCTAATTATTTAGCTGTTCATCTCCAAGTTCATGTACAGGTTTCTAATAGGTATTTAGAATCATTGTTTGATAATCTAAACATCTAGTTCAACTGTGGCTTGGCTCCTATAAGCTCTTTTATTTCTTGAAAATGGGCAATGCTTTCCCACCTTTTTGCTTGTCTAGTACTTTCTGTTATTATATGCTGGATATTATGCATGATATATCATAGACTGTGGATTATGCTATCTTTCTGCTTTGGAAGCATTTGATTACAGGTGGATTGTTTTATTTTCTTCAGCGTTGTTTTCTGTCTTTTTAATGATGAGTTATTTCAGTTTTGCCCTTAGTTCTAGAGCAAAGAACTTGCCAAAGATAGTATAAAGTAGTCAGAATTAGATCTTTATTCTAAATGCATGCCTGTTTGAGGGTTTCAACTGAATGCCTGGCTTAGCTGCTAAGGAGTCTGGACTCTAGTTGAGTCAAAACTTTATCATCTACACAACTTTTCGGGCACTATCTTTGTGGAAATGTCTGCTGAAAAATCTCTGCTGAGCTGTCAGCCCCTCATCCTATTATGCCTTAATGGAATTTCACTTTGCACCCCAAGAATCAGAGGATAACTCCTTTGCAGATTTACAGATAGTGAGGCCTATGGCTACCTTCCCCCTGCTAATATGCTCCACAAATTCCAGCCATGTTAGCAGCCCCCAAACACCAAACTCTTGATTTACTCTACCCAGTGAGAATTCTCCTTTCTACTTTCAAGCATCGGACATTGCCCCAGGCAGAAAGCCATGACAAATAGAATGCTTCCCCTCCACTCCCAAGAGGATTTCAGCCTTACAATGGCTGCTATCCAATAGCTATAAATATTTGCCTCACAGAATTGGTCTAGCTTTATAGTTGCTTAGATAATAAGTTAGGTCTAACACTAGCTTCTTTAACGATACTGGGACTAGAAGTCCTGGCTTTTTCTAGATAGCTTGTATTCATCATTCAAGATAGCAGCTTTAGCTGGGACACTTTTCCCACCTCTGGATGAGAAGTCCCAGTCATAATGCCATCTAATTGTTTATAATTCTGCCACTATAGCATTTAACCCATTTTTTTGTGTTTATTTATTTAACTATTTGTCTTCACCAATCGATTGTAATCTGGCGAATGCATTGCCACCTCTATCTACCTCATTAATATACTCTTAGGAGCTTATCAAAATACATGACACACGGTGGGCATTCAACAAATACATCCTAAATAAGTGATTAATTAGTATGTTCATTTCAACATTTCCATGTGCCTTTCACAGTAGATGTCTTCATTATTTATTTTTGGTAAAAATAATTAAATAGTCATTTTGTAAATAGTCATGAATATTTATTATACTTCAAATATGTTCCAGGCAGCATGACATTTTCAAGGAAGTATACATGAGGGTTTATTACTTTCTTGAGAATAAGTCTATAGGGGCAGGCAATTTACAGTACAGTGTGATAGAAATCTAAAAAGATGCCAAAGAGTTGGTCAGGTAATGTTATGCTATGCCAATGAGTTCTAATATTAGTATTCACATAACTAATTTTCATAGTCCTGAAATCATCTGACATTTTCTTCCCTTTGAACTATTTATTTTCAGGATGGTAAACTTTTTATTCACACACAATAACTATTTTTAGGAATAAGAAAGTCAGAAGCACTAAATTTCTTCATCCCTTTCCTACCACATGTTTAGAATTCACAAACCAGCTTAACAGCTTAATAAAAGATTGAATTCTCCTTCTTCTCCTTCCTCGAAATCTTCTCAAGACATCTAAAAAGCATTTCCTAGGTTTAATGTCAAAATAGAAACTAGCAATTCAGGGCTGAACTCCTAGGAGTCCTCATTCTCTGTGAGCTCTGGAACCAGGCTCTATTTTGAAAGTTATGGAAAATCGAAGTTTCTCTGTAATGACGTTGGTCAAATACCTGACCTGAAATGATTATATAGACAAAATTAATACTGAAGAAAAGAAGTTTCTCATAAAATGAGAAGACATTAAACAACACTCTGATGGTAAGGATTTCACCTAAGAATGTATGGTTTTGATCTCTTGGAACAAAATTAACATTGAACTAAGACATGCCAACCACACAGGAGTGGCATGGGTTTTAGTCACAGTGTCTTGAGTTTAATGAATTACAATAGAAAGTCTGTGTCACTCGGCTCCACAAATTCCACCACCATGAAAAGTTTCCAGGGGTTGGTCGAATAGGTTTGTCCTCTTTTGCTTGCAACCCTGGTAAACTGCTCAAGAAGAATTTTCTCATTCCAGATGAGAACAAATAATGCCCTTTCTCTTCTAGACAAGTGACTATTTATTCCCCCCAAACCACAGATGCACAGAATAGTGATAAAAGTACAAACTTATATGCTGCCTCCTATTGAAACTTCCAAAGACCAAGAAAGGGGAAAAAATGTGAGGGGGCTTAGCCAAAAGACTTATTGAAGCTATATAGATTATCTTACATTCAGGCAATATATGATGCTGGTGTTGGGCTGAGGAGGTTAAATATTATTCTGATACACGATGATGCTGGAGTAGGGTTGGAGGTAAGTATTGCACTAATAGTTGCATATTCTCAGAAATCTGGGTCCTTTGAGGTCTGGCCAGAAAAGGAATAGCAGTTCTGTCAGAGGACACAATAATTGCAAGAAGAGTAGCACAGACTAGGTGCATATTCTGATGCCAGAAGACCTTTTCTGACAAGGTCAGCATGTAACAGAAATGGCTTTTAATACAGGACAGTCCGGATTCCCAATTGTGTTGACATGTTGGGCTACCCAAGCACATCACAGGTACAAAGGAATTAGGATACTGGGGCTCATTTGGGCTAAATTACTCACAGGTGCTTTTAACAAAAGTGGCAGATTGAACTTACACATTTACCTCTATATCCTCCCTAAATCCCATGAAATGACCAAAAGCACGTGAAATAAACCCAAAAGACAAAAGAATTGAATAGGAGATGACAGCGACCCAATTTTAGACCTGAAAAACAAATGAGCAAGTGGTTTCTCATTGAACAAACCAAACAGAAAAATAAAAACAGAATATGCAAAGAAGCAAAAAAATAAATAAATAAAGCAAGCCAATTCACATTATAGAACACCAAAGTTTAGAATCTGCAGACACTCGTGAGTTCTGAAAGTTAGGGTTCCCTTGGGGATGCAAATCACAAGAGCAAAGAATTTTGTGTTTTGAAAACAGGTATTTCCATTGTGTCTAAAACAGTGTTTGGCATATTGTTAGTACTTGGTAAATGTTTGTTGAAGGAATGAATTAATAAATTCAAGTCTTTGTAAAGAACAGCTAGACCTCCACCACTTTATAGGACTGTAAGTTTAATGACTGAAGAGATAGAACAGAAGGGCTCTGGGTTTAGAAACGTCAGATACAGCAGAGGATGAGGGTAAAGAAAAAATTTGTGTCTGTACCTTAAAGGATGAGAACCAGCCCTCTCTGTTTGCCCCTGAGAATGCTACAGGTTTATTCTCTGGGAAAACAGTTTTAAGAGAAGAGATGTACAGATTCTGACAGAAATTCCTAAATAAGCTGCACAGACAAACCTACCCATAATGAATCTCAACAAACATATTTTCTTCTCTCTTTTTCTTACATCACCCCCCTTTAATCAAGTTTAGTGACTCACTATTAAAGTCATGGATTACTACACATTTGAGAAAAGTCCCTAAAATGACAGAGATTTAAAAAAAAAAAAAACAAAAACAAAAAACAAGACAGGAAAAATAGGAGAGAAACTTGGAAAATAGAGACAGTGTGGAAGGCTGAATACAATTAGCAGGGGAAAAATAACCCACCCATGTTATGCTCAGAGAAATAATTGAGGTTGCTGTTTCCACAAAAGAAGAGATGATTACACAAAAGGCAACATTTAGG
>NW_012115167.1:1355451-1417576 GCF_000951035.1 Colobus angolensis palliatus
AAGGAAGGAGAAAGAAAAGAAAGAAAGAAGAAAAAAGAAAGCAAGGAAAAAATGAAAGAAGGAAGGAAGAAAAAAGAGAGGAAGGAACTGATGTGTTTGAATATATAGAGAGAAAATTTTCAAATGTTTGAGAATTTAGAATTACTGATAGGTAGATAGAAACCTAAGCAAAAGTTAAAAAGAGATAATTATTAACTCCAGGAAAAGCAAGAAATAAAATACTCTTTTCTACATAGTGTAAATCCAGATGTTCTCAAGTCATAAAAAGTCCCATCTGCAGATAATATTTACATGATCATAAGGGTGCACACACTGAATATTGATCAAGCCACATATGATATAACTCTATCGATTATATTAGAGAATATGTGCCTGTGTGTTTGGAAAGAGGACTGAAAGATGCTTCCCGAGTCTTCATTTTTCACAATAGAAAAGAAATAGATATTTCATAAAATTGACTAAATATAAAATTTGCCCACAAGCATCCTATATAGAAATAAGAAAGTATATAATCTAGAAAAGTTTTTAAAATGATAAAAAAAAAATCTCCTCTGAGGAATGGGAGTTTGGTGACTTGCAAAATACAGTAAAAGGACTACTTATTTTGGCTATGAGCCTTGCAGAATTATTCGATTAGTGATACTCCATGCAAGTATTTCTTTGATAAAAACAAAACCAAACTTAAATAAGTCGCTAATTCTTTTGCAATGAATCCTAAAAATGACATTTATTAAATATATCTGTTGTCTAAATTCATCATTTTTTTGTACTAGCCAACCTTACTTCAATGACCTTAGGGGAAGTCTTAGAGGCACCTGAACAAGACACGGCTATCAGATAGCCTTTTTAATACATAATTTTCAGTAAAATGACACATCCATAACAAACTGTTTAATATGCTCCCACATGTGAGAGAAAAAAACTGATATATTACACACACAAACACGTGCGTGCTTGCATGCAGGCACACAGACACTTGTTTATACACTCATAGAAATATTTTAGAAATAACAGCAAGAACTTATAAGCCTGATCAATTTCTCAAGTTAGACTTAGATCCTAGCGTTCAGGGAGACATACTATATGACATAACTTTATTACAGTTTGGATTTGTTGTTTAATGTGTGCATATATTAGCTTTTTAATCTAAACAAGTCTCTACTTTTAAAAAATAAGTTTATAGAAAGTTGGAGAGAAAAAATAATGTAATGTACGCAAGATATACAATCACTTCTATTTTTCTTTCTCTCTTATCTATTGAATACATTTCAGTACAACTGTCCTTTATTACAGATTATTTTTGAAGAATGCATTTGTGACTAATGTACAAAATAGCAAATCTGAAGAAAAAATTAAATCATCAATATGGGTGCATTTTTTCCTTCTCTCCCTTAATTCCATGAAAACATGTTTGGCAAATTTGTTTACAATGTGTAACTTTATATTCACTATTTGAAACTCCATGTTTCTGTGGATTCCATCTTATAGAATCTATGTAATGTTATATTATGTTCGTACACAATGTCTCTTGTAACCATTTCCCTACTACAATTTGACTTTTTCAAACTAATATTCTCAATTTTTTAGCCTTGCATAGTTTGAGTTCTGTTTTCTGTCAGCTTACCAGTAGGTGATGCTGAGTAGTAAGCTATAAATAATCCCATTTTAGAATACGTGCTCCACTAACATCCTTTCTCTAGAGTGACAGCACTGAGCCAAATCCGGAAGTGGTTTAAATTGGTTTTCTGGTAGTGGGATGGGTTTCCTCTATTTCATTCATATTCTCTCATATTCTTCCTCTTCTGAGTAATTCCAAATATGGTTTCAAGATGACTGCCTGCATATTTCCTGTGGTTCTGACAAAGAGAAGATACAGTGCTCCAGAAAGTATCTCACTTCTTGACAAAGCATGTGCCACAGGCTTAACCACAATCTTCTGCTGCAGTCAATCACTGCAAACTTTCAACTGTCATTCACTAAGCTTTGTGGCATGCCCTGTCCTGAGTCTTTCCCATGGACTGTTTCAAAATAGTTCTCACAACACTATCAGATCCATCTTATTATCCGACTGTATAGATGAGGAAACCAAGACCTAGGCAGTGAAGTGACCCTTTCTACTTCCTACAACAAATATACTTAATGGAAGCAGTCTGCACTTGGAGCCAGAGAAACATAGGTTGTGTTCTGATTCCTTCATCAACTAATTGTTTATCTCCAGCAAGGGATTTAACATCACCAAACATCTGTTTACTGATTTGTAAAATAGGAATAATAATGTGTAACCCCCAAAGCTGTCTTGATATTACATGGGAATACATATGAATGGCCTTTAACACAGTGAGTCATAGGTTCAATATTAAAACATTCCAAATGCAAAGGAAAAACAACAACAAAAACTAATTTCTTCCTCTTATCCCTTCCTGACTCAAGTGCTTTCTCAACTCCCACACGTGTCTCCTCCCTTCCAATTTAAGAACCGGAGATTTTTTCCCCCTCTACCACCCTCAAATTTTCTGTTCCTTTAATTTGCAGTAGAGCATACTACCACTCACTTTGCATTAATTGCCACTTTCCAGGAGAAAGAAGAGGCAATAATTTAAATCACAATTTCCTGATGCTAAACAAGTGTACCATGTTTTCCTACAATTAGTGCTTGAGGGAAGCAATGTGTCCTGGATGTAGCCCAACCCTGTCAATCTAGGCTGATGTTCTATCTCTCTTAGTGATTAAAACCACCTTTGCAGATTATGACAGTGAGAGGAATCTAGCATGGCTGACTTCATCTTGTGTCTAGCCTCATAGGCTGGCTCTCCTGATGCATTCCTGGGTATGGGCCAAGTTAACCATGGAGGAACTTATTTTATGGTTTACTTCTGAAGCACGAATGACAGCATTGCTTCCCTAAAACTAACATTCTTTTTACTCAGGGACTGAAAATTTATGAAAGGCCATGAGATTAGGATTATGGGAGGGGCTGGAACTCTGCTAAAATGTAAGCATAATTTCTTTAACGCCTTAGTGCTTAGAAATCACGTGACCAGAGGTCACAAGATTTATGACTTCGCCAATTGCTCCTATAGGTAACATCACTATCTTAGAACCTAAGATTGGTCTTTTGAGAAGTTTCTCATGCTTTTTTGCATTCTGGCAACTGACCGACCCCACCTGAATCCATGACTCATGACTGAACTGGTCCTGTGGGCCCCACCCAGAGGCAGACTTAGTGCACGAGAACCATTTTCCTTACCTCTATGATTTCATCCCCAACCAATCAGTAGTACCCATTCTCTAGCCCCCTGCCCACCAAATTATCCATTAAAACTCTATCTTCAGACTTCTTGGAGATACTGATTTGAATAATAACTCCCCCATCTTCTCTGTGGTTAGCCTAGTGTTAATTAAACTCTTTCCTTACTGCAAGACCATGGTCTTAGTAAATTGGTTTTGTCTGTGCAGTGGGCAGCAAAAACCTGAGAGGCAATTACACTATTTCATGGTAAATAGTCACTGTATTAGTCTATTCTCACACTGCTAATAAAGACATACCCAAGACTGGGTAATTTATAAAGGAAAGAGGTTTAATTGACTCACAGTGTAGCATGACTGGGAAGGCCGCAGGAAACTTACAGTCATGATGGAAGGGAAAGCAAACGCTTCCTTCTTCACATGGTCATAGTAAGAAGTGCCAAGCAAAAGGGGGAAAAGCTCCTCATAAAACCATCAGATCTCATGAGAACTCACTCACTATTAGGAAAACAACATGAGGGGAACCACCCCTGTGATTAAATTACCTCCCATCAGGTCTTTCCCTGGGGGATTATGGAAACAATTCAAGATGAGATTTGGGTAGGGACACAGCCAAACTATATCAGTTACCTATTTCCTTTTGCTTTTATTGTTTTTGTAGGTAGAAAAGGGGTAATGCTCGCAGCTGTTTCTTTTTACAGTAATTGCTCCTATGTGATATAAATATATATATTATATATAATACTTACATATTGTAATATATAATATATATTATATTATCTACATAGTTATTATATATCATATATTATATAGACTATAATATATTCTTATGATATAATATATTATTGTATATTATTCTTATATATTATATATAACACTATCATATATATACATGATAGTAAAAGGCTCACTGCCATCATTTATCATACCTTTTTTCTCAACAGTGGAGCATGTCAGTGCAGTGTAGGTTAATCTTCTCAAAATGCATAATCAGGGTAAGTTGCCATTATCTCAACTCATTTACTTTCTGGAGTCTACTTTTGAAATACCTGTTTAAAACAGCTATGTACAGCTTGCAGTTAGTCAATTTATTGGCAAATAAACACTTTACAGTAAGGTGTTTTACACCTGCACTGTAAAGAAAAAGGAGGTGTTTTATTTTTCACTTTCTTCTCTAAATCCTCATAAACCATTACCTACCTATTGCCTTATATACCATTTTAATGGGCTATGAGAAGAACCTTGTGTTTTAAGAAAAAAATTTAGTACATTAAATTTGAAAACTGTGGACTGGCTATTGGTACTTTGGCTTGTTCATCTGTGACTATTTGCAGCTAAAACATGGACCACTTGTCATCAAGATACTAAATAGTTGAAAGTGGTAAATATTAATGCTATATAAAAATGGCCAATGTTTTTACAAAATTAACAATCTTCCTTTTAGAATTGGTACAATCTTTCCAGAGTGAAAAACTGCAGGTTTTGGCAGACAAAATGTTTAGAGTCACACATGATTTCTGCTATGTTTGACAACCTCACCAAGTAGGATGATGCAAACCTCTAATTTTGAGGCCTCCAGGGTTACTGGTTAGGTCGAATAAGACAACATAGAACAAACTAGATTAGACTGATTCAGCAGAATAGATTTAGCTCAGAAGGCAATCTTGGAAGCTACTGAGTGATGAAGTAGCTCTCATAGTTGAGTGAATTATTCGCTAATAAATATTTGGTTTATGTGAGTTTAAGACATCCACTGGTGGCTCCTGGACTGTGCAATGCAATAAATCTGACCTGGTCATTCTGTTGCCACTTTGGCAAATGCATTGTCCAACATAAGCTAGGGTGGTATGGTGGGAAATTCATGAAGCTACCTCTCTAAACGTGCTGGCTGATTATTCCTGTTATTTGGTATGCTATTAGCCTTGTCTTTATTGCAATAAGGCAAATCATGTGCATTGTGTTGGTCCAAGTAACTGACAACTAGGAAAACTAAGTAGCCTATCAATAGTGAGACAAGCACTGGGGTTTGTCTTATACACCCACTGTACCCTGGATTTTGCCATTTAGTGGTATTGTGAATTTTATTTGATCATTTATCGGATACACCCACTTCAGAGTAGATTAAGGGATATGCAGTAGCTTTGTGAAAAAGCTATGACCCAGAAGACCAATAGGAAATAGTAAACACAATGGTTAAGAGCTCAAGTTTTAGAAAAACAACAGCTCAATTTGTTAGAGAAGAATGATTCACTCTCTTATTGTGTAATTCTAGGAAAGTTATTTAACTTCCCTGTGCCTATGCTTTCTCATCTGTGAAATGGAAAGTATAATCATTGATATCTCATTGGATTGTTTGGATATGAATTAAAATTTAAAGCACATTATGTCTGGAACATAACAACTCTTTAGAAATATTAGCTATTATAACCTGGCTGAATCAAATATATTCCTATACAGGTGGAGGCCCAGGGATCTATGAAACACCACCATCAATATCCACACAGTGACATTTCTGAGATGATTGTATTCTTTCTCATACACCACCCACATTTTCCTATGGTCTTTACAAGGAGAAAAACACTTTACTAGGAATTCTACTAGGAGTTTTAAAACACTTTACTAGGAGTTCTACTTATTGCCAGTGCTATTCCAGGACCCTCATGCTCTATGTCTTTTTCTGAATTCAATGCAAATTATCTCCCAAAATACTTATCCACAAAAAATATGTTCTAAAAAAAATGCTAAAACCCTATTTTATATAGTTGACAATTTAATATATATAAAATTTTTTAAATCTACAGAAAAATTCATAGAATTAATAGGTGTGTTTATAAAGATCATTGGATAATTTGTTTCTATGTGTTGGATATAATTAGAAAATAAAATTTTAAAAGTCATAATTTACAATAGCATCAAAATATCAGATACCTAGGTATAAATCTGCTGAAAAACATGCAAAAGCTATATAAATATTACTGAGAGAAATGTTAAAAGATCTAAGTAAATGGGCATGTTCATGGATTGGAGGACTCACTATTATTAAGATGCTAATTCCTTCTATATTGGTGTATAGGAATCAGATTATAAGATATATCTGTACATGTAGTAGTTCCCTATCACTTGTCACTTAGGCATATTTGATTTTTCTAGTCTGCAGCTGAGTTTTTTCACCATTGCCCTGATACCAACATACAGCAAGGGCTCATTAAATTCCCTTCCATCTTCCCAGCAAAAGATCAGCGCTCTTTAAATAGAACATCTCTTTATATACTCTCAATGACCTGTGAAAGAGCTAATACATGAAAATTCAAAGGGATTGTTAACTTTCTATTAATACTTAACCTCATGACTCAAATCTACAAAACCTAGATTTTCACAAAGCTGAATTATTGATCTGTTAACAGCCCTACACATATTGAGAAGATGATAAATGAAATCCAGAAGTGAAACCACCGAATTCCAAAGGGAATCTAGGGGAATCCTAGGTCAGGATCTGAATAAGAATGTAAGATTTATTCATTTTTCAACCAAGCTTCAGCCAGTCTTTAAAGGCAGGCAACAAATGTAATTTTTCTTGATCTCCATTAAGCCCTTTATGATTATTTTTCAGAGAAGGGGTCTTGCTATGTTGCCCAGCATTATCTGAAACTCCTGGCCTCAAGCAATCCTCCTGTCTAAGCCTCCCAAAGTGTTAGGATTACAGGCATGGGCCACCAAGCCTGGCCTGCTCATAATTGACTTATTTTCACCATATTGTGTTTACTCTAATATCCTTGGTTGCTGGCTTCACCATGTCTTTCAGCCCACTGGTTATACAACTCCACATCTTCTTTCTGGCTTCATTCTTCCCATAGTTCCTTCCTTCACTTTGGTATTTCCCATTGTCTTGAGTGAGAAAATTCTCTCTGTGGTCTCTGATACTAGTAAAATCTATCTTGACTGTCCATTCTCTTGAAACACTAAATCTTGATAGATGTTGCCATGATCTAATACTTATGTCTCTCCCAAATTCATATGTTGAAACTAATTATCAATGTGATATTAGAAAGTTGGGTCTGTGGGAAGTAATTAGAGCATGAAGGTGGAGCTCTCATGAATGGGATTGGTACCCTTATAAAAAAAGACCCAGGGGAGCTCATTTGTCTCTTCCATCATGTGAGGTGAGGACACAGAAAGTAACCAGGAAGTGGGCCCTCACCAGATACCATAGCTGCAGGTGCCTTTATCATGACTTCTCGGCCTCTAGAACTATGAGAAATACATTTCTGTTGACACCCAGTTTATGGGATTTTTTATAGCAGCCCGAATGGACTAAGGCAGATGGGAAGTGGGACATAACCTAAAATGAATATAGAAGAGTAAGAGAGAGAGAGAAATAAAAAAAAAGTCATAAGAACTCATTTCAGAAAGCTAAATCCCCACATTAGGGGAAGCCAGAAAAAATTATCAGTTATAACCACAGGGTGCCTGAAACTATGTCCAAAGCAAGAAAAAACAAAGCTGGAAAGCAGGGTAAATAAATAACAAAAGGCAAATGAAATTACTCTGCCTTTTTCAAAGAGAATAAGACCAAACTGTAAAGGAGAGAATAAATGTCCTCCGGAGAAAACTGAAACTCAAAAGAGGTGAGGAGATAGTGAGAGCTCCCAGTGGCCTTATGAAAAGTTTTCTCTTTAGATGGAGATGAATCGTATCCTAAGTATTGAGACAACTTATAGTTGTGATGCCAGTGATATTTAAGAATCATGGGAAACCACAAGAGTCCTAAAAGACCACAAGAACCTCATTTAGAAGAGAAATAAAGATATTGGTCCTTCAAACTATTAACTAGATAGCTAGGTGCCATAACCTGCTAGATTTATATAAACACAGTAGTTAAGATGTAAATGAAAAAGATAATTAAATATGAAAATGAAAAAGATAATTAAATGTCTCACATAATAAAAAATTTCTAACATATACATTAGCAAACTTTATCATTAGAATATCCCTTTACACAGGTAGACATTATTCTTCTCAATTTTTGTTTTAGGTTTTTTGGTTTTTTGTTTTTGTTTTTTACAAATACAGAAATTGAGATTTAGAGAGATTGAAGTATTTTACACAAGATTAAACAATACTATCTTCCAGGACTGTTTTCATTACAACTCCCCAGCCCTATCCAAGTTCCATTTTGATATTGGAATGCTGTTACAATAATCTGTTGTTCAATCAAATCTAAATAGTTGATTAAAGATCAAATTAATAGTACAGAAAGTTTTTTTTTCAGATTTGACAGCGCACGCATTTTATGTACACTATACACAAAAGATATACTTTAAAAGACAAATTTGTGCAACATATGACCAGAAAACTCAGTATATTCTAGCAAATCAAAAAGAAAAATAAAATCATCCAAATAGAAAATTGGGCCAGTAGCAAGTTAGTATATAACACAAATTACTGTTAGACATGCAAATGTAAATTAAAACAAAATATTAAATGGAAAATGATTAGGAAGATGTATAATACTTCTTGCTAGGAAGGGTTAAAGAAGATAAAAATTCAATTTATAGAGATGATGGTTGTGTAAAATGTTTCATGCTTTCCAGTGGGCAATCTGGTAATGTATTCCAAAATTTAAGTTTGAATATAATTTGATCCACTTCTGAAAGTTTATCTTAGGCTAAGAATAGCATAAGTGCACAAAAATGTATATCCCACTATGTATGCTCCATGTTGCTTATAATGAAAAATTTCTGGAAACAGCCTAAATGTCAATGAATAATGAATAGATTAAATAAATTGCAGTATATGTATACAGTGGGGGAAAATTGCATATATTCCAAAGGAAAAGGAATTTTTTTACATTTTAAAATGGGAATGGATATATGATACATACGTTAGTTAAAATGCAGAAGTGTAAAATATAATATAATTTGTATAAAAATGTATCCTTTAAAATTCTGTAGAGACAAACAATAAATTGGCAATGATGGTTACCTGTGGAAGTTGAATTTCTGTGTTGCTTTTGGTTTCACTGAAGTATTTTTGTTATTAACCATAATGTTTGCTTCACATTGTATTACCATCTTGAAACGACGGGATTTCAAGATTCTATACTTGACTCCTTGCCTAAGTAACACTTTTAACCACAACTTAGTAAAGTCCCAAAAAATGTTTTTATTCACTTTTTGTTTACTCAAAACCAGAAAGGATCTTTAACAGATAAGATTAAATTACAAAAATTATTTCAAGTTGGATAATGAGATAAAATATTCTTAAAAGACAAGAAATGTGTTCATTTCAGAAATGATTCAAGATAAAAGTTAGAATGGGAGATTATCCAATGCTCATATATAAACCCTAAATATTTTAATTTATGATTTGTTAAATATGAGCAAATACAATTTATCTGCTGAATTAAAATGTTTAACAGTCTAGACTATATTACAAACAAAAGAGAGTTTGGATTTAGGGAGATAGGTTGCCTTTTAAAATACGCACTGCTGAACATACTTAAAAATGCTGTGAAGACACAGTTTTTTTCTTCCCATTGTATCCCTCAATCAATGCCTAGAGTAGTGCTGACACAAAATAGACACTAAATAACTATTTGTTGCAGAGATAAATTAGGAGCAGCAAAAGTACTGTTTTTTTAATCTCAATGGAATGCCACATTTGAAGAGAATTTCACCAATTCAACCATGACAGAGTTATGAAAAATTTAGAAATCATGTTGCATGAGAAATGAACAAGAGAGGCTCTACTTTCCATCTAGATAAGCAAAGAGCATTGTGCATATGGTGACTGAAAAAACATCCTACGCAAGAAAGATTAGAATAAGTCTGTGTATCACCAGAGGGCAGAATTCTGACAAGGGTCTCGGAGTTATGGAAAAATACACTTCTAGTGAATATAAGTTACGTTTTTCTAAAATGTATTATTATCTAAAACTGTAAATACTAAACTCTCTATCCCCAATAGTACTCAAACATGACTTCTAGGAAATGGTATTTAGAGCATTTCTGCATGGTGTGGAAGTTTGGGTGATTACTAAATCAATCATTTTTCAGTCTACTTATTGAAAAACATTGCACTGTGTGATTTCATTTTAGTTAAAATAATGTTAAGCTATCAGAAATTGACTTCAAGGCAACACATTTAAATTTCATATCCTCCTTCTCTTTCTATAAAACCTATCACAAAAGCTCTGTAACATTTTCCTACTAATAAAATTGAAGTCACCAAAAGAATCCCTTTTGCCTCTCATAAAATTTTGTGGACCTATCACTGAATACACGAGCCCACTCACAAGCACATACACACACCCACGCAGCAATAGGTGTTTTTTATGGAGTGGTATTTACAACTTTGCTTAAATGAGTTTTAGAGACCAAATCATGAAGATGTGTTAGCTCTGGTATTAGAACCTTTTCATTAATCAGAGAATTTATAGTTATGTGTTAGCTTCATCTGAATAAAAAAAATTAATAAATCAATTCCATTCCAGGTTGAGCCTGTCATCTTGACTAACGATGACTGCAGAAAATTATATGTTTATATCTTGTCTGGGAACCTCATAAGTCACAAGTACAATACATTTAAAGCACTTTGAGGGCTCTCAGGCAAGACATATGAAGCTATTCCTCATCACAATCTGTGAAGCAGCCATACTGTGGCTTTTAACAGCAATTTTGTAAACATTTCAGATTTTTATTTTTAAGACAATTCAATGCTTTGTTATACACACACATACACCTATATTATACATATGCACATATATGTATCCTAAAGCCACATAATTACCAGATGTTTTCTCTGTAGGAGGCATTAGAAGAAATGACTGTATAAAATTGTTGTATAAAACATAGTAAGGGACACTAAGTTGCTATCAGTTCAGCTTATCCTCAGGATGTATTTTAATGACTTTAATGCTCCTATGAATTATTTTTATCTGAAGGCCAATTTGTTTTATTTTAACAGTGTTTGGTTTCTTTCCAACCTTTTTAAATCAGTCAATTTAAATTTATGAAAGCTTCTTGATGTAAAGCATGAATCTGGATGTCAGGAATATCAGGATTCTAGTCCTGGTGGCCACCCCCCAGTCACGAAGGCTGTGACCTTGAGCAAGCACCCGCCCTTCTGCTGCTCAGTCCCTCATCAATAATACAAGACCATTGGATGGGTGGATCACTAAGGCCTTTCCAGCACATTCTCCATCTGTGCCTGTTTAAACAAAAAATAATTTAGAATTTGACTGACAACCTAGGTCAAAAGTTTGTACTAAGGACAGGAAAAGCATTCAAAGCCTCTTCTTTGAAATTTGATGTTTTAGGTAGAGTTCCCCAGAAACGGACTCTGAGCCAAGGATTTGTGTGAAAGTGACTTATTAGGAAAAAACAATAGACGAGAGAGGAATTGGGATAAAAAAGGGATGGATTAAAAAGCCAAGCAAGGATACGGAACTAAGGAAAACCACAGAGAGCATAGCTCAATTCTACGTGGGACTTTTGGAGACAGAGGAAATTGTGGTCTTAATCCGGGATAAGGGAGATGGAGTATTTATACTGCCTCCCCTGAAACTCATCAGACCTTTCATAAGAGCTTGGACCTCAGGAGATAATAAATCTCCAGGCACTCTCTACCAGCCTAAGGGCAGCCTCTGCACAGAGATGCCAACACTGGCTGCTGGGGGAGAAGGTACCCAGGAAACTGAAATGTTCCAAAAGATTAAAGGGGTCCAAAAGGATATGGGTGAAGGATTGAAAACTTTAGGGGGTTACATAATGAGGTCCTAAGCATATGTGAAAGGTCAGCAATGTTACCCTTCATCTCTACTCACTCCCAGGCAAGCAATGAAAGCACATTATGGTCCTTGTCCCCAAAACATTACACTCATTAAAAGGATTCTGAACACCTAAAGATGCCCAACAGATTATACAGTGGTGAACAAAACAGATATGATCTTCTTATACTCCATAAGACTCATGGGCTTCATGGTAAAAGGAAGAAGTAGATGACAATGACAAATTATAATGATTCAATCATGTAACATAACAAGATACATTGTGAGAATGACAGAAATTATTCATTACAAAATGAGAAATCAAGGAAGGTTTATCTGAGATATTGACATTTAAGATGAGATCTAAATGATGGGTAGGACTATCCAGATAAAAAATAGTGAAGCGAGGGTTGGGGGGTAGTATTCAGAAAGAAAAGACCATGAGCAATGGGGTTTTGCATAGTCAAAGCACTGAAATAAGGCCAAGTGGCTGGAAAGTTTTAAGCAGGTGGAGAACAATGTGAGTTTCAAGAGGTAAATGACAGTAAAATCTGTTAAACTATGTGAAGGTGCTTATCTTTTATTCTCAGTTTAATAGGGAACCATTTCAAGCAGAGGACAGACAGATATGATCTAATTCAAAGGAAGTACCAACTTCACGGTACGATCTTTTAATCTGAGTTCTCACCAAGAAATCAAGTCAGATTATCAACACCTTCTTTCCATGATAGGTGTGTGTGTCTGTGTGTGTGTGTGTGTGTGTGTGTGTGTGTAATTATGTGGGAAGGGGAGGCGATAGTTAAAAAAGAGTATGTGTAGTTAAGGAATTTTGAGTAAATTTTATCCTCTAGACTGGATAAATATGTAATAAAGATAACTGTGGGATTCTATTATCAAAGAACAAAGACTCCATAATTATATTGGGAAGATCAAGGAAGACACAATAAAGAATTGTGCACCAAATTCTGGAAACGAGAGTAAATATGGTCCCATGGGGAAGTTGAAGTTGACTGAACATAGAATTTGAAGGAAGCATGCACAAGAGATGTGAAATAAGAATGGCTAGGCACGTGCTTAGGGACTGTGCTGACTTGACAGCTCAAGTGATCTAGTGAAGAATGTTTAGCACTAGAACAACAGGGCCGTATTTGCATATTATAAAAATTGTGCTGGCAGAAATGTCAAAACTAGATTTATAAGGGAAACCACTTAAGAGACTGTTATAATAATCTGCATATGAGAAGATACATTCCAAAAGGAAGTAGGAGTAGTGAACATAGAGGAAATAGAATGGAAGCTGAAGAATTTTAAGTAAGTAATATCAATGCTACTTGATGATTGTCTATCACAGCAAATGAGGGGAAGATGTAGTCAGAAATCACAGGTGAACATCATGGCTTTGGCTCAAGCAACTAAATGAAGGGTACTTACTTTTTAAGAAAGAGAAAAGAGAACAAACTGTTCTTGAAGGACACACCAATGAATTTGTTTTGGAAATAATCTGTGGGCTATCCAGATGAAGAAGAATAACAGTAATTGTACCCATAGATTTGAAAATCTAACTAGAGACTTTGGCAGGATATGTTGAGACTTACATTTTATAGGTTAAGCCAATAGATTAAATGAGATCACCTGGAAAATGCCTAAGAAGGGTACTAAAAATGGAACCACAAGGAATACCAACATGTAATATAAATAGAGAAATAATAGTTTATTTATGAAAGCAAGAAAAATCTTCCATGAACCAAAAAAGATAAGTTTCAGGCAATCAACAGAGAAAAGAGGATCCAGGAGAGAGTCATCAGTTCAAATGCTAAAAGAATGTCAAATTTCGTAAGGATCAAATTTGACCAAATGCCAAATTTGATAAGGTTTAACCACTTACTGGTTAGCTATTTGGTATGGAACTTCTGGAGGTGGAGGGGTAAATAGGAAGTGAGAAGGTAAACACAAGGGAAAATAATATTGTAAAGAAATTAGAAATTTGGCTTTGAAGTAAAGCAGAGAGAAGGGATGGCAGCTGACTCTTAGTATTTTCTTTTACAGAATCTGATCTATGTTCTTCACTATTTAGCCTGAAATATGGCTGACAAATGGTAGATGACTACAAAAATTGTAGATGTTCTACAATTTAGGTCCAATACATGAAATAATTAAATGGAGGTTTAGGGATGTTTTATTTTTATTGTTGCTTCTTTTTGTGTTTATATTTGTTTGTAAAATAGAAGATTCTTGATGATACATTTATTCTGAAGGAACGGAGAAAAAGATTGAAGATAGAAGCAAAATTAGGGATTGCTGTAGTGAGTTACTGGAGAAAACTGGAGTAGATGGAGTCTAAAGCACAGGGAAATAATTTTCCTCATCAAGAGGAAGTATTTTCTTTCTCTTTACGGTAGAGAAGCAGGAAAACTGTACAGGTTTGGAAAAGGTTTCTGAAAATGAGTGTGAAGATTTAATCTGTTTTATCAATATTTATCAAGTACCTACTGATTACCAGCCACTGTGGCAGGTGCTGGGAATACAATAGTGAGCAAAACTAAATATGACTCCTTCCCTCAAGTTGCTCAGGGTTTGCAGGAGGTGAGACAAGCATTAATCAAATAACCACATATTCATTATCATATAATAGGAATGAGCAGTACTAAGAAGAGAAGTACATTTTTCCAAAAGAGTGCATAAAATACTTAATCACAGAGATCAGGGAAAGGAAGATGTGATTGAGTCAATAGTTGAAGAGTAAATAGAGTCATCTAGGAAGAAATGATAGGAAGGATATGCCAGACAGGGGAGTGGTCTTTGGCACAGTGTGGTACTTCAAAAATGTTGAGAATTTTTGAACTTTGAATTCTGTATACTTTACAAACTCACTTTAGCAGGTGGGTGAATGGATGTTTATGTTACCCAGACTATGGAAACAGAACTGCTTATCTGGAAATTTCATCTTTGCATATGCGCTTCTACCTCCCAAATTGTTCAAAGAAATGTAAGCATGGGAAGAGGAATAGGGTGAGTTTTAATGGGAAATGTACTAAAAGACCCTCAAGGATTAATTTCCAATGACATACTCTTCCAAAGGTCTAAACTACTGTATGTATTAGTTATATAAATTCATTATATATTATTTTGGGGGGCTGCCTTCAGTAATAACTACCTCACTACAAGCCATTTAAACTGTGTTTACAAGATAATGTAAAATACATGGACTTTAAAAATAAGAAAATTCACACATTAATGCACATTAATATATTGTTTACCAGCAAATTCTATTACCCTGGATTTTTCCATTGATGAAACTAAACAAAAAATAATAAAGCCTTTAGAGATTTGAGCAATTGTTTTAATTAGGTATCATTTTTTAGCAAATATTTTTATGGGTCTTCACTCCTGATATAAATTCTGAAGTTTACATAAGCAGCTGAATCTTTATTCTTCACCTGTGTGATTTTGATCAATGAAGCTATATTTTCAGCAGCAGAAATTTAAATCTTGGCTCTGGCCCATGAAATAGCTAATTGGGGAAATTCCAATTGCAGATTTATTATAGCCATTGCAAAAGAGGAACGCATATTGCTAATAAACAGCAATTAGCCACACGTTTTAGGCCAAGTGAGGACTATCACTCACTCTGAGAGGTTTTAAACTTTAAATTAGTTTATTCACTAATTTAAAATTTTATTCACCCACTTTGGCAGGCTTTTCTTTTTTTTAAGAAAACATTTGTCACAATACTCAGATACACAAACACTATTGCTTCTCTTTGTCAAAGGAATTATGAGCCAATCCAACACTCATATTGGTCCTAGTCTCCCTCCTCCACCCCAACACTTGTTACTGAACCCAAATCTGATTCTAAATAAGGCAGTATGGGAATGACAACCTGATGTGGAAGCATTTTCCAATAAGGGTAAGTTAACAAGACTTAAAACTTGTACTAAATTTAGGAAGCCAGACCCAAATCTGAACTAGAAATATCACAGCATTAGATTTTCCCAAGGGGGGTTCTGGAGCCCATATTTGTGCTATATATATTTTTTTCTTTCTTTCTTTCTTTTTTTTCTTTTTTTTGAGACAGAGTCTCACTCTGTCAGTAGGCTGGAGTGCCATGGCATGATCAAGCTCACTGCAACCTCTGCCTTCCTGGTTCAAGCGATTCTCTTACCTCAGCCTCCCAAGCAACTGGGATTACAAGTATGCACAACCATGCCTGGCTAATCTTTTGTATTTTTAGTAGAGATGGGTTTCACCATGTTGGCCAGGCTGGTCTTGAACTCCTCACTTCAAGTGATCTACCCACCTTGACCTCCCAAAGTGCTGGGATTACAGGTGTGAACCACCGTGCCTGGCCCAAAATACTTTTAATTAAACTTTAATGAAACTAAATTTATGACCACAGCCTTTCCAAACAGAGATATATACTTTACTGCAATCTCAAGATGAGCTGAAACTTAGATGAGGCTGCCAAATAAATCACCACACGTCTTACAGTTAAAAAAAAAAAAAGCTAGATGGAAGAAATAACTGTAAAAATTACAGATGTCTTAAAATGGAATAATCAGCCTTGAGAAATTGTTAGCTTTCTGTCACCGAAAGCATTTGAATGAAGGCCAGATAGCCACTAACCAGTAATGTTGTAGAGGATATCATGTGTTATTAAAAGGACTGTTTAAAGTATGCCCTGTGGTGTTACTGTCAATACTCAGGGGCCATAATTCCAAGAAAATGATGAATGAAAAGTATTATCTGACAGGATTATTTGAAATAACTTATATATTTTTAAATAATATATCATTGAGGACTCTTGGACATAACCAACAGCTACACTTTTAGATAACATAAAGAAATTAGTTACTTAGTGGCTCATAGATTAGAATCAGGAGAGATAAATTTGGGGAAATGGGTGAATAAGAAGCCTAGGCAATGACAATGATAACTAAGTCCAGGTTAAAGGATTAGACTGATTAGAATGCCGTTTTGGTACCATAGCCATCTAGGCTGCTGAACACAGCTGTGACTGAATGCTTAAAACCAAGACCGTATGCCAATCCTTTTGTTGATTTGATGCACATCTTGCAAGATTCTGTGAAGCCCTTGCAAAGACAATCTATCCCTTCCTCTTTGCATCACTTTCTCCAGAGTTTAAGCATTCAGGGATAGAAAGAGAGAGAAACAATTTTTCTCCCTTAACCTTCACCGTAAGGATGAGGGTCTTACTTTCCACTTAGATACATATGAGGTATTCCTCCAAAATAAGAAGTGAGTTCAGATGCTATCAGTCAAGAAAAAGGAAAAATGTCTACTCCAATGCTTTTATTAAATTTTTAAAAGATGTTGTGTCTTTTTAATGTTGATGAGTCCTTAGTCTGTTGGGGGTGGGGTAGTGGGATTTGTAATTTTTGTGTTTTGCCTTACTTGTAAATTTTCTGATTTCCTATCTCCTGGAAGTATTTCCCAGAGCCATACCCTAGTTTCTCAGTAGAATACATGAGTAAATGACCATTTGTCGTGGCCTATTCGATACTTTTATTTTCTCTGAATAGAACAAAGTAATCAGTTTTGAGGAAATAGATGTCTCTCCCCAAGTCATGGTTTCCAATTAGATGTTTCCTAGGAAATGCCAGGATTGCTTATGGCCTGTTGTTAATAATCTGAAACTGCCTATTCGGTTAAATGTTAACTGTGGTATGGAAATGTCATGGTATCTGCATTAGAGTCCACTAATCAAAATAATTATACCCACTGTGCACATTTCACATGCCTTCACTTAAATAGGATCAAGTATCATTTAATAAGAACCCTTAGTATAAAGCTACATTCTCAAGAGGCTCCCTCTCCTTCAAACTGGATGAGCTCAGCATCTTTTACAGAGGGAGCATTTGTATAGATGTGAAGGCCTCTATTTTGCAATACTGGCATATATGTTAGCACTACAGGACTCCTCTCCCTCCTATGATCCCAGAGTGACATAAACACAACAGAGACTAGTATGGTTGCCCGATTCCTTGGAGTCTTACTGAAAACATAATGAATAAAATTCAGGCCAAATCCAGTTAACTCATCCTCATACAACAGCATTCATACTTCTAACCCAATCATTGGAGTAGCCTTTATTCCTTGAGAGAAATATGAAAAAAAAAAGATCGATGGAGCAAGTTTTACCCATAATTTAGAGGTACATTTCTTTGGGGCTTTCTCATCCAGTGATATTTTCTTCTTTGTTCTCCTACTATCTTGTGATGCAAAGCACATGCTAATGAACACTGGAAGTGGCCTGGCAAGTCCTTCACCCTAGTAGTAAGGTCATTAGTATGACTTATACTATCTCTTCCTCAACAAGCATCTATCATTTTACAAATTAAATATGGAATAACATAAATACTACACATCAAGTAAAGAAAAAGTAAAGAATCCTTGCACTACCTGCCAGTTTCACCATGCTTCTTAGAGGAAACTATGAACGTACTCGAGAACAGAAAGAATGCCAAATATCACTGGATGATACTGTTTATGACTTTCAATAGGCAGGATATTCAAAATGTAAGGAACACTGTACAGGGGGACCATCAAAAGGGGGATATGGACAAAGATGGACTGACTCAACTGTAAAATTAGTAAAGCTTAACTGTTATCTACTTTTTAAACAGTAAGACAGACAATTTTGTAAATGTACATCACTATCTTCAACAAATAGCACATGGCTTAAGAGAGTCACAGTTTCAAACAACATCTGATACTTTCTATTACATGTGTGTGTTAGCCCAGGTCCTCTGAGAAGCAGTTGCCAAGATGGGGTTAAATGTGCAAGGATTTTATGAGAACAGATGCCTATGCGAGAGAAAAATTGGGCAGGAGCCAGAAAGGCTGGGTAAGCAGTCAGACCACAGTGCAGGTCTGTCCTGCAGTGAAGGACAGATAGGGGACAGAATGGAAAGAAACACCTCAGAATCTACAGTCTGAAGGAGTTCAGCAGGCCTCTTGCGGACACCTGGAACCAGTGTTTTGTCCCAAGAATGTGCCTGGCTTAATATACTCACCATGCTCAGTGACTGTGGGAAGAAGCCTAGGAATAGTGATGGATTTCAGAACACAGAAACTGGGACTTTCTTTCTTTTATGTCTTCCAAAGCCTCACCCACAGAATAAAAAGATTTTTCTGTCATTGAAAAGAGTCAAAGATAAACTTTTGAGGACTCTCCTTATATCATGTAGTCTTGGTGTACAGGTGGGCATGAGATCTGGATTACTGCTAAGAGTTCTGTCACACTACCTGCATCATTGCCCTGGTTTCGTAAGTAGATTCACCTCAAGACATGTTTTAACTTTCACTTTCTTTCACCTACATACTCCTAAACTGTCTGCAATAATAGTTCTACTTTCAACTTCCCATTTATTTGTAACTTTTCATCACCTATCTCATTACCAAACGCAATGCTATTTTTTGTAAGATGGATACATTCTAGTGGACTTTTGCTGGCAGTGTCTGACTTTTGCTCACTCCCCTGAAATGCTCCTCTCTTGACTTCTGCGGCCCAGCATTGCCTCAATTCTCTACATCTGTAATTACACCTTGTAGGCCTTTTTTATTCTGTCCTTTCACTTCTCCCAACCTTAAATGTTGACATTTACCAAGTTTCTCTCCTTAGACGGCTTCTCTCTAAGTATATTTTTCACTTAGATCACCAATTATTTTCCAGAATTCTAACTCCTGAACATTCTACATGTTGTACATCTGAACTATTTTTGCAGCACCTGATATGTCTTTCCATGTATTTGCTGGACTTTTTTTCCATGGAGATTTTGAAGGCATAGAACATGTTCAAAATCAAACGATTTATTTTCTACTCTCTTATTTTAGGAAATGACACCATCCATAAGCTGATTCTACCATGCGGAACCCGAAAAGGTTGAGGAGCATTTCTAATCCAAATTACCCTACATGTTAGTCAACAGACAAAGAAAGCAATGTACTTATGCTTCATATTTTAAAAGTTAATAGTTTTTCCAAGATAAATTACTTAAGTAAATTAGCCATACATAAAATAGAAAATTTGGAAACTTATACAATATAGCATATGCTATTAGATTGTTTTTAATCTTTTAATATTTTATATTATTCTCAGTTAATATGGTTATACGTAAATGTTTACACATCTACCTCCACATATCCAACTAAGTGAAAACCTGGCAGAAGAATCAACGGATTATAATAAATATTTTGCTAAAATACTTTGTTAAAACAATACAACTAATACTTTCCAGAAATAATGTATTTCAAGTTTTCACTTTTCAATATAATCATGCAAGAAATATGTTTATATAAGTTCTGCAATTCATATATATTTCCATCTGGTAAATGCTTAAAAGTGAATTAATAAACTGGGATGTTGTTTTCTACAATGTCTTATAGAAACTGCATAAAACTGTAAAACTGGGAGTTATTATTATAATTTTTAATAATCTTAGACATTTTTATAACCAACTGGTATTTTATGATTATCTTTTGTTTTTATTGTTATTCATAAAAGTGAGCATTTTAATACATGTGTGTTTCATTTTATTTTGTTTTTGGCATTCATGTAGCTAGAAGCTCAGCTCTTGCTTATTCTTCTTGTCACTGTCTTCAATCTTTCCCATGGAAGTCCCATTCAGTCTCATGGCTTTAAATATCATCTATATGTCCATAACTCCCAAATTCATATTTTCAGTTCAGATCTCTTCACAATTTTGTCTACTCAACATCTCCATATAGATGTTTAATAAAAATCTCAAATTTAACATTTTCAAAACTAAACACCCAATCTTCTCTCCAATATATTTCTCCCACTATTTCCATCATCTTCATTGATGACAACTTCATCTTTCTAGGTACACAACCAAAAGCCTTGGTGTTATCACTGATCCCTTTTCTTTATTCCGTAGCCTATCAATCAGTAAATCCCACTGATTCTACCTTCAAGATATAGCAAAAATCTGACTACATTTTATCTCTTCAACTGCAATAGTCTGGATGTTTGATCTCTCCAAATCTCATGTTGAGATTTAACCCCCAATGTCGCCGTGTTGGGTGGTGGGGTAGTCTTCAGGTCCTGGGGTGGATCCCTCATGAATACATTAATGCCCTACGTGGTTAGGGGTGGTGAGTGAGTTCTTACTCTGATAGTCCTAGCAAGAGCTGCACTATTTTTTAAAAAAAGAGCCCAGCATCTCCCTTTCCTCTCTCTCCTGCTTTCTATCTCACAATGTGTACCTGCCACCTCCCCTTCACCTACCATGAGTAGAAGCAGCCTGAAACCCTCATCAAGCCCAGATGTTGGAGACATACTTTTTGTACAGCCTGAAGAAATATGAGTCAAATAAACCTCTTTTCTTTATAAATTACCCAGCCTTAAGTATTCTTTTATAGCCACACAAATGGATTAAGACATTGACTATTATACCTTAGTCTGAGCACATAGATTTCTGAAATAGCCTCCTACTAGTCTCCTTGCTTTCCACTTTATCTTATTAATCTGTCCTCAGCATAGTAGGCATATATGTCCTTATAAGACAGAAGTAAGATTATGCCATTGTTCAAAACCCTTCATGGCTCTCCATTTCACTCTGAATAAAAGCAAAGACCTTTAATATATTACAAGCCCATATGATCTGCCCCATTTCCTCTCTGACCTCATTCTTAGTCCAGTCTCCTCTATCACTGTGGCTTGCTTTAGTGACCTAGGCCTATTCTCACCTTGGAGACTTTGCACTGGCTGCTTTCTTTTCATGAAAGTATATATTTTAGATACCCATTTGCTTGATTCAGTTATATCATTTAAATATTTTCTCAAATATCACTGTGGTAAAAATACTTACATAAATGGTCCCCAATGTTTTGTCCCTTCCTATATCCACACTCTCTATTATGTGACTTTTTAGTTCTTCTAACAAGATAGTTTATTTCTCTAACCTTCAAATTTGAATTCACCTTGTGACTTTTTTGCCCAATAAAATGTGGCAGAATGACGATGTTCTGGTTCCCAGCCTAGACCTCAAGATTCCTTGTGTTTCCCCTTGCTCCCTCACTATCCTGTGCCTTCACTAGAAGAATATACCCTAACTAGCTTGCTGAAGGTGAAATACATAGAGCAGAGTCAAAACATTTCATGAGTTCCAACCAAGGGCTTCACAGATATTCCAATCCACAATCAAACATTACACATGTGAGAGAGCCTCGTTAGGACAAGAAAGAATGCCTAGACAAACTCAGCCTAAATTGTTGACCTGCACAATAAGCTAAATAAACTTTTATTGGTGTATGTTAGTGAAGCTGGTGGTTGTTTGTTCTCAGTATCATCATAGCAATAGATAACTTAGACAGTACCTCTAAGTGTGGTGCTACTATAAAAAAATAAAGGTTATTGACTTTGGTACCAGTCAGAGGAGAGAGCTAGGAAATTATAAAGAAGCTGAAGATATAACAAGAATACTGTTACAGAAGGCTGCAAACATAGTAACCCAGATCTTATACTGGCAAAACAATTTCAAAATTATCAAAGTCAATAACTTGAAATATAGAAAAGGTACCTAATGAACTTTTGGACTTGGCCAAAGTTATATCCAGGCATAATTTTGGAAGCATGTGCTGAGATATTTTTTCTACAGCAAAAGTTAAGGTGTCATGTGAAACAGATGAACTCAGACAATAACTGTCCAATTTGCAGAGAAAAGTATGGAGATAACAGCGAGGCCAGAACTTCCTGAGTTGGGAAACTAAACTACAGTCACACGTTGCTTAACGACACAAACACATCTCAGAAATTTGTCATCAGGCGATTTTATCATGGTAGGAACATCCTACTTCCAGAAACCTAGATAGTATTGCCTACTACATACCTATGCTATGTGAAATAGCCTATTGCTCCTAGGCTACAAACCCGTACAGCATGTTACTGTACTGAATACTGTAGGCAATTATAACACAATGGTAGGTATTTGCTTATCTAAACATATGTGAACATAGAAAAATACAGTAAAACTATGCTATTATAATCTTGTGAGACTACCATTGTATATGTGGTCCATTATTGATTGAAATATTATGCAACACATAACTGCACTTCTTAATTTTAACCTCTTCAGCCAAGAAAAAATATTTAAGTAAGACATGACTTCAGGGCACAGACAAAATCAAAGGTGTAGCTATAGTTTTCTTTGTAATACCTCTAAAAGAATTAAGAGGTATTGCAGAAAGCCTTTCAACCAGATAAAACAACTTCCAGTTGTTATAAAGGCACTTTCTTAACAACCCAACTAGAAATGATTCAGACAAGATAAATTATTTGAAAGAAATGTGAGCATAGCCGTTGAAAAATGGAATAGAATAATTTCAAATACAGTACATAAAAAATCAAGAACATTTTAAGAGAGCCATACTGGCAAAAGTACTGCCAGTATGCACAAAAATGTTGTGAGACTGAGAAAGAGAGACCCCAGACCTCCAACTTTCTATAGGCTGAGACAGATGTTCAATATCAGGACCACTTCTTAAAAAGTACCCAGCATGGGCGGGGCACGGTGGCTCAAGCCTGTAATCCCAGCACTTTGGGAGACCGAGACGGGTGGATCACAAGGTCAGGAGATCGAGACCATCCTGGCTAACACGGTGAAACCCCGTCTCTACTAAAAAATACACAAAAACTAGCCGGGCGAGGTGGCGGGCGCCTGTAGTCCCAGCTACTTGGGAGGCTGAGGCAGGAGAATGGCGTGAACCTGGGAGGCGGAGCTTGCAGTGAGCTGAGATCCGGCCACTGCACTCCAGCCTGGGCGACAGAGTGAGACTCCGAGTCAAAAAAAAGTCATTGAGAACAATAAACAGATAATTCATTTTTAAGGAGCAGAACAAGACCTAAATAAAATAATATTCCCCCAAAGCAGGAGAGAACCTGGAACTTCACTTCAATAACATGTCAGAATTTCTATGGACCAGGGACTGCTATGTGCTTCTCGTTTTTTTTTTCCTTTTCATAAGTAATTTTCCCTGTTTTATCATTGTATGTTGAGTGCTTCAGAGGCACATATATTTTTCTTATTGTTATAGTCATACTTCTTTATCCACAGAGGATATGTCCCAAGGCCCCAGATGAATGCCTAAAACCATGAATAGAACCAAATCCTATACATACTGTGATTTTTCAATTTGATAACAAAAGTAGCTACTAAGTGACCTATAGGCAAGTAGAGTGTACATTGTGAATATGCTAGACAAAGTGATGATTCATGTCCCAGGTGGAAGACAGTGGGCTGGTGTGAGATTTCATCACACTGCTTAGAACATGGTATGATTTAAAACTCACGCATTGTTTATTTTTGAAAATTTTCATTTAATATTTTCGGATTACAGTTGACCATGAGAAACTGAAACTATAGAAAGCAAAGCAACAGATTAGGAGGAACTACTGTGCAGGTTTCTGGAACAAGAGGGGCTACATCCAGACCAATAGAAATCACAAAATGTTAGACTCTGAATTTGATGATGAGATTGGATGTGGTTGTTGACAGCTGTGTTTCTTAGTCTGTTTGGGCTGTTATAACAAAAGACTATATACTGCTTAGCTTATTAACAACAGAAATTTATTTCTCACAGTTCTGAAAGCTAGAAAGTCCAAGATCAAGCAGTGGATTTAGCGTCTGGTGAGGATCCACCTTCTGGTTCACAGATAGCACCTTCTAGATATGTCTTCACATTGTGGAAGGGATGCAAGAGCTTCTGTGGGCCTGTTTTATGTGGGCACTGGTGCCATTCATGAGGGCAGCACTAACCATCTCTCAAAAAGCCCCACCTCTTAATACTATCATCTTGGAGGTTAGGATTTCAACATATGAATTTTGGTGGGAACACAAACATTCAGATCATATCATCATCAGATGGGAAGATCATATTTTTTATGTGGAAGGGGTGAATAAATATACACTCCATGAGGGCAGAACATGATAGGTTGATTTCATTAGTAACTCCACTTCTCCCCATCTCTGAATGCACACATTTACCAAGTAACTTTGTAGCTCTTCTAACTAAAAAGGTAGAGTCGATTTCCTCACACTTTGAATGTAGGTTGGCTTTGTGATTTGCTTTGGTTAATAGAATGTGGCAGAGATCCTAATGTTACTGACCAAAAGAACTTCCCAGCCTGGATCACTGATTCATAGACATATCAGTTAAGTGAATGTTTATTGTTACATAACAAAAAGGTTGTGTCAGTGTATGTCCTGCTCTACTTTTTTTTTTTTCCCCTAATACTTATCATCTTCTAATCTTATACACAATGGATTATCATTGTATCTCAGGTATGTAAGCTGGGCAAAGCATCTAATAAAATCTCTATATTTATGTGATTAATTTAAGTTCATTTAATTAATTGAATTAAACTAGAGAGAATGTTTGAGATAGATGGTTCTATTTCAGATAAATACTTATGCAAACATTGAATCATGGATTTGTTGCCCATTACATCTTCACATTGGACAGAGTACCCTGTAGAAGAGGTAGAAGCAGAAACAGGCATTGAACATTACATCATCAGGATCGAATTAATCAGAATCATCTCATGCAGTTATTATGTCACTGGCATTAAACTGGTCTCCTTTTTCAATTTTGATACCTCAACTTTGAAGACCCTTCCTGGATAGTTCCACTAAATGGTATGAGGGAAATCCTTCATCATCAGCAATAATAACCTTGAGTTCCAGCTGACAAACCAACTCTATCCGTCCCCTCCTCCTAAGATCTCTTTTTATGTTGCAAACTATAATAACTATAATTATTTAATGAATTTGATATTTTTAACATTGATTGACTCTCAAATTATCATTAATTAACTAAAGTCAATACTAATTCATATGTGCTTGGACTGAATACTTTCCTATTTGTTTTAATAACTCACACAGAATATCACCATTGTCCATATTTGTTTTGCTTTCCACAGCTTAGTAGACACTTTATATAATATAAAATAGCAGAAAAGTAAACCAAATAACAGTAACTGCCTTTATTTTCCACACTTCATTAGCATCTTAGGAATAATTCATGCATGTTATTAAAATTTGAACCCAAGTTAACTGATATTCCAAAATTATAATATTTTCTGTTGCATCTGCAGCTAATTGTAATCTGCCAATAATCACACAGAAAGAAAAGACAAATCACGATAAATCTAAGTAAACAGGTAC
This sequence comes from Colobus angolensis palliatus, assembly GCF_000951035.1. Taxonomy (NCBI): domain Eukaryota; kingdom Metazoa; phylum Chordata; class Mammalia; order Primates; family Cercopithecidae; genus Colobus; species Colobus angolensis. The sequence goes on from NW_012115167.1 coordinate 1,381,669, forward strand.
AAGTAAATTGGACTATGAAAATGGCATGTCTGTGTTTAAATGTCTTCCACAAATCCCAGAGAGATATGCTTGGACTTGATCTAATTGGGTTTGCTACTTCCTCACAGTTTAATGCCTGAATAACTTCAATCACATATGATGCTACTTATGCCAGCTAAGCAAATTAATTAATTAAGCTATTAGAACATATAGATCATATGAACTAGAAATCATCTGGCAATGTTAGTTTTATAATTGACCTAGTAAACATTTTTTGGTTACCATTTTCAAATGTTACTGATAAAGTGAAACTAGAAATTTGGAGACAGTTTAAACATTGAAATGGATGATCCAGAAATAGTCTCTTGTCACCCCACTATGGTAGTTTTTTTTTATTATATTTTGTTTTTGTTTTTATTATTTCTATTTTTGCTATGTTTCCCCAGTGTTCTTGGCTGAACTACCCCCAAAACATTTTGTATGTTGGAGTCTTAATCTCCAGTACTTCAGAATGTGGCTGTGTTTAGAAATATGGTCTTCAAAAAGGAAATTCAGTTAACATGTGATCACATGGATGGGCCCAATTTATAAGAAGAGGAGATCAAAATGCAGGTGCACACAGAGGTAGAACAATGTAAAAACACAGGGAGAAGACAACTATCTACAAGCCAAGGAGAGACACTCTAGAAGAAACCAGCCTTCCCATCACCTTGATCTTAGACTTCTAGATTCCAGAATTGTGATAAAATACTCATTGTTGAAGCCATCCAATCTGTGGTACTTTGTTATGGCAAATGTAGGATGTAGGAAACTAATACAAACATTTGTGGAACATAGTTTTCACGATAGTCCTTGAAAATCTTAAATCAAAATTTTGGTGTTCTGGAAAAATAGACTTCGTTTGTATTCAGGTACCTCAGTAAGACAAGATATATAATGCTTTCATTTTAGGAGAAACTACCCTAAAATATATCACTGAGACAGATTTGAGGCATAAGGCAGAAATTATTGGTTTCTTACCAGTGACCATGCTTTCTGTCTTCTTTACATAGAACTTCAATTATTCCCAGAGAAGTAGTATAACTCTATTGTAGCTATCAATGAACATGTGATCCAGTTTGGACAAACGAGATCAAATAGTAAATCTACTGGGTGTATCCTACAGGAAGTTTTTTAATTTTTAATGCTATAAAGAGAGTAGACTCAGCTGGTACCTTTGCTAGTACCTCTTTCTTCCTGCCTAGAATATAAACAATATCTAAAGGCAGATAAGCCATTTTGAAACCATGAAAAAATAAATACCACATGAAAAGGATAATGTGGTAGAAATTTTAAAGGATCTTGGACTTTCCCTAAGCAGTTATCTTGAACTAATTTCCTCTGGCTTTCTCATAGTGTGAGAAAAATGAGCCCCTATTTGCTGAACCTATTTTAGGTAGGTTTCTGGTACATCTGCTCAAACATAATTCAAAGTGATACAAAGAGTGTGACTGATACAATGGGTTTGTAAAGGTGCTTCCATTACAGGCCACTGTAATGGAACGTAAAGTACAAATTCTGTTTAGCTATGATGGTTAAAGCTTTAAGCTACTGGTGTTTTATGAAATTGAATCTTTAAAAAAAATACCATCGTGCTGAGAAATGTTATGCAAAATAGAAATTATAGATTAACTCTTGTTATCCTTTCTTGTAATTGTTCACAAGCGGACTAAATATCAGGGAGTGTATCCTCAGTAAATATTCACAAATGGGTAAAGGTGAAAGTGCATTGTATTAATAATGCTGTGGCAATAGCACTTCTTTAGAGGAAAATTGTGATGGCATATACTCTGTTGCCAATGCCATTTTGTTCACAGAAAACAGAATTTAGAAAATACAGATTGACTATCCCAAGTCCTGAAATCCGAAATCCCCAATGCTCCAAAATTCAAAACTTTTTCGTGCTGATATGATGCTCAAAGGAAATCCTCATAGGAGGATTTTAGATTTCAGATTTTCAGATTTGAGATGCCCAACTGATAAGTAATGCAAATATTCTGAGAGCCTAAAATATTAAAAATCCAAAATATTTCTTGTCCCAAGCATTACAGATAATGAACATTCAACCTGTATTCAAAAATATGATAAAACCTAATTGATATATCACATTTCATACTTTAAAATAATTTATATTAATTGGCTAACGTAAAAATTTAGCTTCCCACAAGTTGCAGTAATTTCCATTCAATTCTCATTTGCATTGTTGAATATTAAATATGTGTGTGTACATGTATTTATATAAAAAGATAAACCATATGTGGGTCTGTATATGTATAATATTCTTACATGTGGGGTAGAGAAGAATTGCATTGGAAGAAAAGGAACAAAAGTTATACTGCTCTGAATATACCATATTTGATATATTTTAATCTATATGTTTTATATAGTTATAATACAAGATTAATTTTCAGAGAAGCAATTTCTAAATATCTGAAGTAAAATAATTCATATAAGTTTAAATTTATACTAACTTGGTAGTGTAATCATGACTATAAAACACAGTACTTTAACTGAATACTCTTAATGAGATATTTCTGAAGCACAAACATAATATTATCTTAAAATCTGAAATTACTTTTAGTACTTAAAATATTGATGAGGATATTAATATTATTATACTGAATCTGTGGTGTGTGTTTTATGGAAAAAAGTGAATAATTATTTCAGTAACATTGAAATACAAATGAAAAAGACAAGATCAAAGCAGTTAAGTAACTGCCTTACAGCACCGAGTTTAAATTATTTATATAAAATATAATAATTATTTGAATTATTCATTAAATAAGTATATCTTATGGTATATTTTATCTTTACAGCATAAATAAATACTTCTTAGGTCTGAATACTTGTCCTAGAAATAAAAACGAATCCATGAGAAACAAACAATCCTAGTGCTCAAATGATAGCCTCTAAATACCCTATTCCACAACATGGAGGGGCTTTTTGTAAGGCAGGTATGGCACCAGAAATTTGTGAGTCTGAAAAATTATTTCATACTAGACAGTATGGAAACTAACAAAGACTATCAGTGGCATGTCAATAGGATCCAGGAGAAAACCTGAAGAGCTTTTTACTGGATAAAAATCAAATAATGTAAGCATGAATAAACATATTACCTGTAATATATTGAAATATATAAAATATATTTAAATATTAGCCATTCATTTGAAAAAATAGTCATAATATTTAGAAGAGTCTAAATAAATAATTTCTTTGAATTACTTTTAATATTTATTATTTTAATACATAAAATTGTATATATTTATCAAGTACAACATGCTGTTCTGAAATATGTATGTATTTTTGAATGGCTAAATCAAGCTAATTAACATATACATCACTTTACATACTTCGCATTTTTTTAGTGAGAACTTTAAAACCTTCTCTCAACAATATAATATATTGTTATTAATTATAGTCACCATGTTTTACAATAGATCTGTTGAACTTATTCATCTTAACTGAAATTTTGTATCCTGTAGCTAACATCGTCCCAATCTCGTCTGCCAAAACAAATCATTTTTTAAAACTAGTAAATAAGAAAACATGTAAAATATGTATCTCATCTTTTCTATATAACCACCTTTTGTTCCAGGCTCTGAAAGTGTTACAGGCAGATCTAGTTGCATAATGGGTTTAATCAATTCTACTCCCCTACTGAAAAATAATTTTATAAATACTGAAATTAATGTCATAATGATTATTCCTATAAAGACTTCTTTTCATACATTTTATACACTTCACTCAGGATAAACTTCTGAAAACATAATTATAAAGTGAAGGCATACAGAAATAATAAATTTGATAGATAACATTAAATTGTCTTACAAGGAAGTCTGTCATTCTCTTTTCTTAACAACAGTGTATGACATTACGCATTTTCTTAGATTGCATCAATGTTGTGTATTTCTGTTTCAGTTTTTCCAATCTTACTTATAGAATTAAACATCTATTTCATTGTGTGTTATAAGCACCTTTTAAATTATGAGTGATACTGACCTATTCCCATGTTTATAATTAGTTTGCTTATTTCTTTTATTTTGCTTTAATTTTTTAAAAAAAAATTAAAATTTTTATTTTCTGTTGTACTCCTCTTTTAAAAAGTTGCCCCTCATTTTGTTTGTTGGTTCTTATATTATTGATTTTTCTCAATGCTCTCTATATATTATGAAAATGAAATTAGCCCTGTTCCACATTTTTGCAGTAATATTTCCAAGGGCATTTTTTTCATTATTTATTAATTTCTTCCCACAAAAAACTTCTTAAAAATTTATAATGATCAGTTTCTTTATAAATCTTGTTTTTATATTATTTAAATCATCTTAAGAAAGTATCTACTTTATTTACTTCCAAAGTGATAGGATCTCCTAAAGCAACAGTGGAATTTGTATAAAACATAATACAAAGAGAAACCTATACATGCATTTATACTAGATTTCTAAAATACAATTATATTTAGAAAAAATGTTTTTCAGAAAAAGGAGGTAATCATTCTTGAATGACTGTGAATTCAATGCTAAAATTGCTCTAATAAGCAAGATATGAAGAAAGGTTTTGCATGGCTTGCTAACAGACATAAGATAAAGAAAAGAAGAGATTAAGACTTCAAATAAGCTAAAATTCAATCTAGAATTTAACCAAATAGAATAAATTTTTCACAAAGATTAAACTGCTCCTGTTCTGTGCAGGGCAACCTGATAGTGTGGTAAAAAATTGCGATGAGATTAATAGGGCAGAGGAGGAAATTTATAAAGCACAGTTTAAACTGCCTCAGAGACAGTGTTGGGGGAACAGTTTGGGGAAGTTTGAGAGACACATTCAAGGGTAAAATCAGAATATGGTCTTGGGTTGTAAACAAGAAACAACATACTGAGTCCACACACTGGGGCACTTCTTAGGGAGTGGAAAATTCCTGAATTTATGCACTCCATATTTTGCCAAGATATTATTTGAAAATCATTCATTCATTTAATCAATAGAAAGCCTAGTATATGCCAGGAATTATTACTTAACTGGTGAAGGTAGAGGAGTGAATAAGACAAGTAAGGCCTTTGCTTTCACAAAATTTACATTTTATTTGAGTGAGACAGGAAACTACAATTAAATTCCTAAGCAAATAAGGCAAGCTTGAGATGTGATCAAAGTGGTAAAGATGGTAAATACAATAATATGAGTACTTGTGGTGGCTGGGGTGATTAAAGAATCCCCTCAGAAGAAATGGCACTTGAATTGAACATGGAGTCATATGTGACCATGCAGATAAAGCTGGAATAGTGCTGCAAGAGGAGAGACTAGCAAGGCCTTTACTCCTCAATTAGCTTAATATGTTCAAGAAAGAGAAAGATCACTGTGGCTATCTAGGGCAGGACGGGGTGGAGAAGAGTGTTGTAAGATAGTTCATTCTAAGGTGTAGAAGACAGGTTTAAAAAAAAAATAGAAGAGCGACATGATCTTATTTATATTGTTTTTTTCTTTTTAAAAATTACTGGATTTAGAATAATATCCAAAATTATTTAGACTGTTCTCCAGGGTTACCCAAAGCCAATACATAGTTTTGCTGTCTGGGCTCCTTCACTTAACGTAATGTTTTTCGCATTTGTCCATGTGTAGCATGTATCAATAGTTCATTTCTTTACATTGCTCTCCTGCATTCAAATGCTTTTAAATTACTTTTTGAATTAAACAGCTGTTGCCATTTGAGAGTTCTTTATAAATTCCGGAATAGTGTCTTTTGTTGGCTATATGGTTTACAAACATTTTCCTCTGCTCTGTAAGTCATGTTTTCATTCATTTAAGAGATTTTGCACATAGAAGGTATTTTTTAATTTTAATAAAGTCAAATTATCATTTTCTTTTAATAATTACCTTGAAATCCAGTCTAAAAACTCTTTGCCTAACCCTAGATCCCTAAGATATTTTTTATGTTTTGTTTTCAAATGTTTTAGAGTTTTGTATTTTACATTGATGCACATAATCAATTTTGAGTTAATCTTAGAGAAATGTGAGACTTGGTAAAGGTCCATTAGTTTGCTTGTGGGTGTCAAATGGAATCAGCACCATTTACTTAAAACATAGCCATTCCTCCATTAAATTGCTTTTTCATTTTTGTCAAAATCAATTGGACGTATTTTTGTTGGTCTCTTTCTGGTTTACATTTTCTGTTCCGTCCCTTTGCCAATATCACACAATATTGATTACTATGGCAATATATAAGAAGTTTTGAAATTAAAGAAACTAATTTATTGCACTTAATTATTCTTCAATATTGTTCCAGCTATTCTTGTTCCCTTGCCTTGTCATGTAAATTTTAAGATAATCATGTCTATATCTATCTACACAAAATCTTGCTAGACTTTGAAAGAACTGAGATAAACTCATATATCAATTTGGGGAGAATTAACATCTTTACTATATTGTGTCTTCTAATGCCTGTTTATGATATGTCTCTCAATTTATTTAGATCTTCAATTTATTTCAACAGTGTTTTGTATATTTTAGCACACAAGACCTGTACATATTTTGCTAGATTTACACCTAAGTATTTTATTTTTTTGATTGTGTGAATGGAATTGTGATTTTAATTTTGGTCACCACATATTCATTGTCATTTCTAATATATAGATATTAATTTTTATATGTTGACATGTTACACTGCAACTTTGCTGGTCATTTACTAGTTCTATGAATTGGATTTTTAAAAAATAGATTTCTTCGGACATAGACACTCATATCCTCTGCAAATAGCAGCAGCTTTATTTCTTCACTTCTGTTATGTATGCCTTCTATTTCCTTTTCTCACCTTATTGGCTAGAAGTTCCACCACTATTTTGAATAAGAGTGGTGAGAGTGAACATCCCTGCCTTATCCCCAGTCTTACAAGAAAAGTCTTTCACTATTAAGTGTAATGTATGCTGCAGGAAATTTTTTAAATTGAGGTAAAATTCAGGAAACATACAAGTAACCATTTCTAAGTATACAATTCAGTGACCTTTAGTACATTCCAGTGTTCTACAACTGTAAGTTTTATCCACTTCCAAAATATGTTTATTATCCTAAAAAACTCATTTCCATTAAGTAGTCATTCCCCATTCTCCCTTCACCCCTACCGTCCGGCAAACAATAATCAGCTTTCTGATAAATGGAACCATATAACATATTACCTACTTGTCTGGCTTCTTTTACTTCACATCATGTTTTTAAGGCTCATCCATTTTATAGGATGTACCAGCACTTTATTTCTCTTAATGGCTGAATAATATTTTATTGTATAGATATGCCACATTTTGGTTATTTTACATGTCTGAGCAATGTTCAAAGACTCAATTTCTCATGTCTTCTTTAACAATATTTTCTATTTTTATTTTTCGTTTTGTTTTGTTTCAGTTATATCCATCCTAGTAACTGTGAAGTACTAATTATGTTGACACAATTTTCATGTGTCTATTGGCTGTTTGCATATCCACTCTGGATGAATATCCATTCAGATCCTTTGCTCATTTTCAAAACTGGTTATTTGTCTTTGTAATATTGAGTTTTAAATGTTCTTTTTATTTTCCACATATGAGTCCCTTATGAGATATATGATTTGTAAAATATTGTCTCCTACTCGCTGGATTGTCTTTTCACTTTCTTGAAAATGTCATTTGCTACACAAATTTTAAAAATATTTTTATTTTTAATTTTTGTGGGGACATAGTATTTGTACATGAGATATTTTGATGCAGGTATACAATGTGTAATAATCATATCATGTAGAGTAGGGTATCCATACCTTCAAGCATTTATCCTTTGTGTTACAAACAATCCAATTACACTCTTTTAGTTATTTTTAAATGTACAATTAAGTTATTATGGACTATAGTCACCCTGTTGTTCTATCAAATAGTAGGTCTTATTCATTCTAACTCTTTTGGTACACTCAATTATTACTGGCCTTTTCTAACACCTCTGTGTCAGGGATGTTGAAGTGACTCATTACAACCCCACAGAAGTGGAAATGTCTTCCCACTCATTCTTTGCTGGCACGGGTGGAGTAGAACTATAGTCTTTTAATGTGGTGTTTGGATGTAGAACAGTAATTGTGCGAAAGTTTCTGTCTTCCTAGTCTGCCCCTTTCCTGGTCTTTTGGCTACCAAAAGCAGGTCTTTATTGGAATTTTATTTTTGTCATTGTTGGTATTTCCAGGTTGCTGCTTGCTCAACTTCAAGTATGGAATATATAAGGAAAAAAGAATACCTTAAAAATGTACCACCACATTATCATCAGGTAACAAAGTCCATAGCCAATCTTCCTTTTTCTCTACACCTTTTAGAGTAATACATACAGTCTGAAATACATACACATGAGTAATGCATTATACTAAAACATTATGACAGCTACAACAGTACTAGGTGATAGAAAATTAAAACTTATTTACTGAATACCAACTATTTACCAGGCATACACACACGTACAGATATGTGTGGGAGAGGGAGAGGGAAAAGATTCTCACATACACACATATATGTATTAAATGTAAACTCATTAGTATCACAGAAAATCCATGAAATAAATAATATTACTATTCTTTAACAAATGGAAAAATTCTAATAGAAAGAGAGGCTAATAACTTACTTAAAATCATACAGCAAAAGTTGTATCTGAACTTGAAACCAGATATATTCTCAGTATCTATATTTTTCACCAGGTTTTCTTTACCTGTTTATACCCCATAGTACCTAGCATGGTTGTTTGCATGTTGAGACTCAAAAAATATCTGTTGAGTAAGCAAAGATATTTTAAAAATTAATGTAGTATCTGTTTCTCAAAACCAAAAATTCTTATTTTTCCTACTTGAGTTAATACTGCATGACTGGTGCCCCTCTCAAATCTGTGGGCTCCTGAACGTGCGTGCACACACACACACACACACACACATAAATGTATGCAATACATACATTGCTCAATTTTAGTGTTTTCACATCACCAAATTTGTTAATTATTGCCAAATAGCTCTCCAAACTAATTTGTCAATTAACATATTCAATAGCAGACTATAGATTATCCATCTGTCACCATCTTCACTAGCACTAAGTTATGTCACACTATTTATATTTTTTCTATTTTTTAATTTGTCTTCCAATGATTAGTAGTGAAATTAAGAATATGTCCATGTATTTATGTACACATATGTGACAAACCTGCATGTTGTGCATATGTACCCTAGAACTTAATGTATAATAATAATAATAAAAAAAGAATATGTCCATGTATTTTTAGTATCCACATTTCTTCCTCTACCTTAGACAATTTTTTTCACTCGGTTTTTCCTTTTCTCTTCCTTCTTGAGTAATAGGACTCCTTTTATACTCTGGAATACAATCTTTTCCATTTTAATTCATTACACATATCTTCACCAAAATTTAGTTTGTGAATTAAATAGACGATGTTTTTTCTTATGTAGAATTTTTCTTTTTTTTGTATTTATTTTAATGTTGCCAACCCTAACAATCTTTTATATTTATAGTTTTCATATTTTGAGCCATTAACCCTAATAGAAAATGTATTTCTCTTTTTATATTTAAATTAATAACACATTATCTCAAGCATTACAGTTTGTAATAAGATATTTATTGTAACCTTGTTCTTAAATTTTTTATTTTAATATTCTTAGATATTTGTTTTCCATAAAAGTTTTAAGATATAAAACTCTCAAAATTCTTGCTAAGATTTTGAATAAAACCGATATTAGGATAAATTGACTATAATTGATATGTTTATAATATTGATTTTTCTCTTTCATGAACATATCTATCCATTTATTAAAATGTTCTTTTCTGTTTTTTATTCCTAAATTTTAAAAATAATTGACGCATCATAGTTGTGCATATTTATAAAGAACAGTGTGTTGTTTCACTGTATGTATACATTATATAATGATTAAATCAGGATAATTAGCATATCTATCACTTAAAATATGTATAATTTCTTTGTGGTGCTATCACTCAAAATCCTCTCTTCTAGCCATCTTGAAAGAGAGAATACATTATCACTAGCTGTAGTCACCCTGCTATGTAATAGAACACCCAGAACTTACTGGAACTGCAACTTTGACCATTGACCAACCTTTTCCTATTCCTCATCCCCGATCCTCTCCAACTTCCAGTAACTGCCATTCTACTCTCTACTCATATAATATCAACCTTTTAAGATTCCACATATGAGTGAGATTATGTGGTGTTTGTCTTTCTGTGTCTGGCTCATTTCACTTAACATAATGATCTCCCAATTCATTCACGTTGCTGTAAACAATAGGATTTCATTCTGTTTTATGTCTAAGTAGTATCAAACTAAAAAGTTTCCCCTCAGCAAATGAAACAATCAATAGAGTAAGGAGACAACCTATAGAATGGAAGAATGTATTTGCAAACCTGGCATCTGACAGGGGGTTAGTGTCCAGAATTTATAAGGAACTTATACAATTCAATAGCAAATAATAATAATAATAATATTAATTATCTGAATTTAAAATGGGCAAAAAACCTGAATAGACATTTATTGAAAGAAAACATGCATACAAATGGCCAACAGATATATGAAAAAAAAAGCTCAGCTTACTTATCATCAGGGAAAATGCAAATCAAAACCTCAATGAGATATCACTTTACCCCAGTTAGAAGGAGTTATTATCAGAGACAAAAAGAATAGCAAATTCTGGCAAGGATGTGGAGAAAGGAAAAGTTGGTGGGAATGTAAATTAGTATAGCCATTTTGGAAAACAGTATGGAGGTTCCTTTAAAAATTAAAAATAGAACAACCATATGATCTAGCAATTCCATTCTTTTCCCTTTTTTTATCAAGATGTATACTTTCCATCTTAGGAACCTAGCCATTTGGATCTCCTCATTCTACATATTATCTATATTTGTCATATATGTAGAGTAGAGAGGATTCCCCAAATAATGTATAATGCTATCATAACCAGAAATCTATATCAAATTTTTTTCACTCAATAATATGTCCTGAACACAATTTCATTTTAATATCTTGAAATGAATGCCTAATATATCATCTTTAATGGCCAAAAATATACCAAAAGTGTAGATGCTTAATTATTTAACAAATTGTACTAACAGATAATTAGACTATTTAAAATTGTTCTTTTTACATATAAAGTATTGTATTACATATAATGACACCCTTGAAATAAATGCATATAAACCTTTGTCTTCCTGTCAAATTCTCCCTTTAGGACGAATTACCTTTAAATAAACCTGCTGGCTTCTTAGAGAACTAGTAAATGTCTTCAGGGATAGATAAGGCAGTTATAGACCTCTGATTTATATGTGACCACAGCCTAAACTCAGTTATATAAATTCTGATTCCCAGTGTTTTATAAACGAAGAATACAGTCACAATCTCTCAATATTCTGTCCCATCTATTGAAGTCACCACAAAGTTCCCTGAATCAGAATTACATGTGGCTGTGTCTGACAGGGAGAAACAAAAGCAATCATGACAAACAATATAATTTATTTCTCACTCTCTCACATGCAAAATAATTTTATGCCTGATATTATGGTTCTATGGAATGAAGTTTTCAGACCCAGGCTTTTTCAAACTCACTATTTCTTCATTCCTAAGATACGACCCTTGCCCTTACAATTCAACATGACTGTTAGAGAGTCTGACATCTGCTTCATGATCCAGGAAGTCAAATGGAGAACACGATGAAGAAGGAGCAATGGGCATTTAACAAGTTTTAAAATGTCTTTGAAGCCCACACAAAACATTTCTGCTTTATTTTAGAGGAGCCCTAGTAATGTGGTCTTTATTCAGCTTAGCATAGGCCCAACTAAAAACTAGACGTTGTATTCTGAAGGAAGAAAAGGAAGAATAGGTATTAGCTTAGTCACTTCACTATGCCTAAACCAAAGTTCTGAGTACATAAGCATTTATCAGAGTGAAATATCCTCTCATCCTAGAACCTTTTTATTGAATTGGGCTGTTTCAAAGGGTTACATGTTGGAAAGATAGGGTCATTAATGTAAGCATCCAAAATTGTTTTTCTGTAATGTCTTTGTTAGTTTATTATCAAATCTTCAAAGATAATTTCCTTTTTCTTCAATATAGGGGAGCTGGCTTACTTGTGCAATGGCTTTGAAATATCTCTACTCTACCTAGAAGTAAAAAAGCACAAAAATGATGATATATTCATTGTCTTTCCTATTTTCTCATCAGTGTAACTCATGCTTCCATTGCTTGCAGCCAACAGATGTCACTGTTTCTAGCTAAAACAGACACACACAATCTAAAAATTCTTTGAACAAAAAGAGTCTAAGACACATAAGCATCTTAAAATTGACAAAAGAAAAAGCGAGTAGAACCTACTATACAATTTGCCTGGCACAAGGATGCTCCTCTTCTGGTGTCCAAGGAGTACAGCTTTGCTGAGAAAGCCCAGTGACAGAAAATCAAGAAATGAGAAACAGGAGTCAGGCCCTAATGAGCAGCCCATCAGAAAGGGATGTAATGGGGGCATAGAGTGAGAAAAGGCATTCAGCACAGGCAAGATGAAGATGGAACAAGTGTGAGATTAATAGAAATAAATGAAATACGTAAGGGAGTCAAGGAAATCTGAAATGAATTGTGAGTCTTGGGCATGATTTCCAGAGGGACAGGAGGAGGGTGATGAGGGGTCTTGAGGGTCAGCTGGCACATATTTAGTCAGTTATAACAAGGGAAAATTGCTTCCTCATTACAAGGCTAGAAAGGATGTTGATAAATTTTTCTCCCTTTTAGATAACTGAACAGAAGTTATAATTGGTATGAGGAAGCATGGGTAGCACGGTTCAGACCCTTGCTCAATGAGAAAACCCTAGGGGCATGTGCCAAGCTGGATGATAATGACAGTTGTGACTATCAAATCATGCAGCTGGCCTTTCAGAGGAGATGGGGGTCGACCCCAGAGACCAACTAGTTATGTCTAGGTCTCCAAGGAGAGGAGTGAGGAACTCTTTTCTTGAAATGACTGTAAAAATGACAAGTTTATTTAACAGGTATGGAGAAGGTGAAAGGAGCTATATGTAGTGGGATATTTTTAAATACAAAATTATTCTTTCAGAGGAGATCAGGAAAATGATTCCTGGGGACTTGACATTGTATTTAATAAGAAGTTCACTAGTTTTACATAAATATCTTATTTCCTTGTCTACTCTGATTGTATGAAACCAAGAATCAAAATGAGACTCTCTTTCTTTTCTCAGATGTCCACAGATTTTCATAACAAACACAAACAAATGAAGATCTTAAGAATAAAACCCAAGACCTTTGTTATTTGGGAGTTATCTGGGTGCTGTCTTAGAAAAATCTTTACATCATAAAAAAACTTCAAAAATGTTGAGAGAAATGTCCTTTTGGCTTTATGATAATTTGTCTACATTATATTCTTTCAACATTTTACAGAGTAAACCACAGGCTCACATGTGTATGACGTTCAGATAGAAACCACCCTGGTTTGTTGGTGCATTTACAGATTTGGATCTAGATTATCAGTCTTGCAGGAGCTGAACTGATCCCAACAGGTTGTTTTCCCAGATTATGCTAACAGCTGAAACATCGGGAAAAAGAGTCAAAAAGAAGATAATTCACCTTTGAGAGATGATAATATAAGCCATATTTTTTTGTCATATAACACATTTGTTTTAAAGATAAAACTTGGAACTGCATTCCTGGTGATGTGTGTGCCTGTCTACACTGTACATGGCTATACATCACTTTTTCTTTTAAGGGTATAGAGATCAGCCATTGCAGATCTCAAATGCTTAACACTAATGCTCTTAGACTTGGTAAATCTTTACAGGACTCAATAAAATAATATTTCATAAGCAGAAATCTGTTAGGGTCCCTGAACATTTAGGAAATAATAGAACTTCAGTTCCTGTGACTTTCCAGTAAGCTTAAAATTAAATGTTTACTTCGTCTAGATTCATGGTTACTCTCTGAGCAGACATTCTACACTGAAGTAAGACAGTCTCTCCACATTACAAAATGTTTTATTGCTTCAAAAAATTGAGAACAAATTTGTTATAATCTGTTTCTTTACGGATCCTCACATGAATACTTGAAACTCTGAAATGATACTGTTTTAAACAGATTTGTCTCTGCGAATACCAAAATTATTTTAGGTAACTTGGTAGAATACAGTAGCTTCCTTGGTATTTCTCTCTGATGAAGGTGGGGCTTAATAAATGCCATCATTCTTTGTCACAGACATTTACTGAAGGTCTGCTTTGACTGGACATACCATTATGCTCCACTACTGTATGGAAAGGTACAGTATGTGTTTCCTTTCTAAGGGTGGGGGAGGCTTACAATCTTCTGGGGGAGATGGGAATGTGCATAAAGGGAAATCACAATGACAAACAGCACTTGTAAGGAGTCCCTTGAGAGATGCAGGAAACCATAAGAAACAGAGGCCACTCAGAACTGGAAGTGAAGTTGCACTCCATAAAGAACTCAAAGAGAGTCTAGAATGTAACCTAAGTCTTGAAGCAAAATAGGACTTTGACAGATGGTTGAGTAAAAATAAAAATAAAAATAATAAATGGCCATTTTAAGAACATCTGAGCTAAACAGGAGAATGGAATGTGCCAGCCAAATGCCAGGAATGATGAAGAGTTATTCTTGAGATGGTCTATAGGACATGTCTTTGGGATCTGAGAACATTAAAACAAACAAACAGTTTACCTCATTTAAGAGCATCAGAGTTAGAAGAAAGGGATGTTGTCTGTGTTTGTGGCTTGGGAAGACTGAAGCTGTTTGCTGAAGGAGCTGCAATGCTCAGCACAGAATGTGATGCAAGGTATATTAAAGCAAGTAGCAGAGATTAAGAGAGAGGCCATCAATCCTGATCCTTAAGAAATTTCCATACCATAGGTATATAAGTGTGAGTAGACTGCATATTGAGGAGATCATTCGCTCTTTTGGACATATGTCAGTTCATGCAAAAGGTCTTCATACCCACTAAATACCATATCAAAAAAGGCTTCGTTGTGGAATGTTTGATTATTATAGTACGTTATTTTCTGCCAAAGCAATGTTAATTGTCAGGAATATAGGAACCAAATATCTGTTTAAGTCAGTAACACCAGCTTTCATACAACAAGCTCAAGGTGTAGTTCGATTTCATTTTTATTAATTGACTTAGCAGCAGAAATAATGATGCATTTAGTGACATCTAAATGAGAACATTTTAAGGCCATTAAATAAGAAAAATTTCAACAGCATATTTTCAATGAAGCGTTTGGTTTCACTTACAAAATCATCTCACCTCACAGAATTATATTTCATTAACAATTATTACTGATTAATTAATTCTTAGAAAAGGGACATAAAATAGCAGATCCAGAGGCATTCTCACATAACCTCTCTGGCAGTTTCTTTGTCCATGTGAATCATCATCTTGCTCAGGAATTAGCATGATACTGCTGGGGCAAAAGGCAATAAAATGACCTGTCTATGACCTTAAGGATGCACTCAAATGAGGCAGGGAGCTACATGACTCCACATGAAAGTGGACTGAGATTCAGACTTTTAAGAATGAGTTATGTGACTTATTGTGCACTTACTAGAGAGCCAAAGAAAATCTGTCATAGAAACTAAGTGCAAAAGTAAGTCTTCTTGTGTCTTACGAAATTGTCTTCTTGACAGGCCTATGAATTATACGATTAACACTAAAAAGCTTTCAAATAATGGTAAAAATTGTCTTGTTAACATATGAACATAAATAAATAACATTTTAATCTTTAATTCATTTAAAGATTTTTTTAATACTATGGGATCATTTAGGCATAAAAAACATTGTGTCAATTGCTTTTAGTAATACAAGATTACATGAAAGCCAGCCATATCCTAAAATCAAACTACTGTGTGATTAGCAGAAATGCTAGTAGAGTTGGGTTTAGCTCCTACCTTCCTTTTCGAATTGCTATTGCTATTATTTGCCACTCATTTTCCTGAATATTCCCAGGCTGTTTTTCAATCCCTTTATTTTTCTAATTGTTCCTAAATCATCAATTTTATTTCTCCTTCTTTAGGGGATTCAAGTTCTGCCCATGCTTTTGTGCCAATCTTAATCTTCACTTCCTCCATAAAACTTTTCAGATGCTCCAATCTGTTGTCTTTGCTACTTCCTCAACACCATTTATTTCGTTAACTTTAATAATCTATAAATTACTTTAACTGTTTACTTACTGGTTCATGTGAAAATAAATGAATGCTTTACCATCTACATGTCCAATGCTTTAAAGCAACTGAGAAATAGTGATTGTCATTTTTCCCTATTTTGAACATGATAATATAATCCAAAATGGTTTTGTATTAAAAAAGAAAACACAAAGAAACCTTAAGCTAATTCCATTTATATCAACATAATCCAGTCCCTTTCTCAACAGAGAAAAACAAAAACAGATTAAATTTTGTCTTCATTTTTTATTTGTTTAATTTTTAGAGAGACAGTCTCTCTCTGATACTTAGGCTGGAGTGCAATGGTATGTGATCATGGCTTACTACTGCCTCGACCTCCATTTTTCTTGTAAAACGTCCTTTAAAACATATGTGAAAATTGGCACATGGCTTGTCATTCTATAGCAAGGGGTGGCAAACTACAGCCCCGTGAACCAAATCCAGCTTACCACCTATTTTTTGTACATAAAGTTCTATTGGAACCATACCCTACCTATTCATCTACTGATCTGTGGCTGTTTTTGTGCCACAACATTAGAGCGAGGTAGTTGCAACAGAGACTGAAGGGCCTGTAAAGCCTGTTTGCAATATGGTGATTTATAATTTGCTGACCCTTTTTTCTAGAGCAAGGCGGACACCTTAGTATACATTTTAACCTTTGAAAGCCTACTTAAATGTCAGTGGCTAAATATCATTGATGAACAAAAGGAAACAGGGATCATGGAGAAACGGCTGACTCAAGGGCTGCAGCAGGAAGAATACAAGAGGAACCTGGAGTGTCAAATGGTGGCAGTAAATGAGGAAGTGCTCCATAAAGGATGTGAGCACAACAAAAAGCCACAGAAGCTGACCTGTAAGAGCTCTCAATGTCCAGAACTGGAATAATTTGAAGCAAAAAATAAGTAACAATAGTATTGGAATATAATCCGTAGAAAAACTTTAAAACTCGTATAAATACATAATTAATACATGCAAAGAAAATAGAATATCACTATTAGAATACCATAATACTAACTGTTACTGGAAAGATCCACCAATGAATGCTGAAATTCACGGGTGAAAATGTAAGAAGAAACAAGGTATTTGCAGAGTCTCAGAGTATCTTTCCCAAGATGTATCAATGTCAAATGAAAAAAATAGTAAGAGTAAAGCAACCCAGTAGGCCATCACCTTAACCAAGTGGTTACAGGTAACATCACCAGTAAAAAGACACATGAACATCAGTTACCCCCTTGATATGATACACTGAGAAGGGAACATTGCCATTGTGGTATTCTTGCTAAAAATGCAACTTAAATCTACTCATGAGAAAATAGGCAAACCCCCCAAGTGTGATAGTCTACAAAATAAGTAACTAGTATTCTCCAAAATGCCAAGGTCATGAAAGAAAAAGGACAGAACTGTCACAGATTGGGGAATTCTAAGATACCACAAATCAATTCAATATAGGATCCTGTATTACATCCTGTAAGAGAAAGGGGGCATAGTGGAAACACTGGCAAAATATGTATAGAAAGTTTAGTTAATTTGCCGGGTGCAGTGGCTCACACCTGTAATCCCAGCACTTTGGGAGGCCGAGGCGGGCGGATCACAAGGTCAGGAGATCGAGACCACGGTGAAACCCCGTCTCTACTAAAAATACAAAAAATTAGCCGGGCGCGGTTGCGGGCGCCTGTAGTCCCAGCTACTCGGGAGGCTGAGGCGGGAGAATGGCGGGAACCCGGGAGGCGGAGCTTGCAGTGAGCGGAGATCCGGCCACTGTGCTCCAGCCTGGGCGACAGAGCAAGACTCTGTCTCAAAAAAAAAAAAAAAAAAAAAACAACAACAAAAAAGAAAGTTTAGTTAATTGATAATAGTGTTGCAATGTTTATTTGGTATTTTTGATCATCATGCTATAGTTATGTAAAATAGTAACATTAGGGAAAACTAGGTAAAGGTTATGAGGTTATGCAGGAACTCTCTGTACTATTTTTTACAAATTTTCTGTAAGTCTAAAATTGTTTCAAAATAAAAAAATAATTACAAAAAATGTGAAATTATTTTAAAGTAAAATATTTGAAAAAATAGGTTTAGAAAAGAAAAAGCGTAACTTTCTAATAAAGGAAAATAGAAACCCAATGTGTTTCCTTTCATAGTGACCATATTCCTAGCTAATAAATTTAGGTTAATAACATGATTTCTAGAAGCTGAAGAGAACAATTGTTGTAGCTGTTGAATTGTTTCTGGGTAAACGTTGTTTCCTTGACTTTCACATAGTCACAGAATTTTAGCTGTGATGGTAAAAGCTCTGGATAGCAGAAGAAATCCTAATTGAGTTGAAGAGGAGGAGGGCCAGACAGGATTGGCCTTGTTCTGTTGGGTCCTCACAGCCAAACATTCGGCGTATGTCCTAACTGCTTGAAGACCACCCCAGAGACCGAGTGGCAGGTGACAGGCTGGACTTTGAAGGTCAGAGGGTTTTCCCCTTCCCTTTCTCTATAGAAGAGAAGTTTTATCTGTCTTGTACACTGAGAAAGACTTGGTTTCTGTGTGTAGCTTATGAAAATCATTGTCATTATTTTGGAGGCATATCTTATATTGGAATAAGGAATACAGAAAGTAGGAATGTTCTATATGCTGAAAAAACAATTAGAAAAAGGAAAAAAAACTTCCTCTATTTCAAAGAATTAACTCTGATATAAACTAGATGGTTTTTTATTAATATATGGTAAATTTGGAAAGGGTTTTAAGGTAAAACACATTGTAATATATTAATTTCAATCATTTGGCAAATATTCACTGAGTGCTTTTTTGTGCCCAACACTTTGCTAGCCATTACTGAATATTTAAGCACATGATTCTTCAAAATGCATGTAGTCTTTGGAAGCAACAAATGAGTTCACAAAAAATTAGAAAAATTAAATGAAAAATATGACAATGAATACAAATAGGAAAAGATATCCAGAAAGATGATATTCGCTACAGGGAGTGCTCAGCACTGATGTCATAGGGAAGATTGGAGTTAATCTGTTTCTTGAAAAGGATAATAACAATAATAACACCAAAATGTTGGCTTTATCTTCAAGATTAAATAAGGTACTGAAGGAAAAAAATAAGTCCCTTCCCTCAAAAATCCTGTTTTTTAAAAAAGTTGCATATATACTAAAAAACCTAAAAATAAAAAATATCATTTTAATTTTATGAATAAAATATAAGAAAATGTTCTTTAAATAAGACACAAAAGGCAAAGTCCTCAAAAGTGAGAAAGTATACATTGTACTAAATCACAAATTTTAAACTTTTCTGAATCCAAAAATTCCATAACCATAGTTTAAAAAATCAAATAACATACTGGGGCAAAAAAAAAACCATAGGCAAAAAGTTAGGATAAGAAAGATATTTATTTATTTGAGACAGGGTCTCACTCTCACTCAGGCTGGAGTGCAGTGGCACAATCATGGCTCACTGCAGCCTCAACCTCCAAGGTTCAAGTGATCCTCCTATCTCAGCCCACCAAAGTAGGCAGGACTACAGGTATGCACCACCACACTCAGCTATTTTTTTTTTTTTTTTCCGTAGAGATGGGGGTCTTACTATGCTGTTTAGGCTGGTCTCAAATCCCTGGGCTCAAGCAATCCTTCTCTCACAGCCTTTCAAGGTGTTGAGATTACAGGCATGCGCCACTGCATCCAGCCAAGAAATATTTAGAATCAATAACATAAATTACTTTGGGCAGTATGGCTATTTTCATGACACTGATTCTTCCTATGTGTGAGCATGGAATGTTTTTCCACTTGTTTGTGTCCTCTCATTTCCTTGAGCAGTGGTTTGTAGTTCTCCTTGAAGAGATCCTTCACATCCCTTATTAGCTGTATTCCTATGTATTTCATTCTCTTTGTAGCGATTGTGAATGGGAGTTCATTCATGATTTGGCTCTCTGCTTGTTTATTGTTGGCGTAAAGGAATGTTTATGATTTTTGCACACTGATTTTGTATCCTAAGACCATGCTGAAGTTGCTTATCAGCTTAAGGAGTTTTGGGGCTGAGATGTTGAGGTTTCCTAAATATGTCATCTGTAAACAGACACAACTTGACCTCCTCTCATCCTCTTTGAATACCATTTATTTCTTTATCTTGCTTAATTGCCCTGGCCAGAACTTCCAATGCTATCTTGAATAGGAGTGGTGAGAGAGGGCATCCTCGTCTTGAACCAGTTTTCAAAGGGAAGGCTTCCAGTTTTTGCCCATTCAATATGATATTGGCTGTGGGTTTGTCATAAATAGCTCTTATCACTTTGAGATATGTTCCATCAATACCTAGTTTATAGAGAGTTTTTAACATGAAGGGATGTTGAATTTTATCTAAGACCTTTTCTGCATCTATTGAGATAATCACGTGTTTTTTGTCTTTAGTTCTGTTATGTGGTGAATTTTGTATGTTGATTTGTGCATGTTGAACCAACCTTGCATCACAGGGAAGCATCCAACTTGAGCCTGGTTGATAAGCTTTTGGATATGCTGCTGAATTTGGCTTGCCAGTATATTTTTAAAAATTTTTGCATCAATTCATAGATTCAGTGCTATTTCCATCAAAATACCATTGACAGTCTTCACAGAACTAGGAAAAGCTACTTTAAATTTCATATGGAATCAAAGAAGATCCCATATAGCCAAGACAATTCTTAGCAAAAAGAACAAAGCTGGAGGTATCATGCTACCTGACTTCAAACTCTGCTACAAGGCCACAGTAAGCAAAACAGCATGATACTAGTATCAAAACAGACATAAAGACCAATAGAACAGAACTGAGTCCTCAGAATTAACACCACACACCTACAACCGTCTGATCTTCAACAAACCTGACACAAACAAACAATGAGGATGGATCTCCTATTCAATAAGTGGTGCTGGGAAAACTGGCTAGCCATATGCAGAAAACTGAAACTGGACCCTTTCCTTCACCTTATACAAAAATTAACTCAAGGTGGATTAAAGACTTAAACGTAAAACCCAAAACCATGAAAACCCTAGAAAAACACATAGTCAATACCATTCAGGACATATGCATGGGCAAAGACTTCATGACAAAAATGCCAAAAGTAATTGCAACAAAAGCCAAAATTCACAAATGGGATATGATTAAACTAAGCAGCTTCTGAATAGCAAAAGAAACTATCATCAGAGTGAGCAGGCAACCTACAGAATGGGAGAAAATTTTTGCAATCTACCCATCTGACAAAGGTCTAATATCCAAAATTTTTAAGGAACTTAAACAAATTTACAAGAAAAAAAAACAAACAACTCCATCAAAAAGTAGGCAACGGATATGACCAGATACTTCTCAAAATAGGACAATTATGCAGCCAACAGACATATGAAAAAAAGCTCAACATCACTGACCATTAGAGAAATGCATGTCAAAACCACAATGATACCATCCCATGTCAATCAGAATGACGATTATTAACAAGTCAAGATTTAGATGCTGGCGAGGCTGCGGAGAAATAGGAATGCTTTTACACTGTAGATGGGAACATAAATTAGTTCAACCATTGTGGAAGATAGTATGGCAATTCCTCAAGGATCTAGAATCAGAAATACCACTTGACCCAGTAATGTCACTGATGGGTATATACTCAAAGGATTATAAATCATTCTACTATAAAGACACATGCACACGTATGTTTATTGCAGCACTGTTTACAATAGCAAAGTCATGGAACCAACCCAAATGCCTATCAACAACAGACTGGATAAAGAAAATGTGGTACATATACACAATGGAATACTATGCAGCCATAAAAAGGAATGAGAACATGTCCTTTGCAAGGACATGGATGAAGCTGGATGCCATCATTCTCAGCAAACTAACACAGGAACAGAAAACCAAACACAACATGGTCTCACTCATAAGTGGGAGCTGAACAATAAGAACACATAGACACAGTGAGGGGAACAATATACAGCAGGGCCTTTTGGAGGCTGGGGGACATGCGGAGGGAACATAGAGGATGGGTCAACAGGTGCAGCAAACCACCATGGCACACATATACCTATATAACAAACTTACACGTTCTGTGTGTATCCCAGAACCTAAAATAAAATAAAATAAAAATAAAATTTATAAAGAAAATATAAATAACTCAAGAGGCCTATGAACTTGAATCAAAATAAAATTACATCATTATTGTACCAGCTCTACCTGAAATTTTAGCATTTCCTTCTATTATAAATATAGGCAACAAACCAGAGTGGCTTGAATCATACCTGGGACTGTCAAGATTCAAATCCATAGATTGCAGACATCTAGAAATATTGTTTATTTTCATCACTTTCTCCAAATTACAGTAGTACAGATTCACCACTAAATCTTACTGTTTAATGCATTAATTTTAAAAATGTTCCTATAATTTTTACCTTTTTGTAGTTATATTTTAATATAATTGAGTTCCTTTGGAATCCTAGGTATTTTATTACAAAAAATGTAAAACGTACTCTGAGAAGGAATTCAATGGGTTCACCGGGCTGCCAAAGAGTCCCATGGTACAAAAAAGGCTAACTACCCCTGACCATGTTGATAAGAATAGAACTTTACCCAAAATGGTGAGAGTAAACAGCTAGTGTCAAAATGCTGTGTATGCAGTATGGTATGATTTATATGGGTTTTTATGAAAATCACACAAAATACCATATATTTTTCATGAAATCATATTCATGAAAAGAATCTATAAACATAAATGTGAGGCGACACACTAAATTCATGCCTCTGTAGTTTTTGCTGCTAGGAATAGAGAGGTGAATAGGACATGAGAAGATGGATAAAAATATTTCACATTTAGGCACAGTATTTTATTTCCTTTTTTAGAAAAAAAAAGAAAAACTGCTGCCATTTTTAACAACTATAAATTCTGAGCCATGGGTACAGTGGTGGTTGTGCATTTCATTTTTTTAATTCTCAAAATAAAAGTTGAATAAACCTATATAAATTAATTCAAAGTAAGATATTGACTGTATAATAAACATTTCATAACTTTTATGCATTTCTGTTATTGCTATCAAAGAAAAAGTATTTGGAAAGGAAAAGTGGAGAGTGTGAGCCTTCCACGTGAGGAAAACCACATGAGTAAAGCACATTCGAGATAAGTAGGTCAAGAGTTAATGAGATGTTAACAGTCTTTTGTAGCAATCATCCAAGCTGGAATTATTTCTATGACTTATTTGTTTTTTCAGTTCATGATCCAGAACATAAAGCCATGATTTCCCCATTACTGGATATGCAGGTGAAACCAGCCCTGGGAGTGCTGGCAGCCCAGGGCAGACCTTGGTGATCTGGTATTTATTGGATAACTGGGCTTCTTAGTGAGAAGTGTGCAAGACTGGGCAGTGCCAGCACCACTGACAGACTGGGAGTAAGCTCTTAAAACAGGCTACCTTACCAAACTGGAGCGCCCATCCCTGAAAAGTCTCTGGATGAGGATGGAGAACCTTGTTCAGAGATGTTCTAAGCAAGATGAAATAAAGTAGGGAAGGCTTTGCATGAAAATCGCCTGTTTTAATGTAAAAGGCAGGTACATGCAAGTTGTTAGTGGAAGTTCTAAAAAATAGTTATTTCAGCTTACTCTTTCTTCTTCATCTTTTTTTTTTTTTTTTTGTCAGTTGTTTTCCAAAAAGGCATTCCAAAGAGTAGAGTTTTACAGTTAAATAAGTTAGGAAGTATTGTATAATTTACTTCCTCTTGGAAAGTCACAATATATATTAGATATTAAAAGCTCTGAGGAGTCCTATTTTCTTTCTTCAACCCAGCATCTCCAAACTGACTAGCATCTCATAAAATGTATGTTCTAAGATCCTTTTGGAAATACTAATGTTTCAAAAAATCAAAACAACTTTAGTCACTTTTTGTCAGGGAGGAAAATTTCATAAATATCCAGTTCACACTTGAAGCATGACACTAAAAGATGATTACAAATATATTAGGTATATAAAGCTGAATGAATTTCCAAGGCAGCAGGTTACCTCACAGGTCTGATCATTGTCAAAAGTCTCTTTATGGTTTATGGTCCTGTCAGAAACCCTCAGTTCTCCCATATGTACATATACAGTACTCTTTCCCTCCCAGTTAATTGTACCATAAATAATTTCTTCTTATCTGCATATCAATTACAAGGTAATGAATGCCACTTCCTATTATGTGAAATACAAATCAAGCTCTAGGCCCCGTAAGATAATTTTCTTGGCCAAATTCCCAGGCCTTGTACTTGGTATGAACTTCAATTGTGTCTCTAGGGTAAGTGAATGTTATGTTTCTAAGTGATGATCTGTTTATTTCATGCCACATTTTCAAGTTGTCTTTTCCTCACATGTACCATTAACGATTATATTGAGTTTAAGGTTTTCAATTCACTTTATTTTTGTAAAATTTCTCTATTCAAATTTATCTCAATGTGCAATTTGCTCATACCTCATCTCTCTAGAGAACTTTAAGGTTACTCTTTCCCTACAAGGTGCTTGCAGAAAAAAATAGTAGCTAAAATTCACAAGTGGCATAGGCATATTTTCTTCTTCCCAATTTTTAACATGCTTGCTCCAATGAAAATAAAGTCTTGCTCGCAGATGTACCAAAGGAGACGTCTCATTCATTGACTTTCCTTCTTTTTAATAAAGTCATACACCAGTGCCAATTCTTTTTGTATATGCTATGTAGTACAGGTCCTTCCTTCTTTATCTGAAATTTGGGGTATCAATTTCACATTGGGAGTTTATTTGAAATCAATGAGAGAAATATTTCTATCTCAAAGATATTATCTTTGAGACTGAATCAGGCATCATACTGAGAAAAGGATCAAGGAAACATAACAACTGTTGAAAAAGTGAAATTCAATGTGTAAAATATTATCAAACATAGAAGTAGAATACAGTGAAGGTGCATAATTGAAAGGAGCATTTTTCTTTGACAATTTGAATAGCTCTATCTGTATTTCAGTGCTGAAATGCTCTGTGTATTTCCTTAACAACAATGTCTTCCCATATCCATGCTTAAATAATTTCCTCCTGAAGGATAAAAGATAGGCACTAAAAATTATATTTTTAACATTAAACTTGAATACTTTACCTTGAAATTTAAACCTCATGTGACTCAAAGGAATTTAAATTATTTTCTGAGATCTAGGACTTTCTTTTTGGTTACCAAACTCTTCAAACTTTTTTTTTCCCATTGACACAAAATTATGAATTTAAAAAGAAAATCCACAAGTCAAATCAACCAAGGTCTATGTAAATAAACTTTGCAAATAGTAGGTTTTGGGGCACAGCATGTTTCTAACCACTTTATAAATCATAGTTCTTTGCTGTTCACAATATGGGAATCAGGAATTTTCAAGATGAGAAGACAGTCTTAATTCAGAGTCACTCTTTAAGGCTGTATTTCACACCACTTTTTGAGACAGCACTTGGCTTCTAACATGGGAGCCCAATGCAGCTGAGCCATGAATAACTGGCTTCTGAAATAAGCCAAATCAAGATAAAACATTGCAAAATGTAACCCAATGGATATTCAAAACACATCACTGCAGGGAAAATACTTTTTTTTAATTGAGGAACTATAGATGTGACAGAAACTCATGTTTTCACTGTTGAGCTCAACAGCATCTTTGTGGTTTTTGGTGCTCTCATTATATACAACTATTTTCATCTTCTCTTATTCTCTTTATACAGATTTCAGGCTCTAATTGTCTTTTACTCTCTTGAACTTATCAAGCAGAGTTGGTATAGCTAGAAAACATACTTCTGTGGAGAGCACAGTAAGTTATAAAGAATATATTGTATTATTTCTCTTTCCTAGTAATGAAAATGAAATTTTCAAAATGTTGCTAGATTAATGAGTTTTCTTATGTCTATTTTCTTGTTATTGTATGCCTTTTATGTTTTAATATTTTAATGTAGTTCATTCAGTTATTCAGTGAATAATAGTCAAGGTTGTCCTTTTGTTCATGACTTCAACATAATACATTTGCATTTCAAGTATTATATTTTAATATTTGTAAAAACCCATGACTTGCTTGCCAATTAGTATATTTGTGTGCTAGGGAATATACATATTTTAAAATCATGTACATAAATTATACGTATTTAAACACATTGATATTTAAAGAGAAATATAGCTATTCTTATATCAGACAAAACAAACTTTAAAGCAACAGCAGTTTAATAAGACAAAGGGGGACACTATATAATGATCAAAGGTCTTGTCCAATAGGAAAATATCATAATACTACAAATATATATGCACCTAATACTGGAGTTCCCAAATTTATATAACAATTACTATTAGACCTAAGAAACGAGATAGACAGCAACACGTTAATAGTGGGGGACTTCAATACTCCGCTGACAGCACTAAACAGGTCCAAGACAGAAAGTCAACAAAGAAAAAATGTATTTAAACTATACCCTAGAACAAATGAACTTAACAGATATTTCCAGAACATTCTACCTAACAACTGCAGAATATACACTCTCTTCATCAGCAGATGGGACTCTCTCCAAGATAGACCATATGATAGGCAACAAAACAAGTCTCAATAAATTTAAGAAAACTGAAATTATGTCAAGTACTCTCTTAGACCACAGTGGCATAAAACTGGCAATCAACTCCAAAAGGGGCCTTCAAACCATACAAGTACATGGAAATTAAAAACCTACTCCTGAATGACCACTGGGTCAACAATGAAATCAAGATGAAAATTTAAAAATTATTTGAACTGAACGATAATAGCGATATAACGTATCAAAACTTCTGGGATACAGCAAAGGCAGTGCTAAGAAGAAAGTTCATAGCCTTACACACCTACACAAATAGACATACGAAGTCTCACCTCAAGGAACTAGAGAAATAAGAACAAACCAAATCCAAACTCTGCAGAAGAAAATAAATAACCAAGATCAGAACAGACCTAAATAAAATCAAAACAAAAATTTTCAACTTAGTATTGATTTGTTGAGACATTGAGGTACAGGGAAAATCTGGATACACTAATAATTTATAAGTAAAATTTCCAAAGACAATTCAAAATTGTAGGTAATTCAGAAGTATTACTTCCTTTCCAGCAAATATTCTCCTAAAATGCATTTTAATAGTACATTGCCTGATCTGAGTTTTTCAGTATCTCTACTTATTCTTCATTTGAGACACTGAAAAGCAATAGCAGAGAATACAAATATTGCTAAGAGATATGCCTGACTAGCAACCATCAGGCTGGGAAATGGCTTCAGGACTTTAGCACAAGTCTTAGAACAACACAGACATAATTCAGAAAGTGAAGTAGGAAACACTTTGTGCCTGGCAAGGTATCACGGGGAATCAAGTTACTCAAGGCTAGCTATATCACTGGAAAGAGAAGAAAATGTAATGAGAGGTCTGGATAGCTCCCTTCTGGGGGAATGATAGTTGTACCTAGCAGCCAGTCTCTTCTTTCCTCACATTCCCTGCGAAGGTAAGTGATTCCATACTGACTTTTCTATTTTTGAGGTTTTTAGTAAAAGACAATAGTGTTGATTTGACATAATCAAGTTCTTCTATTTGAGTTTGGGAAAATTACTTAGCAATTTTAAATCTTGGCATTTTTATCTAAAAAATAGAAAAATGAATACTCATTCATTTTTAAAGTCATTAGAAAGAGTAAATGAATCAATCCATATTACCATGATATATGGCATGCAGTCAATGCTTGTAAAGTTTTATCTGTTATTAATTTCCAAAAATAACATTAACCTCTTTGAGACTCTTTCTTTTTTTATTCAGTAAAATGAAGATCATGTCAATTTATATATTATTTTGTAGACTGAATGAGCCAATATATTGTTAAACATTTGGCATAGTGCCTAGCATGTAGTAAATGCTCAAAAAAGGTAAGTTCTTTGTCTCCTCTCTAAATCAATCCTGTGGTCTAACTTTAGCACTGCAGTACCGAGATTTACATAGCTCCACTGGTGCTGCCAGTCACTGACAGGCGGGTGAATTGCTTCAGCCATTCTTAGAGGTTCTTTCCCAGGTTCTGAAATGGGTACATAAAATGTGCTTCACAAGGTGGTTCTGAGGATCAAATGTGAACTAGGTAATAAGTAAAATGAGATAATATATTATTACAAATTTGTTTGAAAGAAGAGGCAAAGAAATGGTGCATGGGAAAGCAATAAGGCCTAATCATCCACAGAAAACAAATGTTGAAGAAATTTAAAGTTCCCTGACTTATTAAATAGATTAAGCGTCCCAGAATCCACTTCTCTCTTTTAGACTTTTCTTCCTCTATTCTGAGCAGAAGCATGGCCAAGCCTCCTCTGTCCCTTCAGACATTGCAATCCCACCTGCAAGGTGTTTTTGGATTAACCCTAAACACTTCAAAAAGAAAGATGAAACGGAGCTAATTTGAAGAAATATGAAGAAAAAGAGGCCGATTCTTGTTCTAACTTGAGACTTTCAAAATGCAAAGTGGACCAATACCGGATATTTTTAATGAGTCATAATTATAAATACATTTGTGTAGCACAATTTATTGGAAAAACTAATTTTATTCAATCTTTTTTCAATGTGAAAGCAAAACCTCCAATATGTTGCCATAACACAATAAATATAATTTTCCAAGCCAGAAACCATGGCAACAGTTTTTAATAATAGAATATGATTGGCTGCATATGAAAAAATAAAACCACACTCTAAATAATTAAACTGTTTCTCAATATAAAATGATAATATCTCAAGCATTTTCCTGTTTGTGTGTGTACAATGTGATACACTGTTTCAGTTTGCTGGGAAACCTATAATTACCAGACTGTCTTTTCATGTAATACATTCTTTTTGTCACTAATCCATGAATTAAAATGATATTTCAAAGAAAATAACCTGTCTGAAAAAGAGAAACCTGAGAATTAGGTCCTTTAGAATGAATTCTTTTTATATTGGTTCAGCCAGTTGAATGCATTTTCTTTATGATTTTGGAGGAAATTTTTTTTTTTATCATTTTTAAAAGGGGTCAATTCAAGAATACTCTTTTAAATCAGATGTCTATCAATTTGGCCTCACATATATGTATTCATATGTTTCAGGACATCAAACAAACAGGCAAAAGCTTTTCATTGACACAATGTCTGCCCATGTAACAAAAATCTGCAGAGAAAGGAAATTTTAATTCAAATATCCAGATGTCTAGCTTGCCAATGGGCATTTGGCATCATTGCAACAAAACATGTGCATGGCTAAAATTGTTCTCTTCTCCACTGCATCGTTTGGCAGGACCTTCCCAAAAGCTTGGTGGAATTATTTTACCAAGTTCCAAGAAAGAATTCAAACCATATTCCCTATATGCTGTTGAAATGACTTATGGAACAAAGTTATAGGAATACATAAATAGATAAGTGACTTAACAATAAACAAATGGCTAATTCATGCACATGAAAGATTTAGGCAGTGATATTCACACATATGGCATAGCTAAATGAAAAAGACAATTCTGCATCTAAAAACAGTATCAGTACTAGAACTAGTGAATAATGTTTTATTTCTCCAAAGGTCAACAGGATATTACTTAGTCTGCCAAATTATAATAGCTAGAGCCCAGTCATTAGTGGCAAAGTCAGGAACAGCAGTAATGATTTTGACCCTAGAAATTTCAATCCTACTTTCAATGAGATAATCAGAAGAAGTCATATACCTCTCTGAAATGCTTTAAATATGACATATTGGAGTTACTCTTCAGAATATATTTATCAAACATGTGTGCTGTTAATAAATATTTATGGGGGCATAAAAGCATATTCACATATTTCTCAACATGTTGTGATCCATCTTGTATCTCAGCATAGTTTCTGTTGTATGACAGAGTGTTTAATTTTAATAAGGGTACTGACCTGACCAGTAAAATCAATATTTTTGTCAAGATTACCAGAACTTTTTAGGAAAATAAATAAATAAATAGTTGCTTTCCAAAAGAATTCTCTTAGATAATTCCAATTGTTTCAGATAATCCTAACTTCCCCATATTGCTTCTTTATATTAGAAACACACATGTAAGACCTATTTTGAAGTAATTATATATTGCACTTCTTTTATACGACTTATTTAGTTAGCATCTACTAGCAACTCAACTTGTCTCATAGATAAAAGGGAAATATGCACTAAAAAAGCTAGAGAAGCTGTCTGAATGTTACCATGAGCTATCCACAAAAGAAGAAGTAGTGTTACTAGATCTGCATTTTATTGCCTGTTACTTGACACATTACCACTGGAACCAAATCAAAAATCGTATGTATGTGCATTTCTGGTAAGACTACTTTCTGGTAGACAAATGAGAAACTACTGATTTAGCATTGTAACTTCCCTAATCATACTAGCTTTAGTTATAAAAATACAGCAAAGAATATAGCTAATCCACCCCTTCTGTCACGCACTCACTTTGAGTTTAACCCAGGAAATCCCAAAGTTTATCCTTTGAAACTCAAAGACTTTAAAGATTTCAATACTACAGAGGAAAAACATTCATTCAGGATGAAATTCAACTTATACCTTTCACAATTATTTTTTGTTGAAATGTTACTTTTAGAGTACCCTTGAACATTTTATTTTTTACCAATTCCTTATGCTATTTGAAATGTGATTTCTTAGTAATATTGTTTATAATATTGTTAATAGAACTATGTGCAACACATAGTTGCAGAGCTGAAAAAATCCTTGGAGATACATCTAAAAAAATCTTTAATTCATTTTTAAGTTATTATGGAGTTACTGTGGTAGTTATTATGGAGTTTTAGACATATTGGTAAAATGGACATGTTTAGACATATTTTACCAATATAACTGTCTAATAACATATTGGTAAAATATATCTAAGTTATTATGGAGTTATTATGGAGTTTTAGACATACTGGTAAAAGTCTCACAACGAAAGTATAAAAACATCAAGTGAAATGTATATTACTTCACTTTTAAAGAACAGTAGGAAAATATTTTGTAATTATTTAAGTAAATTAAAATATTTGCATAGTCAAATAAATTAAAATATTTAATTGTATGTTTAAAGAGCTGGTTTTAAAAGGATAAGCTTATCATTCATTAGAAAAGTACATTTCTGTTGTGGTGCATTTTTGTGTATAAGAATATAAATAGTAATCTCCTATTTTTCAATATGCGTAAATTTTAAGTTACCTACACACATACTATATTTGAAAAAACTTCAAGAATGTTACTTAGGTGCTGTCTTTTTACAATAGTGAATACTAACTTCGAAAACTAAATTTATTTTTCTCTCTTTCCTATCTATAACCAGTTTTAAGTGAGAAATCATTCTTAGAATCCATACTTTAAAGTAGCAAAGAAGGGAAAGTTATAAAATACTTTGGGGGTTAAAATCTGTATCCTGATCACTAAATTTTATGACCCAAAGTGAGTCCCCTGTGGATTCATTTATTATAGCTAAAATGATTGGAACTGGGGGTCCATGACACTATTACCTGTTTCTGTAGATTGAAAATTAGCAATTCCATTTATATCTATGAGATTTCAGGGATTACACAGTTATAGACTAGAAAATTGATAGATTTATGAGTCTAGTGAATCTAGTTGTACTGACTAATACAGCAACAGAGAAAATTTAGAGGTTTGTACCCCTAAAGGAGTTAACCTTTGGATAAAGAAACATTTTTCAAGTAGAATGTGAGAAATTATTGAATCCATAAATTGTCACTGCTGCAAAGTAAAAAAGAGAGAGATAGGAAAAAAAAAAACCCAACAGCACAAGTTCAACTTTTATATGAAAAATAATGAAAAGCAAAAGATACCAAAAACAAATAGTACTACCATTTGGTTTGCTAGTAAAGTGGCTTATAGGGTTATTTATTACTCAAGTGTAGTATCTCTTGGTTCTAGCTTTTCTTTTGGGCTGACTTGCTTCAAATGGCATGAAAGGACTTGTGGAGATTTGTAATCACAGATTCCACATCACATATCCCTCCTAACCCTTAGCACTCACTGTGCTTGACAGAAATTGGACATACAATTAATATTTCTTATTTGTTGTTGTTAACAATCAAATATATACATATTGACTGCCTCTGATTTATGCTAATAACAGAAATGCCAGCTCAGTTTTCAAAATATTGTATGGAGATGGTCTGTCTTCTAGTAATATGGAACTTGACAATGTCTTCTTTTGTTATAGAAGATATAAACAGTGGTCATTTGCTTTACGACTTTCTAATTTCATTAGGCATAAAGTTTTATTAAATTATAGTCTAATGACACACACTAGTGAAATTATTTGCTACTTTGTTCTTTGTTTAATTATTATTTTCTTACGCCAAAATTACATGTGTATAAGTACCTTATAGCAAGCTATTTAACTTGTGCATATAGTAAGGATATACTGGTTGTTGGCAGCCATCATTTGTTTTGATGGTACTGAACTCATGTTGAATCAATGATTAAGGATTTTAAATACTCATTCCCATTTTTAAGTGTATTGCAGGAGTTCCAAAGAAATATAAGGCTTAATTTCCTATCTTTGAAAACATTAAAAGTGTTTTTTTTTTTTTAAATGAAAACATATGTACACACACACACATGAAATGGGCTTGAAAAAAGTAATAGATACAATTCAGGACATCACCTGGAGGTGGAGCAGATGTCCTGAAACTAATGAATTTGAGTTAGAGTCTTTAAAGATAAGGAGGTTTTCTTAAAAAAAAGTTCAGTGAGGGGAATGTTTCAAGCAGTGTGAACTGTATAGTGGTCATAACAAACAAATGTCATTTTTTTTTCCTTTTGGCTTTGTGAATGGAGAATAACTGGTAGAAATTAATATGGGATAATCCAAGAGAAAGACATTTTTCAGTTGTTAATAGCATTCCTCTAGTTATCAACATGATGGTCGAAATACCTACAGAAAAATTTAGATAAACCTTTTTAATCATTTCTGACCACTGTCACAAAACAATGTTGTAAATATAAAATTTAAACAAGACACATCTAATTATATTCTCCTACCACACAACCTTTTTTCTATTGCAAGTAAAAAGTTAAACTAACGTATTCAGGCTTTTTTTTTGGTTTGGTTTGGTTTTTTATTTATTTACTTTTGTTTATTTTAGCATTTCTATACATTACAAAATTCTTTTTAGATTGATAGGGAGAGTTAACAAATGACAGCATGTAGGAAAAAGTAGAAATGAATTCTCCAGTTCCATAAATATCTTTGTGAAGCAAAGTCCACATAATTTTTTTCATTAAAATTCACAATATGAAAGCCAACTTTTGTTTTCTTAGCAACAGATGAAAATTGTTTTTTAAGGTCTTTACATGCTAGCATATAGCCTTTTCCTTGGTCTAATACTAAGTGGCAGCCCCATATTAAGTGGCTTTAAACTGCTCAATTTAAAGTCACATATGCTTTAAGACAGGTATGTCAAATTTTGTAATAAATGAAATAGATATTTAATGACACGTAGTGTGCTGTGATACAGCACAATATAGGTGGTTTGGCTTGGAAGAGACTTGCAAACATTATGGCACTGGAGCAGAGCAGTTGAAAGCTTAGCATAAGTCCATAAGATATTCAGCTACAGAAAGATTTCATAAGAGACAGATCAAGAAAAATAATACATTTACTTGAGAATGTGAAAATTACCTTGGAACATTTGCTATTTGCATTCTATCTTGGAATGTGCCAAGGTGTTTGTAGCTTAAGTTTTTTATTCCTTATGCTTATTGAAGGTTCTTATGTTTCAAGAGAATAAATACTTATTTCTGGGTAATCATACTTCTGAATTTAAAAAAAATATGCAGTTACTCTAAATAACCATCAGAATATGACTTAACAGTATATGTATGACTCTATAATAAAATATGCTATATCTTATGTAGTTAGTTGAGCTGTATTCTTTGTAACTGAAAGTAAACAGATAATATATGTTTGTGTATATACATGTAATATGGAGCATATAATAAAACATAAAAATCATTAATGATTATATTAATCACCAATAGCCACTGTTACTAATTTTAATGTGTTTCCTTACAGTATTATTACTATTATTATTATTATACTTTAAGTTCTAGGGTACATGTGCACAATGTGCAGGTTTGTTACATATGTATGCATGTGCCATGTTGGTGTGCTGCACCCATTAACTCGTCGTTTACATTAGGCATATCTCCTAATGCTATCCTTTCCCCCTCTCCCCTCCCCACAATAGGCCCTGGTGTGTGATGTTCCCCTTCCTGTGTCCAAGTGATCTCATTGTTCCATTCCCACCTACAAGTGAGAACATGCAGTGTTTGGTTTTCTGTTCTTGCGAGAGTTTGCTGAGAATGATGGTTTCCAGCTGCATCCATGTCCTTACAAAGGACATGAACTCATCCTTTTTTATGGCTGCATAGTATTCCATGGTGTATATGTGCCACATTTTCTTAATCCAGTCTGTCACAGATGGACATTTGGGTTGATTCCAAGTCTTTGATATTGTGAATAGTGCCGCAATAAACATACGTGTACATGTGTCTTTATAGCAGCATGATTTATAATCCTTTGGGTATATCCCCAGTAATGGGATGGCTGGGTCAAATGGTATTTCTAGTTCTAGATCCTTGAGGAATCAACACACTGTTTTCCACAATGGTTGAACTAGTTTACAGTCCCACCAACAGTGTAAAAGTGTTCTTATTTCTCCAAATCCTCTCCAGCACCTGTTGTTTCCTGATTTTTTAATGATTGCCATTCTAACTGGTGTGAGATGGTATCTCACTGTGGTTTTGATTTGCATTTCTCTGATGGCGAGTGATGATGAGCATTTTTTCATGTGTCTGTTAGCTGTATGAATGTCTTCTTTTGAGAAATGTCTGTTCATATCCTTTGCCCACTTTTTGATGGGGGTTGTTTGATTTTTTCTTGTAAATTTGTTTGAGTTCTTTCTAGGTTCTGGATATTAGCCCTTTGTCAGATGAGTAGATT
Source organism: Colobus angolensis palliatus (assembly GCF_000951035.1). NCBI lineage: Eukaryota > Metazoa > Chordata > Mammalia > Primates > Cercopithecidae > Colobus > Colobus angolensis. The sequence continues at coordinate 1,416,884 of NW_012115167.1, forward strand.
GCAAAAATTTTCTCCCATTCTGTAGGTTGCCTGTTCACTCTGACGGTAGTTTCTTTTGCTGTGCCTCTATTTTATTTATATACAGATAGCTTATTTTGCTCTGACAAAAGGAATTGTAAAATATTTTGGAGATGCTCACATGGGTTTATAACAACCTCTATAACCTGAATCAAAGAACAGTTTTATTCTTTACAGAGAATATCCTTCTAGAGGGAGTGAATACAAAATGAAACAGTGAGAGAGGAAAGGAACATTTGTGCAGGATGTTAGATCAAATACAAATATGCTAACAAATAAGAGCATGAGGTGTTTCTTGAACGGAGGGACAGGCAGCTAAAGAGGTAAATATAGAGAAACATATTTGTTGTTCGGACTAAATAGGGATTGAATGATAAGCAATTTAATGGAGAAAAATGTTTAAATCTGAAAAGGTATCATGAACAGACTATACTATACATACTGAGAAGAAAGTCCTTATCCAATCTGATTGGGATAAAAAGGCTTGACTATGGATAGATCAACCCTGCATGGGACCAAGAAAGGTTTGTCTTTTCTTTTTATTTATTTATTTATTTATTTATTTATTTATTTATTTATTTATTTTATTTTATTTTATTTTGAGATGCAGTCTCGCTCTGTCACCCAGGCTGGAGTGCAGTGGTGCAATCTCAGCTCACTACTAGCTCTGCCTCC
>NW_012115167.1:1419776-1512190 GCF_000951035.1 Colobus angolensis palliatus
ACAAGTATACATATGTAACAAACCTGCACGTTATGCACATGTACCCTAGAACTTAAAGTATAATAAAAAAACAAACAAAAACAAAAACAAAAAAAAAATAAAGTGACGGGTGAGGGACAGAAAGGAAAGGAAGAAGGAAGAGAAGGTGACAGTGGAGCCAGGAGATCGCAGAACATCATATTACAATTTGTAACCCTCTCTATAATTTTCACATCCAGTAATACAGTCATTGCCTCCACCTCTGCCCACCTAAGTCTTCAACATAGACTTTTAGAAAACACAACTATTTTCTGTGAATGGGTTTCTTGTGGAAACCAGTGAAGGCACTGAGATTTGAATCGAGGTGATGCAAAGCAAAAGGTTGAAAACGAGCATGAAGAAGTAAGGTGCAGACTCAAAGATAACAAACATGCTATCTGGCTTCTGGACTCCCACAGGACCATAGACACAAGGCTTAGGTTATGTTCAACTGGATTTTTGAGGGTCAGGGTGACCCAGATGAATATAGATTATGTATTTACACTGAGTCATATCTTATGTTCATAAAACATATCTCCCTCATCATTAACATTTTTGTAACATTTTGTTTTAATTGGCTATATATCATTGTGCTAAAGTACTATAGCTTTTGCATCTAACCTGTTACTTGTTTCCAGTTTTTGCTATTTTAAACAAAACTGTTAACAGTACTTGTACATAAACTAGGCAAGCAAATCCTATTTCCTTGTTAGGTGGAAAAATTAAATGTTTACAAATTAAGATATACATTGTTAAATATCTTATAAGGATTTGTATTAATTTTCACTGTCACCATCCAGGTATAGATTTATCTGTTTCATTATACGATTGCCAGCACTGAGTATTATATTCTAATGATATTTTACTCTTTTAACATTTAAAATATTATGTATAGGTATTTATTTAAGATACTTTATAATAGTTTCCGCCCTCACATTTTTACATGGGAGTCAGGAGTCATTGGAACAAATCTGAAAAAGTCAGTAAAACTGATCATTTGAGCCAGGAATTGGTCGATAACCAATTAAGGGTTAAGGCATATCTATTACTTTTGTTTTATATAAATTTGAGTTTCATATCTTTCTGAGAGAACATAGATGTTTATTAGGGGTCTCAAAAATAGACTGAGATAGGGAAAAATGGTTTACTGATAAATGAGATATACTGCAGTACCAACATGGGACTTTTGTCCCTTTCACTCGGTGAGGACATAGGTAAAGGCATCATATTTGATGCAGAGAGCCCTCTGTAGATACTGAATCTGCTGACTCTTTGCTCTTGGACTTCCCAGACTCCAGAACTGTGTGTAATACATTTCTGTTGCTTGTTATAGCAACCCAAATGACTAAAATATGAGCTGAGATGCTAACATAACAAATTGCTAGGCAAACTGCTGACTGATTTAAATCAGATCAAAAATAAAGTGCATTCCACAAGGTGCCTTTATTTTTAGAAACCAGTTATCACGGGGAACAAAGAGGCAATGTAAACTAAGTGACAGTCAAATCAGGACAAGCTAGAAAAATAAACTATGGGGAACAGGTAAGACACATTTTCCCTATCTAGGGGAGTGATAGAAGACCAAGAAATGTCCCACAGGGGCCACTGGAAGAGTTAAGGCAGAATTGGTCATTCTGGTGCCAGTGATTCCAATCAGACCAATAGTAGGCCTTCTAGAAAACAGGCATCTCGGGGAAGAGATTATGTGAATATTCAGAATAGTCAAAGGATCACTTCTAGGCTATGGAGCCTCTGTCTCTCTATAATTCTCTCCTAAGCTGTTTGTTCAGTATCAGATGGAAATCAGATGCAATGTGGGCCCTGCTTGAGCGTTTAATCAGTTTGGATGTAGCCAAGTTCACCTGGTAATAAACTCCCAGGTGGCTGCCGTAAGAAGCTACGTAGGACATTGTGACATAGAAATTATAAACAACAGCGTGTCTGAGGGTGAAAAACCTGTTTTCTTGGAAGCTAATCCCCAACTCTTTTGCTTATAATGCACAAAGCAACGAGATGAAAGAGAAACATTCTCTCTGAGTACACTCTTAGCAGGATGCCAGACAGTTTAGACTACAAGGAAAATAGAGGATAAGAGAGCAAAAGAAGAAAGAAGGAGGGAAAATACTAGTTGTCTCTAGCCTAGGGACACATAAGATACTGTCCCTTTGTTTTATTGGTAGGATGGCATGAATAGTAGCCACTTACCCATATGTTGTATACCCTCCCAGAACATCAACAGAAAGCAGATAAATCAAAAAGGAGATACAGCTTTTGGTAAGATTTATTTTATTTTAAATCGACAATAATTTTATATATTTGTGGGGTATAGAGTAACATTTTGATGCATGTGTACATTGTGGAAAGATCAAATCAGAATAATTAGCATATCCGTCACCTCAAATATTTATCATTTATTTTGGTTAGAACGTTTAAAATCTCTTTTAGCTATTCCGAAATATACAATATAGAGAAGAATATGGCCAGGCATGGTGGCTCATGCCTGTAATCCCAGCACTGAGAGGCTGAGGCAGGAGGAGCACTTGAGGTCAGGAGTTCGAGACCAGCCTGGCCAACATGGTGAAATCCCATCTCTACCAAAAATACAAAAATTAGCTGGGTTTGGTGGCACATGCCTGTAGTCCCAGCTACTTGGAAGGCTGAGGAGGGAGAATTGCTTGAACCCAGGAGGCAGAGATTGCAGTGAGCCCAGAAGCTGAGATTGCACTACTGCACTCCAGCCTGGGCAACAGAGTAAGACTCCAACTCAAAAAAAAAAAGAGAGAGAGAGAGAGAGAAGAATGTATCTGAATATATCTATTCAGATAAAATCAGTTTTTCCTCTTTAGCTTTTTGTAAACATTAGGCAGTGACATTAGAACCTTCCATTTTGCACATGAAAATACAACCCTCATTTTCAAGGCTCAGCACTGAAGATATCGTGAAGAAAAGATAGACTCCACATCTCAGCCTAGGTATCTTGTTGGGCGATCTGTATGGATCACAAAGCAACCAGCATGTACAAGGAAAGACAGAAATGTTTGAATATATTGTTTATCCTAATATCTGCTTTGCATCATTTTTGTTCATTTCTGGAACTAATTACTGATGGTTCTTACATTCTGAGATAAGAAAAGATGAGATGATTTTTTTTAGTCATAAACCACTGAGCATTTCATATTCAGTTGAATCTAAAAATGGATAACACCTAAAGAAATTGCATTATTTCTAAAGGGTTAAACTCATAATCCATAAATAGAAGTCTGTCTATGTAAAAACTGCTTCCAAAGGCAGTAAGATGAAATTATTTCTCTTTCATCTGCTTTCTGTCTTTATCTCTTTTGTCTATGCTCTCTGACAGGCAATACATGTGCCTTTACTCCCTAGTGACTAAATATATTTAGATAAGTTTAAAACAAATACATTGCTGAAGGACATTCTCTAACTGCACATTTATACTTGTATGGGCAATTCATGATTATGAGGCCAGTCTTTTTCTTTTATCAATATTTTAGGGCCACCATAGCCAAAATAACCTATTGGCATGAAAAGCTATTAATCTGCTTGCTAAGATGATAAGCTACCTTAAGACAAAGTTAAAATATATGCTTCTCCTTTAATTTGATTAATCAGCAAGTATGCCTTCTTTTCTTTTTTTTTTTTTATTTTTTTTTATTATTTTTATTTTTTTTATTTTTTTTTTAATATACTTTAAGTTCTAGGGTACATGTGCATAACGTGCAGGTTTGTTACATATGTATACTTGTGCAATGTTGGTGTGCTGCACCCATCAACTCGTCAGCACCCATCAATTCATCATTTATATCAGGTATAACTCCCCAATGCAATCCCTCCCCCCTCCCCCCTCCCCATGATAAGCCCAGTGTGTGATGTTCCCCTTCCCGAGTCCAAGTGATCTCATTGTTCAGTTCCCACCTATGAGTGAGAACATGCGGTGTTTGGTTTTCTCTTCTTGTGATAGTTTGCTAAGAATGATGGTTTCCAGCTGCATCCATGTCCCTACAAAGGACGCAAACTCATCCTTTTTTATGGCTGCATAGTATTCCATGGTGTATATGTGCCACATTTTCTTAATCCAGTCTGTCACAGATGGACATTTGGGTTGATTCCAAGTCTTTGCTATTGTGAATAGTGCCACAGATCTCTCGGCAGAAACTCTACAAGCCAGAAGAGAGTGGGGGCCAATATTCAATGTTCTTAAAGAAAAGAATTTTAAACCCAGAATTTCATATCCAGCCAAACTAAGTTTCATCAGTGAAGGAGAAATAAAATCCTTTACAGATAAGCAAATGCTTAGAGATTTTGTCACTACCAGGCCTGCCTTACAAGAGACCCTGAAGGAAGCCCTAAACATGGAAAGGAACAACCGGTACCAGCCATTGCAAAAACAAGCCAAAATGTAAATCAACTAATGAGCAAAATAACCAGTTAATATCATAATGGCAGGATTAAGTTCACACATAACAATATTAACCTTAAACGTTAATGGACTAAATGCTCCAATTAAAAGACAAAGACTGGCAAACTGGATCAAGCGTCAAGACCCATCAGTCTGCTGTATTCAGGAGACCCATCTCACATGCAGAGACATACATAGGCTCAAAATAAAGGGATGGAGGAAGATCTACCAAGCAAATGGAGAACAAAAAAAAGCAGGGGTTGCAATCCTAGTCTCTGATAAAATAGACTTTAAACCATCAAAGATCAAAAGAGACAAAGAAGGCCTTCTTTTCATTTCTCTCTCTCATTCATTTGTAACAAATTAAGCTCAGTTAGACGCTGGAAACATTTCAAAGATATTCATTCTTTAGAATAACAATACAGGATCTATTCTGCAAAAAAAAAAGTTTGTGAAAAATTAATCTCCCCTATTCACTAATATTGTATTGGAATTTTCTGAGTGACATGTGTGACTACAAAAACCGATGCATAACAGGGCTCTATCCTTGTTAAGCATATGTGAAGACACATCTTTGGCTCATAGCTCTGGATACCCTTCCAGATTCTGGGATATAATCCCTGCCTCCACACAGTTTCTATTCTAATATAAAAAAGTAGAGAATTGTAAGAAAAATTAGACTAAAAAGTAAGAGAGAGAAACAAGAAGCTTGAAATGGGATAATCAAGGTGGGAGATGGAATGAAATTAGGGCAGAGGGGTAGCTGAGATCAAGGGGTGTGCTGGAGCAAGCTCAAAGAGGGTTACACAGCCTTACTGTTAAATTTTCAGGAATTTTGTGAACTCCTTGTTGAACTTTTGAATCTTAAAGTTACCCGTGGTAGGAGCATTTACACCATGGAAATCAGTAAATGCTACAAATCAGGACTCTTCTACCCCCAGAGAGTGGGTTGTTAAACATTTACTAACACATCACTACCTAAAGCACTAGGGTTTCATTGGTGTATTAGTTCATTCTCATGCTGCTTATAAGGACATACCTAAAACTAGGTAATTCATAAAGGAAAGAGGTTTAATGGACTCACAGTTCTACCTGGCTGGGGAGGCCTCACAATCGTGGTGGAAGGTAAAGGAAGAGCAAAGCACGTCTTACATGATGGCAAGAAAGAGGCCATGTGCAGGGGAACTCCCCTTTATAAAACCATCAGATCTCATGAGACTTACTGACTATCACAAGAACAGCATGGTAAAAACCTGCCTTCTTTATTCAGTTACCTCCCGCTGGCTCCCTCCCACAACACGTGGGGATTATTGTAATTCACGGTGAGGTTTGGGTGGGGACACAGAGCCAAACCATATCAACAGGCATGGTAACACAGATTACAAATTCGATGGGAAACTATTAAGAGAGTTGTGTGCATGGCAATAAAAGTCTCTTTTCTGGCTACTTCAGTAAGAGCAGACCATGAGGACAGTGAAGGGGGCAGGAAGGGAGCAAGAGTGGAAACATAGAATCCCTTTAGAAAGCTTTTTGTAGTTGTCGCTAAAAACTCCCCGGCTCTGTGGAGCCAGAATCTCTCAGTCTTCTGGTTATTCATAAATGAAGAATCTTTCGCAGATTTATATGACTTCAGACAGAGTTATCTGAAAGTAGACATCTGATAGTAATGGCATGAATCCAAAAATTCCATGGCCAAAGATGGTTAAAAAAAAATTGCATACGTCTTATTTTAAGGTATTGGTACAGTCAATTTGTTAATTGCTATGAAACAGCCCACTGCTAAGCTTTAGGTCACAGAATAATTGCTTTAAATGAATGTTTACTCTTGATGAAATGTTAACGTACTATGCTAAATTTTGTCCCCAAACTCCAAAAAGAAACACGCATACTTTCTAAAAATGGAGACTAGAAGGGAGGGGGAAACAAGGAGTAAGACTACTTTCTGAAATTGCCTTCAAGGTTCTCATGTTCTTCTCCCTGAACTGCTCCTTCAGGTAAAGAGGTAAAAAAAAAAAGAGGTAAAAAAAAAAAAGGAGATGATTATGGAAAAATAACTTCTTCCAAAAAGCCTCTGAGGATTGGAGCCATCCAAACAACCAAAGAAATTCTTCCTCTTGCACCACTACCTCAAGCATAAATGGTGTTTGATTAAAAGATTGTCTGTTTAATGTAGCAGTCTATCAACTATTGGATGCCGTTTATGTCACCTAAATACACTAAGCCTACTTGTGATAACAGGTAACTTAGAATATGTAATGTTTTGCTATTTTTTGTTTTGTTTATTATAAAAGAGCACTATTATTTTTCTGAAAAATTTATATTTTTAAATAATCATTTTATTTAAAGTATAACATACATACCAGCTCAATAATTATTCACCCATTCTAAGTAGCTTCAAATTTAAAAAAAAAATAGTATTAGCATCATCTCAGAAAGCCTCACTTTCCACTCTCAGTCACTAACTCCTCCAAAAGTAACAAGTGCCTTAACTTATAACTTTCAAAATCATGTTGTCGTATGTAGCAACAAAACATCTTTTATTCTTATTGTTTTATAATAATCTACTGTAAAAATATTCCATACTGTATTTAAATAAGTTATGTAATTATCCGATTAAGTCACTTCCTGTATTTACCTCTTATGAATAATACAGCTGTGAACATTCTTTTAAAGAATTTTTGATGAACTACTATATATGTATTTTCTTTGGACATATATCCAGGAGTGGAACTGATGTGTCAAAATGTACACATGATAAACTTTAGTATATATTGCTAAGTTTAAAGCTGGTTACAAGAGTGATTTCAATAGTGTTTTTCCATTTTGGCTCCACTGCAGTGTAAAAAAATCCCAGTTGTGCCAAATTCCTACGATATTTGGTATTATAAGTCCTTTAATTGTAATACTATTCTGATGTATATATAATGGTTATTTATCTGCAATTTAAAGTTTTTTTCCCTGATGACAAATGAGAATAAGTTATTTTTCCTACATTTGTTGGCTATGTAGATATCTTCCTTTATGAGGTGACACTTTAAGTTGTTTAACTATTTTTCAATTGGGTGATCATTCTTTTTTTATTAAGTTTTCCACCATTTTAAAAAATGAGTCCTTTGTCCTATCTTTGTGAGTTAAATGTTCACTATTTTAATGTTGTTCAATAATAGACAGTCTTAATATTAAATGTAGCACAATTAGTCTTTCTTTTTCCTCTTTACAGCTAGTGCTTTTGTGTCCTGTTTAAAAAACCTTGTATACTTCAAAGTCATGAAGATACTCTGTTGTGTTTTTTTTCATAGAAGGTTGATTGGTTTCTCTTTCACAGATCAGTGATCCAGTTAGAAATCACATATCTTTATGGTATAAGATATAAGTCAAGATTAAATTTTTTCCTGTATAATCTTCCAATTTACCTAAAACTACCTATTGAAAAGGCTGTCATCTTCTTCACTCTACAGCAGTGTCTCGCTTATTATAAACAAGTGGTATATTTGTGGAAGTCTGTTTCTGGCTGACATGTTGTGCTAATTGTTTCATTGGTTTGGGTATCCTTACACCAATACCACACCGTCTTCATTACCTTAGCTTTATAGTAAGTCTTGATATCTGAAAGTGCAAGTCCTCTAGCTTTGTTCTTCAGCATTGTCTTGACCCTTCTAGGCCCTCTGCCTTTTGACATTTTTAAATCAGTTTATCAACTTCCACCAAAACAACAACAAAACTAACATGCTAGTATATTAAATGGGATTTCTTTGAATTTATAGATCTATTTTGGGCAAATTGAAACCTTAAATAATTTTGCAAACCATAAACCTATTATAATCCTCCATTCATTTAGGTCTTCATTAATTTCTCTCAATAACATTTTGTACATTCTTTTGTTGAAGCCTGAGCCATCCTTATCTTTAGTATATGAAATTTTATGATACTTTAGTAAATTGTATTTTATTTCATTTACAATTATTTGTGGCTGGTATATAAAAATAAAATTTATTTTTGTATATATATGTATGTATACATATATATACAAATGAATGAATGTTTATATATACATATATATAAAATGACCTTAGCATTATTTCTCATAGCTTGTCTCTAAATACTTTTATATTTCTATGGGCATAATCATATTATCTCCAGATAGTTACAGCTTAATTCTTCCTTTTCGAATTCTTATGCTTTTCTTTTCCTTGCTTTATTGCAATGACTAGAACCTCTACCACCATATTGAATAGAATTGGTAGCATAGGTATGTTTGTCTCATTCCACATCTCCAAGGAAAAGATGTTGACAACTCATGAATAGGCAGATGTTTTTATAGGCTTGCATATGTTTGTTTTGGCAATGATTCTTATGATATTAAAGAAGTTCATTTCTATTAATAATTTCCTTAGCATTTTTTATAATGTATGGGTGTTGAATTTTATGAAAAGCTTTATAGTATTTATTCGGTTTATCTTCAGGCATATCTTTTCTATGCCGTCACAGTAGGGTTTACATGTATTGATTCTCAAATGTTAATTCAGTGTTTAATTCCTAGAATAAAATCTCTTTTGAATATTTTATTTTTCCTTTATATCACTGGATATGATTTAACTCAGGTTATGTTATAAAGGTTATGATGGTCTTTTAAAACACTGACAAGTTTTGCCTTTATTTGTATCCTGAAAGCATTTGTTCAACATTAGAACTATTTATTTTTTAAGTGGTTGGAAGAATTCATTAGTGAAAACACTTAGCTTGACATTTTCTTTATCAGAAGGCTTTTAGTAATGTATTGAATATTTTTATAGATACAACTATTCAAATTTTCTATTTCTTGTTTTGTCAGTTTTGTTAATATGTGTTCTACTTTCAGGAAATTGTCTACTGCTCTGCATTTTTTAATTCATTGTTACAAATTTGTAATGTTTTCTTGTTATATTTTTATGTTTGTATAATCTATTGTGGTTAGCCTTTTTCATTTCTTATTTTGGTCAATTGTACCTTTTCTCTTTTTTACTTGAACAGATTCATTAGATGATGATTAATTTTTTAGTGTTTTTAATGAACGAGCTTTTGGATTTGTGCTTTTCTCTGCTATATGTTTGATATGTGTTTCATTATTTTCTGTTCTTATTTGTAAGACTTCCTTTATTCTAATTTCCTCAGTTTTGAATATTCTGTGTGTATCCATTTTCCTGAGATAACTGGATAAATTTTAACCTTTCCTCTCCAATATATGAGCTTAAAGTAATAAATTTCTCCCTGAGCCCAGTATTAGTTACATTCTACAAGTTCAATCTGCTTGATTTTCACTATTGTTCAGCTCAAAATATTTATCAATTTATAATGTAGTCTTAGAACTTTGTGTTATTAGAGAAGTGTCATTTTAAATTTCTAAGCATTTTTTAATTTTCTAGTTAAATTTTCAGATTTTTTAAAAAATACATCAAATTATTTCATTGCTTCGAAATTTTAGGGACCTGTTTTATGACCCAGCATATTGGTAAATTGGTGAATATTGGTAAATATTTTATATACACATGAAAAATGTGTGCCCTGTCACTGCCAGATACAGTGTTCTGAAAATGTCGATTACATCAATTTCATTAATCATGTTGTTCAGATCATCCATGTTATTACAATATTTTGTCTTTTTGCTCCATCAGTTAAAAGTCTACCTTATGATTTTCAATATGTTTATCTATAACCATATAGAAATATTAAAATATGTATTACTATATAAAAACATAAGTATGCTACCTTTCTTTTATAGTAACTATTACCTTTTTCTTCTTTTTTCTTTATCATTTCTATATTTACATTTTATGTGTGGCATATGTTGTGTTTTACCTTTTCATCTATCCTGACAATTTTTTAATTGGGGTTTATTCTCCATTTATTTATAATGCAATTAATGATATATTTAGTTTAATATCCACCATCTTAATATTTGTTTTATCTTTTTCCCACCTGATCAGTTTCTTTATTTTCCTTTCACCTACTTTTGGGCTAAATCCCCTACCCTCAGCCTGAAAAGCTCCCTTTACTATTTCTTTGAGTATGAGTTTGCCAGTGAAAAATCTCTATCAGATTTTCTTTGTGTGAACATGTCTTCATTACACCATCACTTTTAAAGAATATTTTCACTGTGTATAGAATGGCATAGTATGTGTAAAGTATACATTAACAGTTACTTTATTTCAGCACTTAAAGGTGTCATTTCATTGTCTGCTGGTTTCTAATCTTTCCTCTGTGATTCTTTCCTGTCTAGAATCTTAACCTGAATAGCTCTCCACCATCTCCAAGTAGATGGTTGTCATATTTCATCCATCTTTCCTAGCTACTTGCGGCAGAAGCATTGTCTGCCACGAGCATGGGTGCCCCTAAGTGGAAGTCTCCAAAGTAACCATCCCCTTACTTTAAAAATGGGCCCCTTAAGAAACTTAAGTATAATATTTTGATTGTCAGGAAATACGCACTAAGCCAACAACTCAGAAAGGATACAATCTGGGCTTCCACATTACTTCTAATTCCTTATATTGTATCCTAACTAATGTATGTTTATCATTTCTTAAAGATCATATAAAGTTTGTTTAAAATAAAATTAATAAAATACCATGTTTGCTCATTTGTTTTTAGAAAATTTTTTAGAAACATTTAAAACAACTTTTTTAAATGTTTAATAAAATGGAGAGTTTTAAATGTACTTAATAAAGATACCTTTTTTCTGACATATACAAGTATGTAAGGAATAAGACTGACTTGAAGCATCACAGTGACATAATATAAATTTAGGAGTATATTATTATGCAAAAATGGCATAATTAGTTCACCTGGGAGCATTTTTGAATCTTTAAAAAAGAAGTCACTTGATGTTGATTAAATCTGGAACAAATTTACTATCATGCTTAGTGACCAAGTCATGGCTCTTGACTTCCAGGAGAATATAATTCATACAGTTAAGAAAAATATTCTAGGCTTCAAAAGTGTATGTAACAGGATCCCAAAAGGAAAGAAATGGTACACTTAAATTATAGTAAACCAAGAATGAGTTATTTACAAAGGCACTCTGTGCGAGTAAAGGAGATCCAAAAGGAATAGTGCAGTAATCTGACATGAGTAGCTGTGAGGCTGTTGTAACTCTTTAGAGCTAAAGAGACAAAGAGAGAAAGGAACCATTACCAGAACTAGAAGAAAAGAGGTATACACAGAAAATCACTTTGGAAGGAACAGTAATATTAGTTGGAGGCTCACAACTGAACCCAAGACAATCCTGTAGGGAAAGAGCTAGCAAAATAAAAACCCAGAATACCCTGACATGAATCCCCTTTCTTCAGTCTAAGCCCCCAATAACCAAACTCAAGCAGAGATCAGAGAACGTGGGAAACCACCATTGGGGTGGATGCCAGGTTAATCTCTCTGGGAAAGGAGCAAAGCAAGGTAGAGAAAGGTGGAGAGTGGCAGCTATCTAGAGTAAAAAGACCTGCAATTTCTGTTTGCTATCATATCTTTTCCTCCTTTACTTCCTTCTGCATTTTTAATTATCATGTACTAAAATGTAATTTCAAATCAATTAGGCTTTGGGTATTTAGGCAGATTTCATTCAGATAGATGATGAGTATTTAATCCTGCACTAAGTACACATTTGTATCTTGTGCATGTAAAATATCAGGAATGAGCTTTTGGGGACAGTCAAGGGACACAGATCCATCAGAAAGATCCCTCAGAAGGTTTTACTCCAATAGTTATGGAAATAAAATGGCATAATTAGTTCACCTGGGAACATTTTTGAATCTTTAAAAAAATCACATGGCACTGCAATTCCCTATAAGGAAAACTAGATTAAAGAAACCAGTAATTAAAATAGAGAGCTTCAGATATATTTAATGGAGATGTTCTTTACTAAAATACTAGGAATAATGTTGGCTTGAAGCATTACAGTGATTTAAGAAATAAGAAGTAGGAAGCATGGAGCTGGCTGAAGTACAATATTTATAGACAGTTTTTACATGTAAATCAAAACTCTACCAGGAAGGTTTAGAAAGGAATGGATACTTTATTAGGTAAGGTTCAATCTACAACTGTGAGTCAATTGAAAGTTAATAGCAGCTTTGTTAAAGGTCATAGATAAATGGCTACTGTAGTTTTAATGAATATTTTATTCATGTCACCTTTAAATTAGTTAAATTTTGAAAGAATAATGATGTAATGCCAAAGGCTCCTTCCAGGATCATTGAAAGTAGAATTTAATTTTAAGGCTTTAGAACAAGTTTCAAAGTCTGATACAAGGCTTTTAAGTTTGTGGAGTCTTTTTTCTTTTTACCATTTATTGCATGTTAAAATTTGCTTTTTAAAATATATGTTTTGCATCAATAATATAGCAGAAATAGTAGGGAATTTACAATAATGTATGACTTGTTTTGAACTCCAACTTCATTAGTTATTACCACAGTAAAACTGGAGAAAAACCATTTAATTTCTTTGAGCCTCAGTTTTCTCTTCTGAGAAATGGGAAACACTAGAATTTCAGGGAATTAATTAAGGTTTTCTATTAATATCCTCTGCAGATTTGTCTTGGTAAGAATAGAGCTTCTTTTATGTGATTCAACAGCTAGCAAATCTAATAAAATAAAGAAACAGACCTAGATAATTTTCCTTGTAAACAGGATAATTTGAGCATTACAAAACTGAAGCTCACGAATTGTGAAGGTCAATTTCAGAGAAAAGAATTTGCAACAGTTGCAGTCAGAAGAGAGACTGACTGGAAATAGAATTTTTACATGAGACCCTCAGATAGGAGAGGAAGCCTGAACAGAAGAGGTTTGCATCTGGCAAGACCAGCCTCAGAGCCATGGCTAAGAATCAGGTGTCAAGGATGAGAAAATGGAAAAACAAGATGAAGGAAAAGGAGGTAGGTCAATGGAACAAGATGTTGGGGAATGCAATTTATTTAAGTGCATGGAGGACACCTGCCTTGGATCATTTTAAAAGCCCAGGTGAGCACTCAGGCCGTGCAGTCTTTAAAAGGCTTTATGAGCCTCTGAAATCATTCTCCCTCTTTAAACAACAAAATGCCCTAAAGAGCAGTGAAAGTATGGAATGTTACCAGTGGTTTCCTTAGAAATCAGTTACTGATACTTTATTAGATACAGCTTGTAAAGCATTCTGGGATCAGAAAATAATAATTTAAGTAATTGAAAATTTTCCTGTTAGTTGGTCACAAACTATTGGCCATTTCTTAAAATCAGTAAATGTCTTTTAAAAGCTAACTTTTCAGACAAAATATGAACTGCTATATAATCACTTGACCACTTTAAAACCAAACCCATAGCACAAAAGTCTGATAGAAATTGACTTAGCCACAAAACCATAACCGCTTGTGTTCATTTTTCTGAAGTGTTAGTAAATTATTATTCAAAAATACATTATACATAAAATAAACTTGTTTTCAAGTTATAATTAATTGCCTTTGGAATTGCCAGACAAGCAGGGAACTAATGATTTCTTAATGGACTTCATCTAAGGCGACCTAGTTCCAAATCACAAAGTCCTTTTACCAAAGAGCATATTTAATGTTTGCATAATTATTTAGAGATTCATTTGTTCATTCAACAAATGTTTATTTGCCCTTTACTCTGTTCCCAACCTTATTTTAGGAAATATGAATAGAGCAGTAAGATAGCAAGCCTGACCTTGTGGTGCTTACATTCCTGTGGAAAAAAAAACAACTGATTAAAACAAAAAAATCTAAACAAATAATGTATGAGATAAATTCAGGTGGAAATTAGTGGGAAAAAAATAAAAACAAAGTGATAAGATACAAAATAAGGGTAGTTAGATAATAGAGTTAGAAAAGGCCTCTCTGAAGAGATGCTTTTTAGTAGAATCTTGAATAAAAAGAGAAAGCATGCCCTACAGATCTTTGGAGAAAAAGCATTTAGGACAGAAGGAATGGCAAGTGCAAAGGGCCTGAGGTGGGAAGTTGTTTGATGTGTTCAAGGAAGAGCAAAGAAGCTTATTTGGCTAAGGTAAGAGGGTAGCCAGGAACCAAATAATAAGGGCCTTGTAAACCTTAAAAGGGTTTTGTGTAGGGGGGTATTGAAATTTGTCTTATGTTTTGAAATAATTAAGTTTTTACTGGGACAAAATACAGTAAGGAGACAGGAAGCCAATTAGGAAGAAAGAGGTCCATTAGCTAGCACACAACAGTTTTGGACAAAGGTGATGGTCATGTAAGTTAGGGAAGTAGCAGTGGAGGCCACGATGAGGACTTGGATTTGTATATATTTTGAGGAAGAGAATGTGCTAATGATGGATGGGATGAAGTTGTGAGAGAGACAATGGAATTATAAATGACTTCCATTTTTGCATTTAAAATAGAGTAACATTATTTTGAGACAGATTATGCTGGGGGGAGCTAAAATTTGGGGAAGAAAATAAAGATTTCAACTGTAGAATACGTTTAGTTTAAGATGCCTATTAATCATCCAACACAAAGAAGTGAAATGGACACTTGTATATGCACAACAGAAGTTAGGAAAAACAGCAAAGCAAACAATCTGTGGTCTATAAATGAAGCCTGTTGTCTACCTTATAGTTTGAAATTACTGGAAATTTTCTAAAAATACTCATATCCATTCTCTTGATCATGAAATCTATGGGGATCCTTAAAGTATGTTTCTCCAGAGTATAGCTTTATGGCAGTAATTGCTCTTAAGATACAACCTCAGTGTATTTCTGATTATTCAAAAAATGGTGGCAGATAGTCCCAATCTTTAGGAAATCTGCCCACAAGAAAGGAAAACCTAAAATTGAAAAAAGTACAAGTTGGATGCTTTCCTAGGACAAAGCTGAGAACAGATTAAAACTGTTTTCTCTGAAAACAGATTTGCTTCTAAACCTGAACTCTGATAGGATACACTTTTGGCTATCCACATTTACACTAGCCACCTTTCAAGGGCTCAGCAGCTCCCTGTTGAAAGTGGCTACCATATTGGACAGCACAGATATAGAACACTCTATCTTCGGGAAAATGTATTGCAAATTAATGAACAGGATTGTTTTAGCTTTTGTTCTTAAATACCAAATTATAAGTGATGAACTCATTCAACTGAAAATGTAGAACTTTTTCTATGCTGTCTTCAGTCCTGTTTTACTCGGTATTAGTACTGGCAATTAAAAAGTGTCATGTATAAAGGTCTTTTCTGTGAGAATATTCAAAGCCAAACCTGAATCCTTCTTTGCAAAAGAAGCCTGATACACTCAATCAGTTATGAAAGAGACTGTAAACTCCGGAGTGTTCACTTTTGTGGTGCTCTTTCACTGTTTGCCAGTTTTCTTCCTTTCATTACCTTTAATTAAAGTAAATTATGTGACTTGTGTTGGTCTTTGAAACTTGAGGTGTGTCCTTTTCTGGAGGAAACGTCAACTGCTAGAGCAGGGTTTGCCATGTTACTTTCTCTCTGCCACATTACCTGCCAATGTGGTAACAGCTCTATGAAATGTGGTCCTTGAGGGAGGACAATGAAGAACAGAGCATAGGCCACATAGAACAGACAGGTAGAATGAGTGAGAAATAACTCTGTTATTTATATTGATCAGCTTTTGTTAAATAAGGGTGCAAGAACAAAGAATCCCAAATTTTTAGTAGTTTACAATAACAATCGCTTATTTTTCTCTCATGTTACATGACGGTTTGGGTCAGCCCCAGCTCTGACTTTCTACTTTAGAAGTACTCTCCATCCAAGGATGTAGACCTAGGAAGCAGCCCCTATTTTGCCCTAATGATAACGAGAAAAGAGGGTAAAACCATACAATGGTCATTAAAGTGTCTGTTTGAATGTGATATTCGTCATGCCCTTTCATGTTCCCTTGGCAAAAGCAAGACAAATGGCTTTGCCCCATGGCAATGGGTAGGAATATATGTTATTCTATAAGGAGGCATTGCAAGTCACAAGAAACCAATGGAGATGGATGATCTGAGCTGAAGGAGAGAAAATAATTAGAAATACTAATATAATCTATATAACCTACTGTTTGTTTCTTCATCATAACATAGCCCATCTTTTCTAATGCAATTAATTAGCTCAGATAGAAAGGATCTATCAGTGTATCAATTAAAAGTTATTTATTAACTACTTATTGTCGAACAAACATAGATGGAGAGTTCTAAATCCCTGCACTTATGCTAACAGCAAGTGTTAATACATTTATGTCAAGCTAAATTCAACCTTTTTCCAGTAAGTCTAGAAATAATAATGTATTAAAAGGTCACTGGAATAACTTGGTAAACATTACTTAGCACATAATAAGGTTCCTGAAATTGTGAGTAATGTTTATTGGATGAATGAAAGTAAATGAAATTAGTAAGCTTTGTAATACTCATTACTAATATATTACATTTCAATTTTGTTATTTTGTTAGGAAAAAATCATCTCATTATTAAGAATGCTTAAAACCAGTATATTGTCCTCCCTTTCTAACGAAGACCTAGGTTAACTACCAGTCTGCCAAAAAATAATGTGATACTCTAGACAGTATTATAGAAAATTGACTAGTAGAGCTAGTAACCAACTTGAGAAATCATGTGACAGTGAGAAATTAATGTATGCCATTTGTATATTACAGGCAGAAGCTCAGAAATAATTAAATGGCAAAAATCAAGTAAAATTTTCAAACTTGGCTAGTTACATGACATTCCATTGAATTCATCAAAATGACTTATTTAGTAAGCCACATTCCCACTGTATGCACTCTCCACTCTCCATTCCCAAATTTGGTGTGTGTCAAACCAGAAAGATTATGTTCACTCAAACATTTGTTCATTTAAGAAATTAAGTATTGACTACTTCTTATATATCAGGCCTTGAGGATAAATGAGAGATTCATAGGTCCATTGCTCTTGTCTTCATGAACTTCCCCACAAGACAGCCAGAATATTGTTTTGTTTTTGATGTTGAAGGCAAAATATTATATATACTTTAAAATGAAAAGTAGAGTTTTAATTAATCCACAAAAAATGGCATAAGAATTAAATTCAACCAAACCAAATGAGTTGGAGACTCAGCTTGTCATGTCTTCCATTTTGTAGGGCACAAATTTTAAAACCAAAGTAAATCCCCATTGGTCTTATGCTTTTCAAGTTCAAAGATACCATTTCAACTACTACAAAAATATTTGAACTTTTCTACATGTCCACAATGAAAATAGTAAAGCTAGCTTTACTATTAGCTCAAAACAAAAGGCGGACTGAATAAAATGCATAAATCAAACATCAAAGAGACAAATACATCAATAAGATAAGCAAAATGAAGCAGGATGATGGCAATTTGTCTAAAATCTGTCATGCTGTTTAGTGTGCAGACAATTTGGGTCTAATTGTTTTAGCTGTTTTTATACATGCATTGCTACATATTAAGAACAAATCCAAAGGATAGCACCAAGGTTTAGCCTATTTATGTTAACCTAATCACACACAAATTCTAGCCACTGATATATATTTTACAACTCCATTTAGCTAGTGGTCAGTTACCTGGATTTATGATTTATAAGGACCATTTGCTTTATACGGCTCTCTTGCCAGCTCCAGTACATTTTTTATGTAAAATACATGTATTAAAATGTAGTAAACATGTCTATGAATTTTGATTTACATGATTGAAGATTTCAGAGTTGTATAAATGAGGGTTCATACACTATAACTGCTTACAAAAGAAAATTTTTTTCATAGAAAATACTCCAACACATATTCCTGGGTGTTCAAAATCATCACATTCATTCAGTCTTGAACAAAAGTATGATTTAACAGAAGGAGTATGTAAATCAAATTTACAAGACCTGGATTTCTATTCCAGCATAACTAGAAATATTTTTATTAAGTTACAGTTCCCTAATTTCTAAAGTAGGGAAAATAGGGTGAAATGTGGATAAGAACATATGGGTGGACATACAGAGTGTGCTACAAGTTCAGATGTAGACCCAGGTAAATATAAAGTAGACATTCTCATTACATAAAATGAACATATGTGAGAGCAAGGTTGTTAGGAATGGATCATAGAATTAAAACGTGTACATAGAAAAACTGAGTTTGAACATAAAGCAATTATCTACAAGGTAAAAACATCACTTTAAAAAGAGCTGTTTATTTGATTCTTTTGAGGGTATACAGAGAGCTCAGGTTGAAGAAAATACTTTTAAGGATTTACTTTGAGGAGTTTTCTGCTTTCTGAATTAAGTTTTGAGTGATCTGTGTAATTCTTTATGCGGGATGAACCTCACTCAAAAATAGAGAGACTTCTGTGAAATATAGCATAATTTTAGCCTACTTAGTTCACAGATTATAGAAAACCATGGACATTCTTTTTCCTGGAATTCCTTAAAAGTTGGGTCCACATGAAACTAGAGTTCCTTACGGAGGAGCAAATCAGAAATACGAGAATGAAAGTGTATTTAACGGTGTTCCTGTATCTTCTGGTCTCTCTTCATCTCATGTTTCAAATGCTATGGAAACATTGAGGTATCTTAAGGTCCAGATTTGGTACGGAGGCTTGCTGTATATTTAATTTATCAATCATTTAAAATGTCAAATAAGCAGACTAATGTATCTCTGTACATTTTGAAGTGACTAAATTTTTAACTTTCAGCAAATACATGTGGACATAAATTAAATGGCTGATGATATAATCTTTGTCAAGTACTCAGTGTGTGTAGATATCTAAGCAACACACAATATTTAAGAAGCATAAACACAGAGTTTAATAATAAGAAAGCTGTAGAACTCCATTTAATAAGATACTAGCTTAGCTTTTTAATTCCATGATATCAATTATTCAATTTTATATTTCTCTTACCATTTTTACTGCTGAACCACTATCCAGAGTTACTATAATTCATTTTCCCAGAGTTGAAAGTCATATGAAATTCAAATTAGTAAGGGCTTAATCAGAATTAAAAAAATAGGTTTGGACATTTAGTTTTTTATCCCCTATACTTTTGACAACTACCCTCCAATCCTTTTTACTAACACACAGGTACACATACACACACATACACACACACACACACACACACACATTTCTAAGCTAAAACTAAGTAAAGTTGTTATGAAAAAAATAGGACATTAACATTATCCAAAATACATCTATTAGGATATTTATTAAGTATAAAGGGGAAAATAATAATAAAGTGGAGAAATTTGCCCTCAAGTAATCAAAGTTGGCATTACCTATAATGAATATATCTATATATCTATCTATGTGAGAAAGAAGCACATTTGGAAAATATGGGGTAAATTTACAGAATGTAGGCAAAAGATATTTGATAATTTTAGTATATTTTAATAATAGCATTGAGACATAATTTACCTATCATAAAACTCACAATTTAAAAATATACAATTGAGTGGTTTTTAGAATGTTCCCAGAATTGTGCAACCATCACCACTCTAATTTTCCTATTTTTATCACCCCATTAGCAGTTACTCCCCATTCAACCCCTAACAATCCAAGTCTACTTTCTGTCTGATGGGTTTATTTATTCTGGACCTTTAATATAAGTAGAGTAATACAAAATGTGATCCTTTGTGACTGGATTCTTTCACTGAGCACAGTGTTTTCAAGGTTCATTTATGGTGCAGCATGTATCCTTCATTCATCTACTTTATTGCAGAATAATATTCAATTGCATAGATAAACCACACTTTGTTCATTTAGCAGTTGATAGACATTAGGATTTTTTCAATTTTGGGTAGGGGGGCTCTTGATATTTGTTTCACTTCACTTTGGTATATACCTAGAATGTGAATAACTACATTGTGATATTATTCTACATTTTATGTTTAGAAAATCTGAAAAACTGTTCTCCAACGTGGCAACATCATTTTACAATGGCAACAGCAATGTCTGAGGGCTCCAGTTATGCCACATCCTTGCCAATACTTTGCTATTGTCTCTTAAAAATTGTAGCCATACTAATGGGCACAAAATAGTATGTCCTTGTGATTTTGATTTGCATTTTTCTACTAACTAATGATGTTTACATAATTCTGTGGGCTTGTTGTCCATTTGTATATCCTCTTTGGAAAATGTCTATTCAAATTCTTGATTCTGGGTTCAAGAGATTCTCCTGCTTCTGCCTCCTGATTAGCTGGGAATACAGACACACACCATTACGCCCAGCTAATTTTTGTAATTTTAGTAGAGATGGGGTTTCACCATGTTGGCCAGGCTGAACTCCTGACCTCGGGTGATCCACCCACCTTGGCCTCCCAAAGTGTTGGGATTACAGGTGTGAGCCACTACGCATGGCCGCCTGCATCCCACTTATGAGTGAGAACATGTGGTGTTTGGTTTATTGTTCCTGTGTTAGTTTGCTGAGGATGATGGATTCCAACTTCATCCATGTCCCTGCAAAGGACATGAACTCATTCTTTTTTACGGCTGCATAGTATTCCATGGTGTATATGTGTCACATTTTCTTTATCCAGTCTATCATTGACAACAGTTTGGGTTTATTCCAAGTCTTTGCTATCGTTAATAGGGTGGCAATAAACATACGTGTGCATATGTCTTTATAGTAGAATGATTTATAATCCTTTGAGTATATACCCAGTAATGGGATTGCTGAGTTAAATGGTATTTCTTGTTCTCGATCCTTGAGGAATCACCACACTGTCTTTCACAATGGTTGAACTAATTCACACTCCCACCAACAATGTAAAAGCATTCCTATTTCTCCATATCCTATCCAGCATCTGTTGTTTCCAGACTTTTTAATGATCGCCATTCTAACTGATGTGAGATGGTATCTCATTGTGGTTGTGATTTGCATTTTTCTAATGACCAGTGATGATGAGCATTTTTTCATATGTTTGTTGGCCATATAAATGTCTTCTTTTGAGAAATGTCTGTTCATATCCTTCACCCACTTTTCAATGGGGTTGTCTAACATTGGAAAAACCCTTCTAGACATTGACTTAGGCAAGGATTTATGACCAGGAACCCAAAGCAAATGCAATAAAAACAAAGATAAGCTTAAACAAATTTATTTTTGTTTTTAATTGCATTTGCTTTTGGGTTCTTGGTCATGAAATCCTTGCCTAAGCCAATATCTAGAAGGGTTTTTCCAATGTTATCTTCTAGAATTTTTTGGGTTTCAGGTCTTAGGTTTAAGTCTTCAGTCCATTTTGAGTTTATTTTAGATTCAGCTTCCCAATTTTGGTACATATAGCAGATACGATTTTGACACAGATTGCATTAAATTTGTTTACCAAGTTGAGGAGTATTGCTATCTTTACAACATTAAGTCTTCCAATCCATTAACTAGGAATTTTTTTATTAAATTATTCTTTTTTCTTTCTCCAATGTTTTTGCAGAATTTTGTATATGAGTCTTACATTTCTTTTATTTCTTTTCTTATTTTTTGGTGTTACTGTAAATGGAATTATTTCTATAATTTTATTTTTAGATTGCTCATTTCTATTGTATAAATATATACTGATTTTCATATATTAGTTTTTATCCAGAAACCTTCTTGAATCAGTAAGTTCTAATAATTTATTCTGGATTCCATAGGATTTTCTATGCACAAAATATCTCATTGGCAAGGAGAAATAATTTTACCTCTTTTCTCATATGGATTGGACTTGTGTTCCTGCCCAAATCTCATGTCAAATTGTAATCTCCAATGTTGGAGCCAGGGCCTTGTGGGAGATGATTATATCACGCTGGCAGATTTCCCCCCTTGGTGCTCTTCTCCTGATAGAGTTCTCACAAGATCTAGTTGTTTAAAACTGTGTGGCACTTCCCCCACCTTCCTTCTGCTCCAGGCATGTGAAGACAACTGCTTCTGCTTTGCCTTTAACCATGAGTAAAACTTTCCTGAGGCCTCCCAAGGTTGCCAGCCAGCATCATGCTTCCTGGACAGCCTATGGAACTGTGAGCCAATTAAACCTATTTTCTTTATAAATTACCCAGTCTTAGATATTTCCTTATAGCAGTGTGAGAATAAACTAAAACATTGTCCAATCCACATTCCTTTTCTCTTCTTTTCCTAATTGCTCTAGCTAGAACCTCCAGTATAATGCTGAATAGAGGTGGTGAGAGAAGACTGGTTCCCATCTCAGCAGGAAGCATTTGTCTGGTTCCCATCTCAGCAGGAAGCATTCATTTTTTTCACTGTTAAGTAGGATTTTAACTGCGGGTTTTTGTAGATACTTTTTTTAATCAGGTTGAGGGTGTTCTGTGTTTTGGATATGGGGATGGGGTAAGAAGGAACTGGAAGCCCCAGAAGGTGGGAGAATGAAAGAAAGAGAAATATGGGATGAAGTAGGGAAAGGGGAAGGTAAGTCAGGGTTATCCTATGGTCCCTCTGGAATTGAGGTCAGTTGATCCTTGCCTGGCATGGACATAGAGTTCATCCTTTAGGTAGTTACTGCCTTGACGAGGACAGAGCATGGGCCTCATGGACTACTGAAGGAGGAGGGTGATGCAGGCCCTTAGGAGGGAAAAGGAAGAGAAGTGTAGACAGAGGCAATGGGGAGTCTGAGGATAGTAGAGCTTGTGGGTCCTCAGAAAACAGCACATAATGCTAAGGGCTGGGAAACTCAGGGACAAAACTGGCATCTCCTGGTTCTTGCCAGTGTGGGCTCAGGAGGCCCAGCTCTGCCTTGGCTCCCCGGACTGTGGAGCTGAAACCTGCAAGTTGGCTGTGACTGGGAGCCACGGTGAATGTTCAGTCCTCACAAAACAGCACTAGTGAATGGGCCTGAGATCTTGGCTGCATTATGTTGGGGAGCTGGGAGGAATATGGCAGGTGGAATGAGAAGCCCCTGGGAAAATCTTCAGAGTGTGACAAGGAGGGGTGGCATGGGTCATAGCAAAGGTGCAGAGTTAGACAGCATCAGCCCAGGTTTCAGCCTCAGACAAGAGATGGGACTGGGTGAGGGGTAGTGGGGGGCTCCTGCTTCTTTCTGTCCTTTTATAGGTTGGCCAAAGCAGCTCCCTATTTGCACCTGAGTGCTTCCTGCAGCCACATGGTGATACCTTGTTTGTGACCTGGTAGTCTAAAGAGCAAGGTGTTTTAGAGTAAGACATAAGTGGAAGCTACCTCAGATGTCATCCAATTCTTCTGTCCTTCCTTTGACCCTTTCAAAAAGCACATGAGGAAACTGAGGTCCATAAGAGCCATTGGAATGGCTAAGATAGAGAGAAGGTGGAACCCACTTTTATTCAGTTCTGCATTAAATAATGTCCTCAATTAGTAAAGTGAAGTTCTGCTATGTCTGATGGGGAAGAAGCATCTTGGCCATCACATAGACCCAGGAAGGACCTGGAATCTTGATTATTGCCCACATGGGAGGATATTCTCTTCCATTTGCAGTGTGGTAAGTGTTTTATCATGAAAAGGGGTTGGCTTTTGTAAAATGATTTTTCTACATCTACTTGTATCGACATGTCATGTTCATCTTTTATTCTAATAATAATCATGTGTTATAATGATTGGTGTTTGCGTGTTATCCAACATTTTATTTGGATAAATCCCACTTAATTATTGTATGTAATCCTTTTTACTAATATATGTTGCTGGATTTGGTTGCCTAGTATTGTGAGGATTTATGTGTCTCTATTTAAAAGGGATATTTGTCTATATTAGTCTTTTATTTTCAAGTGAAATCTTTTTATAGTTTCCGCATCTGAATAATTCTGACCTTATAGAATTAGTAGATAAATGCTCTCGCCTCTTTTTTTTTTTTTTTTTGTAAGAGTTTGTGAAAGATTGATGATAATTCTTTTTTAAACGTTTGGTATAATTCACTAGTGAAGCCATCTGGGACAGTATTTATGAGTGTAAAGTTTTTTAATTGCTAATATAACCTCCTTATTTGTAAGTCTATTCAGATGATCTGTTTCTTGAGTCAGTTTCAAGAGTCTATGTCATTCTAGAAATATTTCCCTTTTATATGTATGAATTTTTTGCATAAAATTTTTCAAAAAGTATTTCCTTCTAATCCTTTTTATTTTTTGTAAAGGCAGTAGCAATGCCCTAAAATTCTTGATTTTAGTAATTTGAGTCCTCTCTTTTTGCCTTATCAGATCACTCTAAATGTTTGTCAATTTTGTTGATCTTTTCCAAGAACCAACTTTTCTAAAAGTTTTCTCTATTGTTTTTCTATCCCTTATTTCATTTATATATACCTTAATCTTTATTATTTCTTTCTTCATTTTTACTTTGAGTTCAATTTTCTCTTCTTCTTCAAGTTTCTTGGTCAAACGTTTAGGTTACTGATTTGAAATCTTTCTTTCTTTTAAAATAGTCATTTACCACTACTTTAAAAAATTCTGTAAGTACCTCTTTAGCTGTGACCCATATGTTTTGGTCTATTATGTTTTCATTTTAATTTGTCTCAAAGTATCTTCTAACCTTTCTCATGTATCTTTTCAACCCGATAGTTATTTAGAAGTGTGTTGTCTAAATTTTACACACTTATGAATTTTAAAAATTTCATTGTCATTGATTTCAAATTTAATTTCATTGTGGTTGGAGAAAATACTTGACATAATTTCAAATTTTTAAAATGTATTCATTCTATTTTAAGGCCTAATATATGGTCTATGATAGAGAACATTCCATGGGAACTTAATGAATAATTTGTGTTCTACTGTTATTGGGTGGAGTGTTATAGAGATGTCTGTTACATAGAGTTTGTTTATAGTGTTATGCGAGTGTTCTGTTTCCTTGATGATCATTTGCCTAATTGTTGTATCCATTATTAGAAGTGGAGTATTGACTTTCCTAAGAATTTTTTTAACACTGTCTAGTTCTCCCTTCAGTTCTAGCAGTGTTTGCCGCATGAAGTCTGAGGCTATTTTGTTAGGTGTGTAGAAAAGTTGAAAATTGTTAAGACTTTCAATTCCATTGTCATTTTTTATCATATTTTTTATTCACTTTTTTCAGTGGTTGCCCTAGTAATTGCAAGTAACATCATAATTTACAAAAGTATAATTCCAATTAAAACCAATTGCTTATAATAGTATACAAAAACTTTGCTCCTGTATATCCATTTTCTCCCCACTCCTTTGTGTTATTGTCATACAAATTAAATCTTTATACATTTTATGCCCAGCAATACATTGAAACTGTCTTATAAATCATATAGAACAAAGAAAAAGGTTTACAAACAAAAAAGGACTACAAAAAGTTGGTTTTATACTTACCTATTAAGCTATTTTATAAGTAATCTTTATTTATGTGTACTTTTTTATTATCTATTGTCATTTCATTTCAGTCTTTGGTATTTATTATAGGATATGTCTTCTAAGGATGAATTCTCTGTTTTCTTTAATCTAGTAATGTCTAACTATATTTTTCATATTTAATGGATAGTTTTGTTTGATATAAAATACTTGGTTGGCAGTCATTTTCTTATAGCACTTTAAATATATCCTCCCACTGCCTTCTGGTCTCTATGGTAGTTACCAAGGATTTAACAGTTAATCAAGTAAATAGCCTTTGTATATTATGAATAATGTTTCTTTCACTGCTCTTAGGATTCTCAGTCTTTCACCTTTAACAACCTACAATGTGTCTAAATATAGATTTCTTTGTTTGTCCTACTTGGAATTCACTGAGCTTCTTGAATAAGTAGATTAATGTTTTTGTTGAATTTGGAACATTGTCAACCATTATTTCTTCAAATATTCTTTTTGTCCTTTCATTTATCTTCTCTTTCTGGGGTATACCTTTTGTGTATGTTGGTATATATAATAGCACTCCACAAGTTCTGAAACTCTGTTCTTCTCTTTTTCTTCATTCTTTTCTCTTTATTTTCAAAATGTATAATCTCAGTTGACCTTTTTTGAAG
Source organism: Colobus angolensis palliatus (assembly GCF_000951035.1). NCBI lineage: Eukaryota > Metazoa > Chordata > Mammalia > Primates > Cercopithecidae > Colobus > Colobus angolensis. The sequence goes on from NW_012115167.1 coordinate 1,446,056, forward strand.
TTCATTTACTCTTTCTTCTACCAACTCAAGTCTGCTGTTGAGTCCTTCTGGTGAAAGGAGGGACTCAACAGCAGAATATTTGAAGACCATTATTTCTTCAAATATTCTTTTTGTCCTTTCATTTGTCTTCTCTTTCTGGGGTATTCCTTATGTGTATGTTGGTATATGTAATAGCACTCCACAGGTTCTGAAACTCTGTTTATTCTTCTCTTTTTCTTCACTCTTTTCTCTTTGTTTTCAAAATGTATAATCTCAGTTGACCTCTTTTGAAGTTCATTTACTCTTTCTTCTACCAACTCAGGTCTGCTGTTGAGTCCTTCTGGTGTATTTTTCCACATCAATAATTCCATTTGATTTCTTTTCACAATTCTTATTTTTAGTGATATTCTCTGCTGAAATAGTCCTTGTACTTTACTTTTTTATACATGGTTTCGTTTAGATTTTAAAAAACATATTTGTAGTAGCTGATTTAGTCTTTATCTTATGTGATATGCAGAATAATGACTCTCCAAAGAAGTCCATTTCTTAATCATTGAAATCTGTGCATATGCTACACTACATGGTTAAAAGGAGTTTACAGGAGTTATTAAATTAATGGACCTTGAGACTGGGAGATTATTCTGTATTCTCTGGCATTCCTAATTCTACCATGTGAGTCCTTAAAAGCAGAGAAACTTTCCTGTCTTTAGTCAGAAAGAGATGCAACTATGTAAGAGGAGTTGGAGAGATTCAAAGTGAGAAAAATTTAATCCTTTATTTCAAGCTTTGAAGAGGGAATAATAAGACAATGATCTAAGAAACACATAGGGAGTCTTTAGAAGCAGGAAAAGGCAAGGAAATAAGTCATGCCCTAGAAATTCCATAAAGGAAGTCAGTCCTGCTGACTCCTAGATTTTAGCCCAGTGATCCTGCTGAAATTCTGAGCTGCAAAACTGTAGAATAATAAGTTTATATTGTTTCCAGCTACTAGTTTTTGGTAATTTGATATGGCATCAAAAGAAAAATAATACAACTTATAAATCCAACATCTAAGTTCTCTCAGGAACACCTTTTCTTGAATGTTTTTTCCTGTATATGGGCCTTACTTTCCTATATCTTTATGCATCTCACAACTATTTTTGAAAATTACAACACAGGATCTTTCCTGATCACTTTTGCCTGCTGAAGACAACTGGGTGGCAACACCCTCGCACTGCCTCAGCCCATGGCTTCAGGGCTGGCTTAGCCCCACTGCCATTTCTGTCATTTGGAGCAGCTGCCATCCCCTGGCAAATGGCAGGAGGGCCAAGATATTACAACATTTTCTGTGCCCACATTTGGTGAGATCAGAGCTCTTGTCCCATGTCCAGGAAGAATGAGGATACACTGACAAAGAGTGAAGAAGGCAGAGAATAATTTTATTCAACAATGAAACAGCTCTCAGCAAAGAGGGGATGCAAGGGAGATCCTCCACTAGGAGTAGGGTGGTTTCTCTCCCAGGGTGACTGAGTCTTGGGCTTTTATGGGCTCAGTATAGGGGAATGCATGTTGATTTGTTTGTGAGTATGCAAAGAAAGCCTAACGCAAAGGCACCACTCAAAGGTGGGCATGGCAGTGTAGAAAACCAATTAGGAAAGGGTAGGTATATGTAAAATAGGTGAACAATGGGGATCAATCAGAGGAAAACATGACAAATGGGAAGAAACATTCTCAATCTGGTCCCAGGATTTGACTTGTAGCTTGGCTTTCAGGCTTTAAACTGTCTTTGGCTTAGAGGTAAGGTTTCAACAGGGACCTGCCCTTCTCTGTCTAGATATTTGACTGTCTACTGTCACTATCAACTGAAAATTTCAATATAATATGAACAACTCTGCAAATGAGATCCCCTGTCCAGGATTTGTTGTTACTATGATTTTTAATCTGCTTTGTTTTCTATTGTTTTTTGTTTATTTGGTGACTTTCCTGAACTAAGTATGCAAAGTTTGTATTCCTTGTTGTGTGCAGTCATGAAGGTCTCTGGTTAGCTTAATGTTCAGCTAATGATTATACAGAAATTTTCTTAAATACCTTAAATCACTAAGTCTTCCTCCCTTTGTCAAAAGGTCTGTGTGTGCATTGGCGCACAGCTTCAATGCTCCATTAATTTACTTTTGACCTTCATTTGCAAGGTCCCAAGGATGGCCAGAGGTGAACCATTAGGGCTCTCTCAGGTCTTTTGTTAGCATGTGCACAGCCCTACACCTGTGCAATGCTTATGCATGCACTTGGTATTCTAGATTCTTCGAAACAAGTAGGAACTTTCCAAAGTCTCCTATTGACATTGTATTCTACAAATCTGAAAAACATAAATATTTCACAACTATTTGCCTCAACCGGTATCATCACCTCTGCATCAATGATGTTAGGAAATTGCTGCTGATTGTTTCACCAAATGCCCTAGAGATACAACTCTCTAGAGATAGAGCACCTTGAGGAACTTCAGATCTGGCCTTCCCCTTCCAGTGGCTGCTACTCGGCCGGTTAATTCAAGGATACTATTGAATTATTACAAAAGGGATGAAAATGAGGCAAATTGAAATACCATGAAGCTCCTTGTACTAAGTTTCAGTCATTTTTTAATAATGAAGGTCTCTTCATTATTAAAATCTCTTCGGGTTTTGCAAAGTTAGCTTATTCTGAGAATTCTGAAAAAGCTGATTTTGACAAATTTTGCTAGTGTTTCATTGCTTTTATTTAGAAGTTATTTTTCAGAGTTCTTTACTGTTATGGGAGTTCTGCCCCTTTAGTGCTGTTTTTTCTAATTTCTGTCAGTCTAAGTTGTTATAAAATAAAGAATTAAAATACATATACAATCACAGATACAAATAATGATACTTGGTGAAGAAAATATCAAAATCTTATCCATGAAATAACTATTTTTATATTCACTGGGCTTATCTCCAAACATAACTTTAGGACACTTGATAATGTGTGTTTATCTTATTTTCCGCTTTTGGCCTTAAGTGTACTTAAGTATACCTGCGGATACTTAAGTCACTGAATTATAATTTGTTTGCATGTTAGTAAAGCTGATAAACATCCCATAAAATTATTTTGCAACAGAAATATGTAGGAAATCAGAGACCTGATTCTGTTAGTTCTATTTAAAATTTGTATTTTATGTATCTCTTTTGTAAGTTTTATAGGAAAGGACAAAAGGTACATTAAATTTATTTATTGATTCTCTTTGATCTTCCTAAATTTCTAACATGTAACATTTTACTGTCTTGAATGCTTATAGAAAACATGATTATTTTTATCACTAAGAATGATTAATAGTAATACTTTACTATTTATGGTTCAAGAATTATAAAAAGAAATAATTATTTTAAAAGATAAAATATCTTTATTCATTAGGGAAGTTACCCAAGGAAAAGGGAATTTCAGATGTATTCTCGTATAGGGAGAAAATGACTCTTTCACAGTACATCCTATTTCACTTCATCATGTTTATCTTTGATCAACTGTTGTTACTGCATAATCCTTAAGGGAACCAAAAAACTTCAATGTTTTACATTTTATGCAGCCAAACCTGTCTGAAGAGAAATCCTGGGAAAGGAAAAACCAGTCTCAAGAGCAGCTGCTCAAATGATGCCTAATTAAATTTTCACGCACATGTTAAAAGGATATGCTAATACTCTGTGAGCACTCAGTGAGCTTCACAAAGCAACTTAGACAATCAGAATTTATAAAGTATTGATGAATGCCTCTAAATTCTACCTGCTGCTGCTCTGAGTGCCATGGTGGTATTAGCTCATGCACTGATGCTCAACCTGGGTGCACACTGGGACTACCTGGGCAGCTTTACAAGAAACAATTCTAATGCCCAGGTTTGATCCATTCATCAGAGTTTGAATTAATGGATAATGGATATGGAATATGGTTTGAGTATCAGGATCTTAATAGTTCCCCAAGTGATTCTAGAATGTATCAAAATTTATCTAGAACAGTAATTCTTAAACTTTGCTGTGCATGAATCAACTAGGATCTTGCTGAAATGAAGATTCTGATCTAGTAGGGCTGGACTGGGTCCTGGGAATCTGCATTTCTTACAAGGTCCCAGGTAATGCCAAAGATGGTGGTGCTTGGGGCACACTTCGCATAACAAGATACTTACAGAAATTAGAACCACCACCAAAAATAATGACCATAAATAAAAACTACTCACTCCTGTTGAATAATACTCATAGTACAAAAGACAGAACACTAATTTCTACTAAGTACTCTCTCCTTCTCCTCCACAGACATTTTACTAAGATTCAAATTATTGCAAAAACATACCTGTCCTTTGAACATAGTTTAGGAAACCTCACCTTCCAAAATGAGTTTTTCAGTCCTTTCTTTTAATTTCTCTTACATTTTACACAGTTCAATACTGAAGTTTTTTTAGTTTTTGCCACTGTAAATTTTATAAAGGAAGAGCTGTGTTTCTTTAGCAAAGATTTCTTCTAGCAAAGATTAAGGTGATACAAGGCTCAAGGAATACTTGCTAAATAGTGTTCAAATATATTTCTTTTTTATTATACTTTAAGTTCTAGGGTACATGTGCACAATGTGCAGGTTTCTAACATATGTATACATGTGCCATATTGGTGTGCTGCACCCATTAACTTGTCATTTACATTAGGTTTATCTCCTAATGCTATCCCTCCCACCTCCTCCCACCCCACAACAGGCCCCGGTGTGTGATGTTCCCCTTCCTGTGTCCAAGTGTTCTCATTGTTCAATTCCCACCCATGAGTGAGAACATGTAGTGTTTGCTTTTTTGTCCTTGAGATAGTTTGCTGAGAATGGTTTCCAGCTTCATCCATGTCCCTACAAAGGACATGAACTCATCCTTTTTTATGGCTGCATAGTATTCCATGGTGTACGTGTGCCACATTTTCTTAATCCAGTCTGTCATTTACTATACAGACATTGAAAAGCACTTGGCTTAAGACACATTGCAGGAAAAATGAATGGGTTGGTTATATTTGCTGCTACTTAATTTATACAACTTGTATGTGATTGAAATCCTATGCTATACTTCTTACAAAAACAGTCTCATGTGGTACCAGTTCCCTGTTGAAATTTTCATCAAGGTTTCTTTTTTTTTTTTTTTTTTTTTTTGAGACGGAGTCTCGCTCTGCCGCCCAGGCTGGAGTGCAGTGGCCGGGTCTCAGCTCACTGCAAGCTCCACCTCCTGGGTCTACGCCATTCTCCTGCCTCAGCCTCCCAAGCAGCTGGGACTACAGGCGCCCGCCACCTCGCCCGGCTAGTTTTTTGTATTTTTTAGTAGAGACGGGGTTTCACCATGTTAGCCAGGATGGTCTCGATCTCCTGACCTCGTGATCCGCCTGTCTCGGCCTCCCAAAGTGCTGGGATTACAGGCTTGAGCCACCGCGCCCGGCCTCATCAAGGTTTCTTGGCCATTAAATATCTGTATAACACACATCCTGTGCCAGCTTCATACTTAAAAACCAAGGCATTAGAAAACCTGTGATGTACTCTGAAATCCTCTTCCATCCATTAATTGAGACATAAAATTCTCTTTTCTGACCTTCATGTTTTTAGATTTTGCACCATGACATTATTAAAATTAAAATACTCCTGAGGGGGAACATTTCTAAAATGGATTAGTAGTCTATCTGTTAAGTGGGAATGAAAAATTTGAGATCTAATTTGATACAAGTGTAAGAATACAGAACAAAGACCTCAAAGCATAATTTTGTACATGGCAATTTCAGAGACCAAATGTCCCCAAATTGACTCTTGTAACGTTAATTAGAGCTCCTATTTGAACATCAGCTCAGAATAAACTAACTTTACTCTATTAATGTAGTTAGAATTTGCTTAGTGCCACTATATGCACAGCTCTGTATGGTAATTACAATAAAATAAAAATTTTCTTCAAAGAAAAAATTGCACTAAAATTAAAAGGTAAAATGATAGAAAGTAAGACAATGACTATCAACACTAGGCAAAGTTATTGTACAAGGTGTGTTGTAAAGATAATTATGTATCTCTTTAAAATTAAAACAATACTGCTTCTACTTCATTTCCAAAGCAGAAATATCCATGTCAATGAGAATGACATTTATCACCAATCCCAGTAGAAGCATTCAAGTCTAATCACATTTATGAGATATTTAATATTTTTACATATGCCTTATTTTGCATTATATTGTCTTTATTTTTTTAACTGTGCAAAGTATTTACATTAAACTTCCTGTAAATGTCAATTTAATAAAGCTGATACAGTCAACCCATTCTAAAACAATATCCAGATCATACTCAGCTTGATTTTTTGAGCTTTTCTTTTTTGTGTGTGGGGGGGTCATTTGAAAACTCAATTTAACATGTTGTTCACTGTTCGAAGCATTTTGGGATCTAACTCCAGAGAGGATCTTTTGAATGGCAAATGCCAGTCCATTGAGATTAGACTGAACTTTTTTTTTAATTTTAGTTTCAGAGATGCATATGCGGTTTGTTATGTGAATACATTGCATGTTGGGGTTTGGTATACAGACTATTGCATCACCCAGGTAATAAGAACAGTACCCAACAGATAGTTTTTTGATCCTCACCCTCCTCCCACCCTCTACCCTCAAAGCAGGCCTTGTTGTCTATTTTTCCTTCTTTGTGTTCATGTGAACTCAATGTTTCGCTCCCACTTATAAGTGAGAACATGCAGTGTTTTTTTCTTTTTTTCTACTTCTGCATTAATTTGCTTAAGATAATGGCCTCCAGCTCCATCCAATGCTGCAAGGACATTATCTTGTTCTTTCCACGGCTGCATAGTATTCCTTGGTGTGTAATACTACATTTTCTTTATCCCGTCTACTATTGATGGGCATTTAGATTGATCCTGTTTTTGCTATTGTGAATAGTGCTGCAATAAATATACATGTGCTTGCGTCTTTATGATAGAATGATTTATATTCCTTTGGGTATATATCCAATAATGGAATTGCTAGGTCAAATGGTAGTTCTAAGTTCTTTGAGAAATCTTCAAATCACTTTCTACACTGAACTAATTTACATTCCTGCTAGCAGTGTATAAGTGCCCCTTTCTCCACAGCCCTTTTTTAGTTTTTTAATTGAAAATATCTACAACTCAAAAAGGTGGAAAAAACTGAAAGCAAAAATCCTGGAAAACACGTACACAAAAACAGGATCTAAATATATACACAGTCAATAAGAAACACAGAGCCTCAGAAAATTCTTGATAAAAAAAGTACTACACCTGTAAAAACATTGCCACAATCAAGATAGAAAGTATTTCCATTTTTATCCATTATAGTCCATTTTACCTTCTGCCTCTGAGCCTGGCAACAGATCTCCTTTTGGTTTCCAATATATTAATTTGCATTTTCTAGAATTTCATCATACATTTGCCAAAATTTATCACATTATATATTTTAAATGAATTATTCTTCAATAAAATAGGCCATTCTTTATTAAAATTGACCAAATAAATAACAGGATAAGTTTTTTAAAGTTCAAAAAGTTTGAGCCTCATAAAATCCTGGTCAGAGGCTCCTGATGTCATCTACATCTTTCTATCTCTGTTTCTCAAGAGTAAAGAACACCTTAAAAAAGTCATTGATGAACTCTAGAAAGATGCTTTTCTTGCCTTAGGAGCCAGCAGAGTCCTCAAGGGATACATAGTTATTGTGGTTATCCTCAAGTTAACTTTTTCCTCCTGTCTACCTCTATGTATTTATTCAATTTAACTATGAGTGACAGGAAAGTGTCTCTAACTTTGACTTCCTCATCAACTTGGAAGATCAAACACACACCAAAGTCTCTCCACACCAAAAATAAACACACACACACACACACACACACACAAGATAACTTCTCTAATTTAAGAATCCACTTATTAATAATTAAAGGAAAGTAATATTCCAGTCATGGTTAAGAAATTAGGGCTTTCTGGTTCTTGCGATGCTTTAAAAGTGGTGTCATGACATCCAAAGTCAGTTCCTTGCATTTTTTTCTACTGATACAAAAGGTTTTCTTGAGCTATTGAAGATAGTACCTCTGGTTAGCCCTATTTAGAATACAATCATCTCAGTTCTTTCATTGAGAAGGTAATTTGCTTTGGAATGATGTTCCATAGTACTATCAGACATAGTAGAAGAAAAATTAAGGTCATCCAAAGCATTGTAGAATTCTAGTAAGCAGCATCTTTAAATGGTCTACCGGACTATATGTTTAATTTGCGCAGGAAATGGTCCTAAATAGTAAGCAAATCAAACTCTTTATGTTACAGGAGTGCTAGAAAATCTAAAATACTTCAAGATGAATTCTTTAATTAAATAGTCATTTTGATCTTTACTTTGGAATTCTAGGATTTTCGATAATTTTATTAAAATACTCTCTCTAAAGATTTATATTTTCTTTCACCCCCTTTCCTCTCTCTCTCTCCCTCTTATTTTTAATCTTTGATGCTATCATATACTTAAGAACATTCACTTGTTGGTCACATTTTTAAGAAGAAATGGAAAAAAATAGTCTATAAAAATGTGTCAATGTCGACCCGTGAGAGTTGATAAATCTCATTTTCTTATGATGAAACACCTTTGATATCTTGACATTTTGTGCTCACATAATTCTTCTAATACATATCACTAATCTTCTTAGAGTCCTTGTACGGCCTATGGGTATGTTGAGGAAGCACAAATTGCAAAGTTGCCAAAAGACTAATTCCAATCTAATCAGAACTTGCACTGCTTCAGTGAAGGCTACATAAACACTCTGTTAATATTCACAGCAGCAGTTTTGTCAATAACTCCCTCAGATTCTTCAAATTTATAACAGAAATCAGCAAACCATTGATTCTCTGACATTGATAGATCTATCCAGATTCACTGCCTCCTTTCTCCCCCCGTCCCAATAGAGGTCACAAATGCCAGTTGCTCTATTCGGCTCCTAAATACTGAAGGATCATTATTAAAGTATGGCTGGCATCCCTGATCATTAATTATAATCACGTGCACATATGCAGAGTGATTGCAGGAAATAATCAGCCTTGTCTGCCAAATTGGCAACATTTAGAAATTAATTTGTTATGACACAGCATCAAAGATATTTAAACAACAAACCCAAGGCTCTGCTGCTCTGTGTACATTGTTAAGATATCAGATAACATCATTAAAAAAAATAGTTAACATATCCAAAGGGAGGTGGTATATATACTTGAACTTCCTTTCTAGCGGGATTCTAAAAAATAATTTCTGTGTGTCCTTCATCCCACAATTCATGTACTGGGGACTCCCTTCCAGAGTGCCTGCCACTTAGGGACTATTGACTTAGATTGCCTAGAAGAGTTGCTGTCAGTCTAGAACTACTTATGTGGGCATTGGAAGGATGATTCTAAGTGTGGTAAGGACAAAGATTAGACAGGATTGCTATTTATCTATTGGGATACATTAGAATTCGCTTATCTACTTGATTCTTCAGGGGTAAAAATAACAAAAGCAGATGCATAGCACTGTTGCGCATCACATCAAAGGAGAAGAGGTGGTGGTAAGGTAAGCTTCCTTGTCCCACACCCGATGCTGGGCAATTCACTCCACTGTGAGAACACTCCACTTGTGAGCGTTGAGATACACTGTATGTTTCTCTCCATACTCTAACGTTTCACACCGTACAGCAACACAACTCTTCCGTCATGGTTATTCGGGGAACTTTCTAAGTCAGTGTCTCCTCCACCACTTCCTTTTATGCACCTCAGCAGAATCAAGCTGAAGCCATGTGCTTTGTCCTTCAGCCAAGCTCCCTCTTCAATTCCCAAATACCCCTCCAACACACACACTAGTAAAATTTTATTTCGTTTTTTTGGCACATAAAAATATCGACTAAAAAGGTAGCTTTTATAACAATTTTCTTCTAAGAGTTCTGATTGTCCCTAGAAGACGTTACTATTGATTCCTTTTTTGTCCAAAAAAAAATCAGCTAAATGTAAAACAGCACCAATAATATACCTTTCTAAACAAAAATCCTAAGTGTTAGTTGAGGCACCACTTTTCCCCCATTCCTGATGCTTTTTTCTGTATGGGTATACACCTTGGTTTCCCAATACAGTTTTATTCACTCCATCTTGGTTGGGGATGTAATTTGGGAAGAAAAAACAGAACTTTCATAGCCAGACCCTCCTTTCTTCCTCCTGAGACTACCCACAAAAGCAATTATTCTCCACTTTTCTCCCAAGGCAGCTCTTTGCCTGCCTCCACCAACTGAGGGCCTGCTCAAGTCCAGCACTGCTGGTCTTGTTGGTGTTCTCGTTTGAACATATTCCCTCCAAAATGTAGTTGTTTCCAATGTGACAGTATAGGCATGCCTCAAAGATATTGTAGGTTTGGTTCCATACCACCACAATAAAGCAAATATCTAAATAAAGCAAATCACACAATTCTCTTTTTGTTTTTCAATGTATATATAGTCATATCCTCTGCTGAAGATTTGAACCCCTTAAAGCCATGCATAAGGGCTACAATCAGCTTCTTCCAATCTTTCATTCATGCTGATAATTTGACCTCCTGCCATAAATTATAAATGTTCTTAATGGCATCTAGACTGCTGAATCCTTTCCAGAAGGATTCAATTTATTTTGGGCAGACCCATCCAAGGAATCCATATCAATCAATGGAAGCTATAGTCTTATAAAATGTATTTCTTAGGCCAGGCATGGTGGCTCATGCCTGTAATCCCACCACTTTGGGAGGCTGAGGCAGGTGGATCACCTGAGGTCAGGAGTTCTAGACCAGCCTGACCAACATGGCGAAACTCTGTCTCTACTAAAAATACTAAATTAGCCAGCTGTGGCAGCACAGGCCTGTAATCCCAGCTACTTGGAGGCTTTGGCAGGAGAATTGCTTGAACCCAGGAGGCAGAGGGTATAGTAAGCTGAGATCGCACCATTGCACTCTAGCCTGGGCAACAAGAGTGAAACACTGTCTCAAAAATAATAATAATAGTAAAAATAAAACTATTTCTTAAATAATAGGACTTTAAAGTCAAAATTACTCCTTGATCTATGGGCTGCAGAATAGATGATGAGATAGAGGAAAGAAAACAATCTCCATGTACATCTCCATTGGAGCTCTTGAGTGACCAGGAGCATTGTTAGTAAACAGTAATATTTTGAAAGGAATTTTTTTTGTGTGTTTGTTTTTTTCTGAGCAGTATATGTCTCAACAGCAGGCTTAAAATATTCAGCAAACCATGCTGTAAACAAATGTGCTGTTGTTTAGGCTTAACTTTTCTATTAATAGGGTACAGATAGCCAATTTGACATAACTTAAAAGTCACAGAATTTTTAGAATGACAAGTAAGCATTGGCTTCACCAGCTGCATTAGCCCTTAACAAGAGCATCTGCCTGTCCTTTGAAGCTTTAAAGCTGGGCATTGACTTCTCTTCTCTAGCTATGAAAGTTCTAGAGGCATTTCCTTCCAGTAGAAGACTGGTTCATCTACATGGAAAATCTATTGTTTAGTGTGACCACATTCATCAATGACCTTAGCTAGATTTTCTGAGTAACTCGCTGTCACTTCTGCAACAGCACTTGATGGCTCATCCTGCACTTTTATGTCGTACAGAGTTTCTTTCCTTAAACCTTATAAACCATCCTCTACTAGCTTCAAACGTTTCTTCTGCAGCTTCCTCACCTCTCTCAGCCTCCACAGAATTGAAGAGGACCTTGCTCTGGATTAGGTTTTGGCTTACAGGAATGTTTTGACTGGTTTGATCTTCTATTCAGACCACTAAAACTTTCTCCATGTTAGCAATAAGGCTATTTTGCTTTCTTATCATTTATATTATGTTCTTTAAAGTAGTACTTTTAATTTCCTTCAAAAACTTTTCCTTAGAATTCAAAATTTGGCTGTCTGGAGCAAGAGGCCTAGCTTATCTTAGCTTTTGACATGTCTTTCTCACTAAGCTTCATCATTTCCAGCTTTTGATTTAAAGTGAGACATGTGCAACTCTTCCTTCCACTTAAACACTTAGAAGCCATTGTAGGGTTATTAACTGGCCTAATTTCATTATTGTTGCATCTCAGGGAATAGGGAGGCCCAGGGACAGAAAGAGAAATGGGGAAACATCCAGTTGGTAGAGCAGTCAGAACACATACATTTATGGATTAAGTTCACTGCATTACACAGGCAGGTGCTTGGAGTGCAAAACAGTTACAAAAGTAACATCAAAGATGGCTAATCACAGATCACCATAAAAGAAACATAATAATGAAAAAATTTGAAATATTGCAAGAATTACCCAAATGTGACACAGAGACACAAAATGAGCATATGCCATTAGAAAAAGGGTACTGACAAACTTCCTCAATACAGGGTTGCCACAAACCTTTAATTTGTAAAAAAAAAAAAAAAAAAAAACACAATATCTGCAAAAAGCAACAAAATGAGGTATGCTTATATTAAGAGGTGGAGTCTTTAAGAGGTGGTTAAATCATGAGGGCTCCTCCCTCGTAAGTAGTATTGAAGTCCCTTATAAAAGAAACCACGAAGCATTGTGTTAATTTGCTCTTACTCTTTTGCTATATGAGGAAACAGCATTTGTTCCTTTTGTCCTTCTGGCATTCAAGGAAGCAGCAAGAAGACCCTTATCAGATGCTAGTGCCTTGATCTTCAACTTCCCAGACTTCAGAACCATGAGGAATAAACTTCTGTTCTTTATAAATTATAAATTTATGGTATTATGTTATAGAAGTACAAGCAGACTAGGACAGTTGGTAAATCTACCTAATTTTTGAGCATATTCAGTAAGCCCATTTGGCTTGGAAGAAAGCCCTCCAACTTAGCATTTGTCAATAGTAAAATTGACATTCTGACCTCTATTGGTAATCCTTTTATATTTTTTCAATTTTTCAGAAAGCTGGCAAGGAAGTGGGATGCTATTTAATGGAATTCTATAAATGTTGCAACCTTTGCTATGTGGTCCATAGAAAGAAACAAAAAAATGGAATTTGAGATGAAAAAACCATGTATTAGAGAAATTATAATACTAGTGAGGCTAGGAAGTTTGGAGGCCTTGGCTGTCTATGGCTGCCTCCAACTAAATGGCAAATCTACCTAATACTAAGCTACATCCTTCAACTTGCATTTTGTTAGTAAGGAAGTTGATGTTTTGGCCTCCATCTGACACTTTTTTATTCAGTTTTTTCAGAACTTGACTGGGAAGAAGATTTCAAAGAGTAGAAGTTAAAATAATTAGAATAGCAATGAAGAAAAATTACTGACATAAAATGCAAGTAATCAAATAATTTTTGTTTTCTTTATTTTAAACAGCAAATGGGCACAGAACTGCATGAAACATAATCTTTGTTTCATGAAACTCATCATCTATGCTTGGTTTGTTAGTTGTAATATGCTTAATAGCGTACTAAATACCTTAATAATTACATCTCCTGTCTCCTTTGCTGAATTCACTCCTAGTCCCAACCTAAGAACCACTCAGTTATGAATCTATTCAAGCATTTATATTTGATAAATTTACTCAAATAGAACTATACAGGATTATTAACTGGAGCCAGAGAGACAAGTGAGGAAACTACTGCAATAATCTAGGCAAGACATAATGAGAATTTTAATTTTGTCACTATCATTAGAAATAGGAAGGCAGTCACCAGAATCTAGAGAAACAGAATTTGGGATTGGCCTTGCCTGTAAGTAGAGCTTTAATTTTCTCAGGTTTTTTTTTGTTTTTTTGTTTTTGTTGTTGTTGTTGTTGTTGTTGTTTGTTTGTTTTTTTGTTTTTGTTTTGACAGAGTCTTGCTCTGTCATCCAGGCTGGAGTGCAGTGGCATGCTCTCAGTTCACTGCAACCTCTGCCTCCCGGGTTCCAGCGATTCTCCTGCTTCAGTCTCCTGCGTAGCTGGGATTACAGGCGCATGCCACCACGCCTGGCTAATTTTTTGAATTTTTAGTAGAGACGGGGTCTCACCATGTTGGCCAGGGTCGTCTCAAACTCCTGACCTCAGGTGATCCTCCTGCCTCGGCCTCCCAAAATGCTGGGATTACAGGCATGAGCCACTGCACCTTGCCTAGTTTTCTCAGTTTTAAAGTAATGCATTTGAAAAGGAGTCATTTCAAGTGTTCCTTCCTATTCAGGAAACCTGTGAAAAATATTCAGTGTGAAATCTTTGAAAGTGAAATGAAACTACCTGGACTCCTCATAGCATGGGACAGTAGAAAGAATTCGAGCTAATCATACTCAGGTTAAGAAGATTCATCCTCAGATTCTTTTTTTTATTATTTTGATAGGAGTTTCACTCTGTTTCTCAGGTTGGAGTGCAGTGGCTGGATCTTGGCTCACTGCAACCACCATCTCTTGGCTTCAAGCAATTTCCATTTTTTAGCCTCCCAAGTTACTGAGATTACAGGTGCATGCCATGCCCACACACCCGGCTAACTTTTGTATTTTTTTTTTAGTAGAGATGGGATTTCACCATGTTGGCCAGGCTGGTCTCAAACTGCTGACCTCAGGTGATCCACCTGCCTCAGCCTCCAAAAGTGCCAGGATTACATGCGTGAGCCACCATGCCAGGCCCATCCTCAGATTCTTTTTTTCAGTTTTTTGGCCCTAGATAAATTACTTAAACTTGTTGAGATTCAGAGTACTTACCTACAAAATGGGAATAATAGCTACTTTACAGGTGTTGTAAGGCTAAGAATTCTAGGTAAAATACAGAGTACCTGAAAAATGCTAGGAGAGTTTATTAAATTGAAGATTTATCTCTGTTCCATTAAATCTAATTTCCTCTAGTTTCAATGTTTTTAATAAAAATCATCATTGTATTTTGGTATTTTACTGTTTTGTTTTATTAGAAGTGTTAGAGCACATTTATGTTTCCAAATTTTATTGTAAAATAAGATTTGAAAATTATGCTATGAATTAAACAGGATCGTGTAGGCTGGCCTGGGAGACAAACTGACATTTTCAATATTGCACATATATGAAAACTTGTTTAAGATTGCAGATAATTGACGTCCAAATAAAGTATCAGATAGGACCACTTCCTTATTTGAGAATTTGCTATAAATTGATGGTATTAAATGTTTATAAATATATTTTAATAATGGAAAGTGCTGCATCAGACAATTTTCATTCATAGGGCTGAAATTTTGCTTACTTGGACTTACAAAAGTGATGAGGAAATGGAGAAAGGACAAGGTGTGAAGGGAAGCTGAATAGAAAGGGAGAATAAAGAAAGAAGAAACCCTTTGGTTTCCCAAACAGTCACTGTAGAGAACCTAACGGAAGTATGAATTATACAAAAACCTCTCCAAACTTTTCATCTACATCTTAATTTATATCTTATTTTTTATAAAAATTACATTTAATTTTAGCAATTCAATTGTGACTGGTACTGTCTATGGTATTTGACAGTCAATAAGAAACACGTTTTGCTGGAGACGATGTGGAGAAATAGGAACGCTTTTACACTGCTGCGGGGAGTGTAAATTAGTTCAACCATTGTGGAAGGCAGTGTGGCAATACCTCAAGGATCTAGAACCAGAAATACCATTTGACCCAGCCATCCCATTACTGGGTATGTACCCAAAGGATTATAAATCATTCCACTATAAAGACACATGCACACGTATATTTATTACCGCACTATTCACAATATCAAAGACTTGGAACCAACCCAAATGCCCATCAATGATAGACTGGATAAAGAAAATGTGGCACATATACACCATGGAATACTATGCAGTCATAAAAATAATGAGTTCATGTCCTTTGCTGGGATATGGATGAAGCTGGAAACCATCATTCTCAGCAAACTAGCACAAGAACAGAAAACCAAACACCACACGTTCTCACGTATTAGTGGGAGCTGAACAATGAGAACATATGGGCACAGGGAGTGGAACAACACACACTGAGGCCTCTTGGCGGGTGGCAAGCAAGGGAAGGGATGGCATTAGGAGAAATACCTAATGTAGATGACAGGTTAATGGGTGCAGCAAACCACCATGGCACATTTATACCTACATAACAAAACTGCAGGTTCTGCAGATGTATCCCAGAACTTAAAGTATATATATATATATATATATATATATATATATATAAAGAAACACTTTGATTTTGCAATTCAATTTCTTTCATTAAAAGCTACTGAACAATAATTATATATCCTTAGATGAATCAATAAAAATAATCTCCAGGTGAAATGTTAATATATTATAAAATTCTTTACCTTTTGGTTCAATGTTGACATGGATGACGACTTCCACTGACTTTTCCTTGAACCTGTAAAAACAAAATAAGTATTACCTTCTTTTAACAAAAACTTATTTTAGTTAGCTTTGTTATTGAACTATTTCACTCTTTTCTTTCAAATGTACTATCAGAATTGTATTTCAAAAGCCAAGGAGTAAATTAAATACGTGAAGAAAATGTTATTATCAATTTACTTTCCTGTCATCATTTTAAACTGACATGTTTTACATGACTCTTTTGGACAGTGGTTGAGTTTTTATTTTAACAAGGGTTACATATGGTTGGGGAATTCCCATCTCACCTTGCAACATTCACAATAAAGATTATATTTGATTCATTTCTATGTAATTAAAATATGTAAACATGAAGTCATTACTTCAGCCCATGGACTGGGTACATTTCAAAATTAAGTAGTTGGAGTCTTATTGCAAACATTTATAGGTTTGAAGAAAGAAAACCAGAATCAGAAGATAAATACAGAATATCTTCCGAGTACTAAAAAAACTTATGCCAAGATAATCATTGCAGTATTATATTACTGAAGAATAAAATAACTGGATAATAATTTATATACATGTTTAGTTTAAGCAGATATTGGCAGTTTTTCAAAATTGCTGTAGCAATTTATCCTCCCACGACAATCATGAGAGTAGCAGTTGCTCTACACATTTGCCAAATCTTTGGATTTTCAGGGATTTAAAAAAAAAATTTATACACTCTAGTGTGAGTCTAGTCATATTATGTTTTTGTTTTAATTTATATTTCTTAACTAATTATGCCAAACAACTTTTTATATATTTGCTGGCCATTTAGAAGTTCTTACCACTTTCTTTTGGGCTATGTTTCTTTTTCCTTATTACTCATAGGAGTTACACATTCTGGACTTACGCAAGAGTATTTAGTCAGATACAAGTATTGCAAATATTTTCTACCTTTGGTGCATTGTTTTTCTACTTGTTCGAGGATTTGATTAATAAAAGTTCTTTGTTTTTATTAAATCTAACTTCTCAACTTCTTTTTTTCTTTTAAGTAAATAGTACTTTTTATGTCCTGTTCAGGAAATACTGGCTGACCCAAAGGTCATGAAGCTATTTTTCTGTGTTTACTTTTAGAAATTTAATTATTTAACTCCTTATCTTTATTTGTATGACTCTTCTCAACTTAATTTTGTGTGTAGTGTGAAACAAATACTGAGGTTCATTTTTGATATGAGTATCCATTTTATCCAGCATAATTATATGAAGTATAACTGAAGATCTTCAGGCACAGTTCCATGACTTTTGACAAATTATATCCCTATGTAATCGAAATGCAATCAAAATATAGAAAACTTCCATCACCAGAAAGTTCCCTCCTGCTCCTTTCTAGTCAAAGGGCCTGCCCTCACCAAATGTAATGACAGTGTAAGGTTTATAATCATAGATTAGTTTTGCTTGTTCTTAAAGTTGTTATAAACACAGTCATATGCTATGTATTATTCTTTATTTTTCTTGGTTACATATCTAGGAATAGAACTGTAGCCTCGTATTGTTTATTTTAAAATCATTTTTTCCCCATTAAATTGCCATGGCAACTTGGTTGTAAAACAGATGTGTATATTTGTCAATCTATTTATGGCCATTTTATTTTATTCCATTTGTTTATTTTTCTACTCTTATTTAAATACCACATGGTAGTAATTAGTGTAGCTCCGTAGAAAGTCTTAATATATACTAGTGTGACTCCCATAGCTTTTTTCTTCTTCAATATTGCCTTGACTATTATAGTCTTTGCATTTCCTCATAAATTGTACAATTTTCCCGTCAATTTCCACAAAAAATCCTACTGGGAGTTTGATTACATTTGCACTATCTTGCTCAAGTAAGAGAATTGCAATATTGAGTCTCTAATTCTAGAACATTATATAGCTCTCTATTTATTTCTCTCAGCAATGTTTTGAGGTTTTCAATGTAAAGAACTTGCACAGCTTTCATTAGACTCATTCATTTAGAGTTTAATGCTTTTCAGTGCTATTGTAAATTAC
Organism: Colobus angolensis palliatus; assembly: GCF_000951035.1. Lineage (NCBI taxonomy): Eukaryota > Metazoa > Chordata > Mammalia > Primates > Cercopithecidae > Colobus > Colobus angolensis. The sequence goes on from NW_012115167.1 coordinate 1,464,333, forward strand.
ATTTTAAAATTTTATTACGTGTTTGCTAGTCTATAAAAATTTCCATACATTTTTGTTTATTGACCTTGATTCTAGCAAAATTACTAAAATTCACTTAACTTCAATAGTTTGTATATCCTTTGATTTTATATGTACACAATTGGGTTAGTTGAAATTCATGACTACTTTATGTCATTTTTTCATAAATTTTCTCTTTTCTGTCTTATTGCAATGGCTAAAATGCTCAGTTAAATGTTGAATAGAAATTGCAATAGTGGACATCCTTGTCCTGCTCTGAAACTCATGGAGAAAATGTTCAATATTTTACTCTTAAGTATGATGTTGAAACAACTGCATCTTTGAAAAAATTGATAGTTTTTAGCAGATAAAAGATCTCCCTCTAGTTTGTTGACATTTTTAAAACTAAGAATGGGTATTGGGTTTCATCAAGTGCATTTTATCCATATATTGAGATAATTGTATTTTTTATCCTTTATTCTATTAATCTGGTGAATTATGTAGATTGATTGTAGAATGTTAAATAAATTTTAAAGTGATTGAAATTGCAGGAAATTTCTCCTTAGGTGCTAATATTTGAACTAAACTCTTCAGTAAAATATACTTTCAGTGTGATTAAAAGTGCTTATTTTACCATGATAATTTTTAAATTATATATATAATAGGTTCGTGTAATAGATACTTCGTTATCTCATGTACCTCAGTTTTGTCTATCAGGACACATGCATAACACACGGACTAATTCTTTGTCTTTCTTGACTAAAAACTGGTCAGGAGGAATGACCTGGAATAGTCTTCAGTACGAAATGGGAGCAGGGAACAGAGGTGCCTGGTTCTTGGAGGCATAGAGGAGTTGCCTGTCTAGTCCTCATATGCTTATCCTTAAACTTTGTGTTGTGTATGATAAATCTCCTTTACAGTTGAGTTTCTATTACATAAAGCCAAGCATAATTCTGGTTAGAAGAGATCATATTTATGTAAAAAATTCAAACTGGGCATAGAAAATGTGATATAAATTACATTTTAAAAAATTAAAAACAAGTTATTTCTGGTTTGCACAAGTATAGTTGGTAATTTTTCATCTGAATGTTTATAATTCAGAAATTAATGCCTCATCTGTCTCTTGGCCCAGCCACTTCGCACATGCATATCCTGACCATGCTTTATCCCAGACTGTTTTCATCAACTTTTTATTTTATCTCCTGGGAACCGGGAATAAACTCCTACGCTCTTGGGGTGGATCTTTGACCAATGAGAGAAGGAAGCAGGTTCGCAAATGATTCATTTTTTTCCTCTGATGAATTGCCTTGAGACAGCTTCTGTGGATTCTTGGGAACATTGCTGTGGGATCCAGCTGTCAGTTGTACTTGGGAGTAGCTAAGTAAATAATTAATTATAATTTTAACTCTCCCTCCTCTCCTGTTCACTTCCTGGTTCCTTACTTCTCTTCCTGGGATCACCTCCTACCCCACACGCCATTAGAGTAGCACCAGTTAAGTCCTCTGCTTCAGATTCTATTTCCTGGGAAACCAAAGCTAAGACAAATTCCTGTATTCTGTGTTTGTAATCATTCACAGATATCAGTACATCATGCAATTATCAAGAAAAACTACTTCTGCTGATAATTTTCAAAAATATTTTCATTACACAATTATTTTAAATTTCGACCATCTCTTCCCACCCTTTAAATCAGTCATGTTTATCCAGAAAAAAAATATATCCTTATACTTTCTAAATCAGAAAATACAAAATTTAAGACTATGTAATCCCTTTACATTCCTTCAGGAACTATTTGGGTTGTATCTACATTTTAAAAGCCAAGATACACCAGAAAAGCTTGGGCATCATTAAGCCTAGAAGCCTAAATTGATGAAACAACTTATTTGGTTAATTCGTTAAGTTTAGATGTTTATCTTCCATTTCTTAATTTATCAATTTCATATCAAATTTATGTGACAGTTTAAAAATGTTTAATACTCATGACATCTAATGAATATATAATTTATCTTTTAAATAAAAATATGGTATATTTTGAGTTCTTCTGATTAAAATCAGAATATGAATAAAAATTTCTGTTAACAAATCAGTATATTTCAAAAGCCCTTTTTAAGATAGAATTCACATTGATACTTATTTCTAAACCTGAAAAAAAGATGAAAAAGATGCTTTAGAATTGTGTTTCTTCGTATTGATTTGAAGGAGTGACCCTCAGTTACATGAGAGATTCTCAGATGGGCAATAACCAAAACATTAAATGATAGCAGGAGTTTCAGTAAGGGCCAGGCTCAGGCATATAAGAGTCTTGATAGAAGTTACTATTCTGCCTCAAATTTATTTCTCAATTCTTCATGAAGCCTTTATCGAATCTGAACGTGATTTGTGCATTTTTAGCTAAAAGCATTATGTTACCAAAATTAAAAGCCGAGTGGAAGGAACATGCTTTAAATTGTGTCATTTACAAAGTATCACCAAAAAAAGCAACAAACATATCTGATATTTATTAAGTGCTTTTTACATGCCAAGATTGAATATTTCATATGATTTAATTTTATGTCAGCACAATCTTCAGAGGTAATCATAATTATTATCCCCATTTTATAGATGAAGAAAATAAAGCCAAGAACATTTAAGTAAATTGCCCAGAAGTGGATAGAATTGAAATTTGAACTCAAAAAGTCTCACTTCATGCTAAAAAATGAATAAGTTTTAAAAAAATAGTTTGTTAACTGAATTCTTTACCAGTAAAGCAGCTATAACATGCTTCAGTAGTTTCCTGACAAGTTAAAAATGTAATCTCATCCGGTATATGTGAATGACAGTTTAACAAACAGAGAATCAGCATATCTTCCAGGTGATAAACCCAACACCGGGGCAATGGAAATTTTCTGTTAGAGAGACTTGAAAGCACCAAAGAGTTCTAAGACAAGCACATCATCTTGTTCTACAAGCAGTCACACATGAAGTCCACAGGCTTGTTCCACAAATGTTTCGATTACTCAAAATGTTTTTGGAAACTTCTTTGGGAACTGCCTTTAGGACTAGTTTCTAAGCTACAAAATAAAATCATCACCATCCTTTTTTCTTTCCTTGTAAATCAGAAGAACGTCACAAAGCTTCAACAAGTTCAATTCTGCCCTCAAGAATCAAATTCTACCCTTAAGACTCAATTTTTACTACCACTGAAGATCATTTTACAACATATATGCCAGGTTCTGGATGAAATTCCCAAAAACATTCTAAAGAAAATCAGTAACTACTGAAATGAAAGAAAAACTATTATTTGGGATGCACATTTACTTGTTTTCCTACATATTTTGGGGGAGGCATAAGATTATTTAAGGAAATTTTAAAATACAGATATTATCTCATAGTTATGCCTTAACCACTTTAGTGTGAGTAAATTTTGACATCCATCTAGTGTAGAGCTAAAAGACTATGAACTGAGGACTTGAGGACAAGAAAACACTACAGAGGTTTGGAGAAACATGCTTAGCCTGCTTCGCAAGCGTCCAGAGAATTATTTGGAAATTTAACCAGTGGGTTCTGCAATAATTTTCTCTCCTTTCATGTTTCAGAAGGTGGTTCTTGGGCTGATATCTGTTGCAGAGTGTGATTTATGTCACAGAGATCTTTTCAGTCAACTGATATGTCTCATCTGAATTTAATTTCCATTGATAGTCCTCTCAGTCAAAGTAACAAAATTGGACCTAGGTGCGTTTAGCTGCTTTCTTTCTAAAAATGCAACATTTTCTATGCCGATTTTGATTCCTGTATGTATTGGCCCCTTGCCTGTTTCTCTAAGCTACAGACCAGCAGGAATGCATCACCTTAGGGAAACGCAGGGTTGGAAAACATGAGTGGAACTGCCAAAGCAAAACACTTAAATTGTGTGATTACTTCTCCATTCTTAACATAATAACTGTTTACTTGAGGAGATTATACTTCATCATGATATCTACTTTAGTCAAAGCAGTTTATGTAACAATTTCATACATTTTCCCATATTTCTTAGAATATACACTTCCATATTACTGAAATTGCATTCAAAAAAGCATAGTTTGGGCAAGCCATTTCACTAGTCAATTGCTATCATCAACTGTTGAGGTAACAATAATGTTATTTTTTCCCTATATTGTGTAATATTTTCTAGCATACTGTTTATATTCAAATAATTTGGGATATTTGCGCATAACATATCATGGATTATTGTTGTTGTTGATGGGTCATTAGTGGTAAACATTATTTTAATACCTCCCCACCTTAAAGTTTGAAATGTGAAACTAACAGTCATTTGAGAATATTAAGTAAAAGATACCTCAATAGGTTTGACATAGCTTAAAGTTTTTCCTTAAAAAAGGACTAGAGCTCCTGAATTGAAAAGAATGTATTTTTTCTTTCTTCTGCATAATAGAAATAACAGGTGAAATAAAAATTAGCACTTTCTCTAAACAAAAACTTAACACATGTAAATCTGCTGTACACATTTTACTGCAACTTTAGCCTTTGACCTTTTAACATTTTATTTTCCTATATGACTGTACATAGCAAACACTGAATAAAGTACAGGGCCATTAATTATTCCCAAAACAAGGACATTTCCTAATATTATTTCAGTTGGTTCACCATTTCAGGAGAGAAGTTTGAACTTTGCTATAGAAATGGGAAATTATTTACAATTTTTTTACTCACACTGTTGTCTTTCTTTCTGAAAGTCTGTTAATAGGGTTTTAAGTCATCTTCACATGCAGATCTGAGGTGCTTGACAAGAAACAGAGACGTGCACTGTGTAATTTGTTGACTACAGAGAATTTTCTCTTACTTGATTTGATCCATCTCAAAGGGAGACCTCTATGTGAAATGAATGCATATACATGAATAGGCCTGTTTCTTTCCACTTCTTTTGTACTGTACTCAAAACACCAGGGTTGAAGGAAGAAAAACAATGGCCCTTGAAAGCTGGTGTTTCATATAAACAGCTACAGATTAATATGTACATCACACACAAAATGAGTTTAAGGTAATCACGTAAACACTCAATGGCTTAGAATGTGAGTATAGAGAAAGTCAGATTGACAAATTGGACTGTTGAGATTTCCTAATTTTGAAACAAATCAGAACATGGTTAATCTTTCATAGATTTGCATTCATCTTTGAAAGTTCTCACAAAAATAACTATTTACAAATTATCACACTGAGAGTTCTCTATGTGTCTGATTCTCTAATGCATTCCTAAAATATTAGGGTATAGTTTTTTCTATTGTATGTCTGCCAGGCAAAATATGTTGTATTAATTATTGTTTTAATAAAGAAGCCAAGCTGATGTCCTAACTATAAAATTTTCAACAAATTCATTAGTGGTGGAAGGCATTTATAACACAAATTTTAATGAAGTAAGAAAACATTCCTCACTAACATAGACATTTGGGTTAACCAGGATATGTAGCATAATTCGGCCTGAGAGCCAGCTTATATTAAAAGGATTTGGGGGGGAAGAACTGAAAGTGTGATGTTCTCTTCAATCCTACTTTCTCAACATTCAACTTGACACAGGAATAATAGAAGAAAATTGTGTCATTTTATATGCTAAATAGGTTCAAATCAATTTGAAAAATGCCCATACTCTAACCCAAAAATAAATTACAAACATCTCGATTTTAGTTTCTAACACAGGATTACTGTGATCTCACTCTACATTTTACAGCACACCATCATAATTGTCCACAACATGAACTCTCGTTTTTCCTCATCTACCTACCCCACTGTTTCTTCAGCACAAGTCTTGTGCCCTTAATGTGCCTCCTTTCTATTATTTACATATATTTGCATCCATGAACAATAGTAAATATAGTTTTGATAAATGAACAATGAAATGGTATTTTAATCTAACTATCTTTATGTATCTTACTTTTTCCCAGTGTCATGTTTTTTAATATTTGCTGACATACATCAGACTGCCTGAGAGTGAACTGATATGAGTTATTAGTTCTCACACATTTTAGGAAGAGTGTGTGGTGTGTGTGTGTGTGTGTGTGTGTATGTGCATACACACACCAACTAGAAAAACAACCAATTAAAGGAGTCAAAATAACTAGCCAGACTAGTTTTTGGTATCGTGAGACGATAACCAAAGGCTGATTAATTCACTCAGGAACATCAATCAGTCTATTTAGGTCAAATAACTAGTTGATGTAATTGTTGTCTCAGCTGAATGGTTATCAAGACCTTTGTGAAGGGCTTACAGTGTTGTTCCATCTTTGTTGCCTAGTAAAAGGTCTGTTAGAATAATGTCTTGATATTTAACTGGAAGTCATTAGTCTTCTTAGAATCCACTTGCCAAGCTCTTAGTATTTTTATTAATATTTATAACATTGTTATTTCAAGGATAACATTTTAAATCAACAAAAGGACAGAGACCTTGAATCGGTATTGTGTCCCGCTAAGCAACGCAGGTGTCAGTGATTCAAGTCTCTTATTAGCATAATGTCAATGTGTAGTCTTCCTACACAGTGAGTCTTTGCTTTAAAAAAAAAAAAACTCAATTTCTGTAAGTTTACATTTTCTAGTATAAGCATTTCCTTAAATGAAAACAATGCATCAGTTCTGTATATAAGAAATACTTTATTTTAAATACTCATCTATAAAACAGAATCGTGCAGCTTCCTTTTAAAAGCATTGGTGACATTTAAATGAATCCTATTAAGATTTTTAAATATATATATAATGTATATAGGTAATAAATAAATGTGTTAATTAATTTAAACAAATAAGATACCCATGAGAATTACAGTTAATTTAAACTTAGTCTTTTGGTGCCTTATATCCAAGAGATTGATTTGCATAGTTGTTTAGTTATGAGTTCCTCTGGCATCTTTACTTTTCTTAATGAAGAGGCTAAACTTACTGAAACCTTTAAGGTATTGAGTCTTTAAGAGTAGTAGAAGAATATTGAAGTCATCTAAGGAGATTTTTCAAATCACATATATTTCCTTTATTTACCTTAGCAGATTTTTTTTTTTACATATGACAAAGGATTGGGCACATTTATGAATGAAATGCTCAAAATACATAGTATGTTAAACTCTCAATCTAGGAACCACACTATACATACGATATTATTATATCTATTTTATACATGAGGAAACTGAGAACCAGGAAGGAAGGTAATTTGCCCCAGGTCACCTAGAGAGGCTTTGAGCTAAGATTTAAACTAAGGTCCTTGTGACTCCAAAGCTCATAGTTTTCCAGGGTAATCCCCATGTTTGAGGAGATGGCTTCATCTACAATGAGCTAAACCTTGAGACACAGTAGGATCTCAGAAATCAGCCCTCAAGTGAAGAAGTCAACTTTCAAATTGCTGGTCAGGCATCAAAATTACCTTGTTGAAAAAGAATATAGGAAAGAGTGTGATCTCATTAATGAGACTGTGGGACTCTTCAGGCAGTGGCAATATGAAAAGAAAATAAAAAGTAGTTTGCACATTCTGGGCAAAAATGAGCAAAAAGTGTTCACTTTTCACCCATTTCAATTTAAATAAAGTAGTGTGCAAACTCAGTTATTCTTATCTTACTGACGTCTCAAACTTCTCCAAGTTAGAGAAAATACTTTTTCTTTAGAAGTGATAAGGGTCTTTTTAATTATCAGTTGTCATCAAAGAGGAAACATTTAGTGTAATCTATGTTGGCCATAATTTGTAAACATGAAAATACATTACAGGCAACACTAGTAAAGTGGAGCAACTTCTTTAAAAATGGAGTCTTTTAACACAGAGAAAAAACACACAAAATGTATGGGTAACATCCAGGCATTGCAAAGAAAACTTTCTGATTTATAATATTATCTTACCCACTTAGGAATACTTTAGGATAGAAAGGGATATCAAAATCTAATTTCTTTTTCTGTATTACAGGCACAACTATAAGATGATATTCACTAGATAGGATCACTAGGTAGAACCCATTTACAACTGCTATACTTTTTGAAAGTAAGACAATTGTCTGAGATATGCATTTATTACAAGCCTACTACAACTAATAGGAGTTGATGATGGCTTTTAAGAAAAACTGCAGAATGTCAAATGGAAGCTGTCTCTACTTAACAAATACACTAGGCTCAAAAATCAAAAGAAAAGACACGTAAGGTGATGTTTATTCATCTATGCTCTCAGTAACAAGTTTTTAAGGCACTCACGCATCTCATTGTCTATTTTTACAAATATATAGTGTCATTCAAAAATGACACATAGGACATCCTGTCTGTATATATTTAATGTAAAGAGTAAAAAAGTAAAGGAAATACTCATATGGGTCCTTTTGTTTAAGTTTTCAACATGAACAAAAACATTTCTCATCAATTTGTTGTGAGAGCTTTTGAAAAGGAATGGTACCTGGTTGATTTTTGAAATGTTACTGAGTTTAAGCGTAAAAATAATTGTGCTCTACATTTTTCATTTATATTATTTTTAAAATATCAACTAGAGTGTATCGATTGGGGAACACTGTTGCATGCAAGCTTGTGTGTTTTAATCTGTGTCCTAGAAAAAAATTCTAGTAAATTTTATGCTAAAAACAACTATAATTATAAAAGATGGAAGTGGTAATAAGAGCATATGCAAGAAATTTTCTATGTGCTTTCAATTACACACTAGTAACAGTAGTATTAGTATTGTCATTTTGATACTGTTGTGTGTGTATAATGAAACATTCTATCATCCCCTATATGTTTAAGAACCAGACTTTTTGGCATGGCAGAAAGGAAATATAGATGTAATTAAAAAGTGATTAAATTCAAAAAACTCTACAGTGGTGAATTTGAATTAGAAGTAGCTATATGAACCCATGTGTCACAAACAGACAGACACACCCACATATCCTATCTCTGCCCACTAAAAATATTTAGAAACAAAAAACAACTGTGAAGAGTAACACTAGTGGCTGCATACTGTGGTCTTGAAGTACCACTTTACACTAAAAGAACTCAGAGCTGGTGAGAAAATGGCAGTTACAGTTCCATAAAACTAGACCATCCTGTCATACTAGATTGCAAAGGAACTATCAAAAATCTATTAGAGTGGTATCAACATAACTCCATAGTGAAACTGAAAAGTCTCCCACCTGCCCAAGGTGGAACAATTTGAGCTTCAATGGTAATAGTAATTACAACTGGGTGAAACTCATCCAAATATTTACAACTATGAATTGCTAATACTAAGTATTAGAAAAAAAGAAATTTTTACATTTGGAGGATAAGAAGAATCGAATTTTCTTAATCATTGATTTTAAAAACTAAGAAATTATTCTGCTTTTTTATATAAACTGAAGCACTAGGTAGCCAAACAGCAAATAAGAGAAACCATCTCCTTTTAGAAGTATTGTAGCTACGGTGGCTCAAGCCTGTAATCCCAGCACTTTGGGAGGCCCAGACGGGTGGATCACGAGGTCAGGAGATCGAGACCATCCTGGCTAACATGATGAAACCCCGTCTCTACTAAAAATACAAAAACTAGCCGGGCGAGGTGGCGGGCGCCTGTAGTCCCAGCTACTCGGGAGACTGAGGCAAGAGAATGGCCTAAACCCGGGAGGCGGAGCTTGCAGTGAGCTGAGATCCGGCCACTGCACTCCAGTCTGGGCGACAGAGCGAGACTCCGCCTCAAAAAAAAAAAAAAGAAGTATTGTAGCTAATAATGAAAAAGAAATTATGGAATTTGAATACAATCAAATTTTGCAACCCCATAAGTTAATTAATCTAGGCATTGAATATTAACAGCTATTCAAATCACAGAAAAGGAAACATCCAGACACTTTGCTCTACTAAAAGAAGACACCTAAAATCTTGTCAGAGGGTTAGTACCTGATTCTGCTAAATCCCCTGGATTCAGCTGTAAAATTTTAGAAAATATAGAAGACAGGATGAATCACCTAGAGTTTATAATCAGCAACATCAGATTTTGAAATTCTGCAAAGAAAAGGTTTGTGTACTTCAGAAAATAAATGACCAGGAAAAGAAAGTGAGAGAAGGTAAATTGTAGATTAACAGAAAATTTTAAATCATCAAAGGTAAAACTGGAAAAGACTAAACTATACCCTCTTGGAACATGTATTTAAATGATAAGACGATTTAAAAATTCAAGGAAGTAATTGCTGTAAAAGTCAGGGTAGTGGTTACTTCTGGAAGAGGTAGGTGGTGAAATAAGGATAAGTTACACACAGGGAGAAAGGCTGAAGAAATTGTTCATGATTGACCTGGGTCTTGGTAAAGAGGTGGTCACCTAAATTAAGTCATTAAGCTGCACATTTGTTTGTTTTGGTTTTCCAGATCTGTATTTTATTTTATAATAAAAAGTTTAAATTAAAATAAAAATTATTGATATTCAACTGATATTTTATAGCAATTTTAGTTTAAAATAATTCATCTCACTACAAAAAATAAGTGTATAAGTTGCTTAAATGTATTTTTGTGAATTCTTAGTAATTTAAAGAATTGGGTTTTTTTTTAATGTTTTATGGCTATCAGACCTGTAAGCTAACAATGAAAAACAGATTTCATTAAGGCAGTATTGATGAAAACTAAATAACTGCTTCAAAATATATTTTATCTAATGGAACCTAACAGTGTGGGAGATATAGCAATATCTGGAGACTTCATTGTAGTGAGGCTGCCATCTTTTGATCCTCATTATCAGAAACTAAGCTTCCACTTGCTGAGATGAGGGCAGAAATGAATCATGCCAGAGGCTGATATTGTAGAAATCGCTTCCAATCCTTCTGGTCACTTCTCTGGGTAAAGTGTCACCATGAGCAGAAAGCCAATCCCCTGTAATGATGATTTACAGTTGGAAAGTGGCTTTGGGACAGATTTACTGTTGCCCTATTCACACCACTCTGTTTCTATCACCAAAAGATATTTTTCCTGTAAAAAGCAATGTTAGGAAAGGACATATACATCAGAGCATTTTAATAAAACCCCTTCCTTTTCTCCTTCAGATACAGTGAGCAGTTAGAAAAGAAAGAGGAAAATCTATACTAAGGTACTGAATAAAACATTGAAGGCATTCAAATCTTGTACAGGAGAAAACAAACATTTCAGCAAATACTCCAGTCACTAGACATGTTATCTCATTTTAAAATGTTAGGGTATATGTTATTTTAATATCTTAGGGTATAGTACAATTACAAGAATGACACATCTTCAGAGAGTGTACATAAAAATGCATATTTTTCTTTATCTCAAATATAGTGTTTCTACAAATAATAAATAATAATAGCTCCCGTGTATTGGTCACTTACTATGAAACAGGCCATGTTCTAAGTGCTATACATAAATATTGTCATTAATCTTCCAAAGAAAAGAGTAGAAGGCTGGAGTTTGGAAGTTAATTAATTTGATCAAAATTACATAGCTTACTCTCTTAGCTTACTATTCTGATGCAAAATGTTAAAATGTTCAGTATCAGCTATGGCTCAAAGACAATCCCTCCACAAGAAGGATTAGATCGAGTGAAATTTTTCCAACAGAGGTTGCTTTGGTCTAAGTGTGTCCTCAGCATCCCACAAGCCCCCAAAATTCTTAGGTTGAAACAATCTTCAGTACAGTCATGTTGGAAGGCTGGAAGGTTGTGGAAGGTGGGGCCTTTGGGAGGGATTAGTGTCATTAAGAAAGAAGTCTAAGGAAGCTTTTTCACCCCTGTGCCATGTGAGAAGGCAGCAAGAAGTTACTATCTTTGAAGAAAGTGAACCCTCACCAGGCACTGTATGCGCTGATGCTTTGATCTTGGACTTCATAGCCTCCAGAACCATGAGCAATAAATTTCTACTCTCTATAAATTACCCAGTCTAAGATATTTTGTTATCCTGAATGGACTAACAGAAGTGTTCAACATATAGTTCTTAACCACTTCCCACAATCCTTGTCTGAAAAAGGATTCACATGGTTTTCCTTAAGTACTATCCAAGAAGGCTAACTAGAGAAAAAAAAGCTGGAAAGAACAACTAGAGAGGCTAGAGGTATGACTAGATTCCTAGAAGCAGAGGAGGCAGTAAGTTATTAAACCAAAATGGAGAAGCATTTGACCTTTCCAAATGAACTTCCAGGGAAAAATTCTAAGAAAGAGGGGAATTATCCAAAGAAGCCATAAACATGCCTGGAAGAGAGACAGACACAGAAAATTATTGCTGGAAATATCTTCAGTGTTCAGAAAGCATCAACAGCAATTCATTTCAGTATTAATCCAGTAGGACATTTTCTGACCTCTTTAATCTCTTCCCTCCCCAAACACCAGCTCTAAGTGGTCAGAAATTACTATGATGAACAAGCTGGTGAGAGGAGCATAGAAGCCTTAGATGGGTTAAGAGAAGAGAAACCAGCTCTCCTACCCTGATGTGAAACTTCCCATCTGCTACAGAGGAAGGAGAGGAGTCCAAATTGTAAAGAATTTTGAGTTTGGAGTATAACCTGGTAATGATCTTCCTAATTACTGAACTGAGCCTGTGTTTTGTGATTTAACTTTACTGTAAGACATTTTATATCTAGTATTATTATTATTTAAGAAAATGCCATGAGGCCTGTCAAGGACAGAGAAAGAGTTGGCCCAGAGACAACTTTAAAGGGAGAAAGGAAACTAATATAAAGTCATTTTTGCATTACACTCTGAGTTGTGCTTGTTCGACATAAAAATTACATTGACATTTGTGCTTCTGACCAAGAGTGGACTTCATGACATGTCAGTAGGAATGAGTATTTTTGCCATCATGCTATTGTTGTTATATGCCTCATATACAAGCCCTTTTTCATTTAGAGAAACTGCAGTTGATATTGTTATTTATATGCCAAAGTAGTGTTTAAAGGAGACTTACAGCTCTTGTTTTCAGGGAGTATTTTTATTCTGAAAGGCACAAGCCTTCTATGAATTGTCTACAAAATGTCATCCTTCTTACAAATCAGCTGCAATTGTGCCTTTGTGTTATTTGTTTCACTTATATGGAATTTATTCACTGGCTTCTATTATAATTTTGATCACACATGCATGTTTAATTATTATCATGTATGTGTGCTCTTTCCCAATTTAGATGTCATTCTCTTTGAGGACAGATATTTCCATATATTACTTTTCAAATCAATCCATAGTGTCTGACAGAACTTTATTCATAGAGCTCAAGAAATATATAAAGTCTGGCCGGGCGTGGTGGCTCAAACGTGTAATCCCAGTACATCGGGAAACCAAGGCAGGCGGATAACCTGAGGCCAGGAATTAGAGACCAGCCTAGCCAACATGGTGAAACCCTGTCTCAACTAAAAATACAAAAATTAGCTGGGCATAGTGGTGCACGCCTGTAGTCCCACCTACTCAGGAGGCTAAGGCAGGAGAACCACTTGAATCCAGGAGGTGGAAGTTATAGTGAGGTGAGATGGCACCACTGCACTCCAGCCTGGGTGACAGAGTGAGACTCCACCTCAAAAAGAAAGAAAAGAAAAGAGAGAGAGAGAGAAAGAAGGAAGGAAAGGAGGGAAGGAGGGAGGGAGGGAAGGAAGGAAGGAAGGAAGGAAGGAAGGAAGGAAGGAAGGAAGGAAGGAAAGAGGGAGAAAGAAAGAGGGAGAAAGAGCAAAAGAGATAAAGAGAGAAAGAGAAAGGAAAGGGAAAGAAGTATATAAAGTCTGGAAATGTAAGTTAAACTCAGTTTCATTTTGTGACTTCAAACACTTGTTTCCATTTAGATATCAGCTTTATGCTAAAGAAAGCTTTCAAATAAAGATGCATTTAGCTGTGTGCTTGTATTTAAAAGCCTGCTGTAAGTATATTCATAGTTTTTAATTAATTAATTTTATTTGACAAATAAAAATCACATGTGCATTGGCAGGGGCAAGAGGGATGACTAGATGTAGCCAGAAAATGCCTCTTCTACTGAGAGAAACCAAAAATTGCAAGTAAGTCATCACACTTCAAACAGATCTTCTGAGAGAAAACACTGAAAATCAATAGGGAGGAGACGCAGACACTATAGTTGAAGAAGGAAGAAGCTGGGAAGCCTGCTCAGAGATGCCACGTGCCAGGACTGGCCTCTGGCCCTGAACTGGACCTAAGGAAGGGCTAAATGAAGGAACTCTGTGGCACAACACTCTCACTGCAGACCTTTGGGATCTTAATTAGTGGCATTCCCACAACCCCCACAGACATTTAAACTGGCATGTGAAGCCACCTGGAGATCAGGCAGAGGCACAGCTCAAACCTTTGCAGAATCCAGAAGGTTTCAGTGCTCAGTACTGCTGCAACAAAACACCCCCATAAGGCACCCATCCCCATAGACCTCTGATCTTTCACTCAGTGGTGAAGCTTCTGCTCTCTGCCAGGCCAGAAGACAGAAGAGTTGCCATTGCTGCAGGACTGTGGTGCATCCAATCAATAAGTTCCATCATTGGTTGGCCCCTCCCAAGAGTGCCTGTCTAGCCACTCTAACAGGATGGTGTCCACAGCACAGCGTCCCCTGCCCTCCATACGACCTGAATGTTTGGCTGGTGGCCTAGGAGCAGTTCAGCCCCTCCAGCACAGCCAGTGCTCAACCCCCGGGGCCAGAGGACAAATCCGTGGGCCCAGTACCAGCTCCTCAGGAATTCAGCACACACCCACGGGTATCAAGTTGAGATCTGGGGCCAGAACTCAAGCAAAAGAGGAGCCCCCACTCTCAGAAGAGACAGGAGTGAGATGCAGGTTTGTGTGCCAATGCAGGAACTTGCCATCCCTCCCTCCACAAAACTAGTCTGGAAAGAGTGTGGCCTAACAGCCAGCCACAGTTCCTTCCCCAGGGAGTTCTATGGCCCAGAACATCTGGAGTGGCTCAGCAATCTGGGCATAGAAGGCCTGGGACAAGCCTAAATGGTAGGGCCTGTTCCTGGGGCAAACATGGATGAAAACCTGCCGGCTTGGGGGAGCATGAGTTAGGCAGGCACCACAGTTGTTGACTGGGCTGTAAACCCCAGGCTGCAGCTGTCTTCTTAATTGTATATCCATGGTAATACTGCCATGACCAGGGATCCTCTGCCCTTGACCCATTGTACCAACAGACCACTAACAGACACAACCTCACAACCTGCTCTGACTCTCACAAGCATAGGGACCAGTGGACACCTGGCAAGTTGAAGATCTCCTGGTGACTTTATCCTCATCTGTGAGTGCACATAAAAGAGGAAGGAGTGCAGCCCACCAAAGCTCCTCTTGGGGCAAAGGGAATGTGAGCTCAGTGCCATTAGTTGAAGGGGACATCACCAAGGCTTGGAAAACGACTTAAGAGGGACTTATCTCTCAATCTCCTGCCTCCCCTCCTCAGAGCACTGCTATATACACACTGAAAAACAAAAGGGGTACACAATTGAGTAACATCCTATCTGCTAGCCCTTACTCTTACATGCTATCCACTGGACTGAAGCCTTAATTACACCACCAAACAAATATGCATTCCTCCAACACACAAAGCATCTGAAACCCACCACAGGATCCTATCTACAACCTAGGAATCTTTACAGAGACATAACCATCTGAAAATACCCAGAAACAAAACCAGTTGACTATAAACAATATTCACACAGTCAAACCCTCAAGAGATACAAGATAAAAAACAAAAAGACCTATCCAAGTAACAGTAAATTCAAAAAGAAAAAGAAACACCAGCTCCCTCAGATAAGAAATCAGCTAATTCAAAAGAACTCCAGTAATTCAAAAAGCCAGAGTGTTTCATTATCTTTAAAGGTTCACACTCACCCTATAACAATGAATCCTAACCAGATTGAAATGTCTGAAATGACAATAATAGAATTCAGAATCTAGATGACAAGGCAGCTCAACAAGATCCAAGAGAAAGTTGGAAGCCAATTTAATGAACCCAGAAAAAAAGATTAAACATTTAAAAGATGACACGGCCACATTAAGAAAAAAGCAAAGTAAACCTCTGGAATTGAAAAATTAACTACAGAAATTCCAAAACATAATTAGAAGCCCTTGCAAAAGAGTAGACCAAACAGAAGGAAAAAAAAAATCAGAGCTCGAAGATTGGTCCATTAAATCAACCCAGTCAGACAAAAGAAAAAGAAAAAACGATTTTAAAAAATGAACAAAGCATCTGAAAGTTATGGGATATGTAAATCAATCAATTCTGTGCCTCACTGGCATTCCTGACAGAGAAAAAGAGAGAGTAAGCAACTTGGAAAACATATTTCAGGATATAGTCCACGAAAATTTTCCCAATCTCACAATAGAAGTCAACATGAAAATACAAGAAAATCAGAGAACCCCTGCAAGCTACTCCACAAGATAAACATTTAAAGCGCAGAGTCATCAGATTTTCCAAGGTCAACACAAAAGGAATAAGCTTAAACGCAGCTAGAGAAAGGGTTACATAGTGTAAAAAGGGAATCCCATTAGACTAACAGTGGATTTCTCAGCAGAAACCTTACAAGTAAAAAGGGAGTAGAGGCCTATTTTTAGCATTCTTATAGAAAATAAATTCTAACAAGAATTTCGTATCTGGCCTAGCTAAGCTTTTAAGTGAAGGAAAAAGAAAGTATTTCCCAGACAAGCAGTCACTAAGGGAATTTGCTACCATGAGACCAGCCTTACAAGAGAAGCTTAAGGCAGTTTTAAACATGGAAACAAAAGAAAGATACCTGCTACCAAAAAAATAAAATAAACGTAAGTACATATACCACAGACCCTATTAATAAAACAACACAACTGAGACTACAATGCAACCAATTAACACCACCACAACAGAAACAAAACTTCATATATCAATATTAGCCTTGAATGTAAATGCCCCACTTAATAGACACAGAGTAGCAATTTGGATAAAAATCAAAGCCTAAACTTGTGCTGTTTTCTAGAGACCTGTCTCACATGTAAGACACCCATAGGATTAAAGATCAATTACACAAATAGAAAACAAAGTAGACAAAGTAGAGCAGGGGTTGCTATTCTTGTATCAGATAAAACAGACTTTAACAATAGTATAAAAAAATAAAGGGACAAAGAAGGTTGTTACATAATGGTAAAGAGTTCAATTCAACAAGAAGAATTTAACTTTCCTAAATATATGCACCCAATATTGGAGCACCCAAATCCATAAGACAAGACTTCTAGACCTATAAAAAGACTGAGACAACCAGACAATAATAGTGGAGAACATTAGCACCCCACTAACAGAGTTAGACAGATCACCAAGGCAGAAAACTAACAAAGAAATTCTGGAATAATTGACTTGACTAATTGGACCTAATAGACATATACAGAATACTCCACCCAACAACCACTTACAAAATATACATTATTCTTGTTTGCACACAGTACATAGTCTAAGATAAACCACATGCTCAACCATAAAGCCAACCTTGATAAATTCAAAAAAGTCAAAATTATACCAAGCATATACTCAGACAACAGTGGAATCAAAATAGAAATTAATACCAAGAGGATCTCTCAAAACCACACAATAACAGAAATTAAACAACTTGCTCCTGAATGACTTTTGGATAAATAACTGAATTAAGGCAGAAATTTAAAAAAATTTGAAACAAATGAAAACAGAGAAATAACATTCCAAAATCTCTGGGATATGGGGAAAGCAGTGTTAAGAGAAAAGTTCATAGCACTAAATGTCTACATCAGGAAGTCAGAAATATTTAAAATTAATGATGTAATATTGCACCTAAAGGAACAAGAACAAACTAATCCCAAAGCTAGCAGAAGAAACAAAATAGCTAAAATCAGAGCTAAACTAAATGAAATTGAGATTCAAAAAACCATACAAAGGATTGATAAAAAATGAAAAATTGCTTTTCTGAAAGGATAAATAAGATCCATAGGCTGCTAACTAGATTAACAAAGAAAAAGTCAGAGAAGATCCAAATTAATACAACCAGAAATGATTAATATGACATTAGAACTGATCCCACAGAAATACAAAATATTCTCAGAGACTTCTGTGAACACTTCTATACACACAAATGAGAAAATCTAGAAGAATGGGTAAATTCCTGGAAACATACAACTTCCCAAGATTGAATCAGGAAGAAATTGAAACCCTGAACAGACCAATAACAAGTTCCAAAATTTAAGCAGTAACAGAAAAACCTACCAATCAAGAAAAAAAAAAAAAAAAGCCCTGGACCATATGGATTCCCAGCCAAATTCTATGAGATATACAAAAAATAGCTAGTACCAAACCTACTGAAAATATTCTAAAAAAAATGAGAAGGAGAAATTTATTCTTAACCTATTCTATGAAAGTAGTATTATCTTGATTCCAAACTCCAGCAAAGACACAATGAAAGAAGAAAACTACAGGTCAATATCCCTAATGAACAAAGATAAGAAAATCCTCAACAAAATACTAGCAAACTAAATCCAGCAGCACATCAAAAAGTTAATTCACCACTATTGAATGAGCTTCATTTTTGTAATGCAAAGTTGGTTCAACATATGCAAACCAATAAATGCAATTCACCAGATTAACAGAACTAAAAATAGAACCATATGATCATCTCAATAGACACACACAAAAAAGCTTTCCATAACATCCAACATCTCTTTATGATAAAAAAAAAAAACCCTCAACAAACTAGGCATCAAAGAAACATGCCTCAAAATAATAAGAGCCATCTGTCACATACCTATAGCCAACCTCATACTGAACAAGCAAAAATTGATAACATCTCCTTAAGAACTGGAATAAGACAAGAATGCCTAATCTCACTACTCCTATTCAACATATTATTGGAAACCCTAGCCAGAGCAATCAGGCAAGAGAAAGAAATAAAAGACATCCAAAGTGAAAAGAGGAAATCAAATTATCTGTCTTCACTGATGAAATGATTCTACACATAGAATGCCCGAAAACTCCACCAAAAGGCTCCTAGACCTGAGAAATCACTTCAGTAAAATTTCAAGATACAAAATCAAACTACAAATATTAGTGCATTTTTTACATGCAAAACATTCAAGCTGAAAGTCAAATCAAGAACACAATCTCATTTACAATAGCTACAAAAATAATAAAATACTTGGAAAGACAGCTAACTCAGGAGGTGAAAGATCTCTACAAGGAGAACTACAAAGCACTGCTGAAAGAAATCAGAAACAACACAAACAAATGGAAAAACAATCCACGTTCATGAATTGGAAAAATTAGTATTGTTAAAATATTTATGCTGCTCAAAGCAATCTACACATTAAATGCTATTCTTATCAAATCACCAATGTCATTTTTCAAATAATTAGACAAAATTATTTTAAAATTTATTTGGAACCAAAAAAGTGATGGAATAGCCAAAGCAATCTTGAGCATAAAGAACAAAACCAGGGGCATCACATTACCCAAATTCAAACTATACTATGAGGCTACGCTAAACAAAACAGCATGGTGCTGATTCCAAAAATAGATACAGAGACCAATGGAAAGAATCAAGAACTCAGAAATAAAGCACCATATCTACAATCAACTGATGTTCAACATGATTAACAAAAATAAGCAGTGTAGAAAGGATTCCCTATTCAGTAAATGGTGCTGGGAAAACTGACTATCTCTTTGCAGAAGAACAAAACTGGACCCCGACCTACCACTGTATATATATGAAAATTCACTCCAGATCAATTGAAGACTTAAATGTAAGACTTGAAACTCTAAAAATACTAGAAGAAAACCTAGGAAATATTCTTCTGAACATCAACCTTGACAAATAATTTATGAGCAGGTCCTCAAAAGCAATTGCAACAACAACAAAAAAAATTGACAAGTGGGATCCAATTAAAGTAAAGAGCTTCTTCACAGAAGAAACTATCAACAGATTAAACAGACAACCTACAGAATGGGAGAAAATATTCATAAACTATGAATTCAACAAAGGGCTAATACCCAGAATCTATAAGTAACTTTAAAAAATCAACAAGAAGAAAACAACTCCATTCAAAAGTAGGCCAAGGACATGAACAGACACTTCTTAAAGGAAGACATACAAGCAGCTAACAAACATGTAAAAAATGCCCAGCATCACTAATCATTAGGGAAATACAAATCAGAACCACAATGAGATACCATTTCACATCTTTGGTTCAGCTATTAATAAAAAGTCAAAAAGTAACACATGCTGGTGAGGCTATGGAGAAAGAGGAATGCTTTTATGCTGTTGGTGAGACTAAATAACTTCAGCCACTGTGAAAATCAGTTTGAAGATTTCTTAAATAACTAAAAATAGAGCTGCCATTTGACCCAGGAATCCCATTACCGGGTAGAAACCCAAAGGAAAAATAAATCATTCTACCAAAAAGACACATGGACTTATGTGTTCATCACACCAAAGACATGGAATCAATAGAAAAGACATGGAATCAATCTAGATGCCCATCAACGGTAGAGTGAACAAAGAAAATACGGTACATGTACACTATGAAATACTATGCAGCCATAAAAAGGAATAAAATCATGCCCTTTGCAACAACATGGATGCAGATGGAGGCCATTATCCTAAGCAAATTAACACAGAAATGCAAAACCAAATACCCCATTTCTTACTTGTAAGTGGGAGCTGAATCTTGGGTACACACAGCCAGAATGATGAGAACAATAGACACTGGGGATTCTAAAAGGAGGGAAGTAAAGAGAAAAGTAGGGAGAGAGGGGGACAAGGGCTGAAAAACATTCTATTGGGTAGTATGTTCACTGTCTGAGTGACAGGATCAACAGAAGACCAAACCTCCACATTATGTAATATACCCCTGTAATAAGCTTGCATGTATATGCCCTGAATCTAAAATAAAAGTGGAAACTTAAAAAACTTGTACATATTTATTATTTACATGTTGTTTTGAAATCAATATGTATACATTGTAGAATGGCTAAATTGAGCTAGTTAACTTATTATGATCTCACGTATTTATCATTTTTTGGTGCTGAGAATACTTCAAATCTACTCTCTTAACAATTTTCAAAAATTAAGTATAGCAACCAGGCTAGATCTCTTGAACTTATTTCTGCTACCTGACTGAAATTTTATATTGTTGACCAACATTTTCCCAGCCCCTGGGACAACCAGTGTACCCTCTGCTTTTATGAAGTCTACTGTTTAAGACTCCACATTTAAGTGAGATCATGCTGTGTATTTGTCTTTGTGTGCCTGGTTTATTTAACTTAATGTAATTTCCTCCAGATCCATCTATGTTGTTGCAAATGACAGGATTTCCTTATTTTTAAAGACTGAATAGTATTCCCTTGTGTATATATGCCACACTTACTTTATCCATTCATCCACTGATGGACACTCAGATTGTTTCCCTATCTTGGCTGCTCGGAATAGTGCTGCAATGAACATGAAAGTGCAGATTATCTCTTTAACATACTGATTTCATTTTTTATATACAAATGATCTTTTAAGTAAAATTTTTGGAATGTGAAAGAAAAGAAGGCAGAAGAGAGCAGGAGAACAAAATTGATTTCTGCATTAGGAAATTACTGGTTATTATTTTTCTCAAGGGAGAGCAGATAGTCATATTTATATGTTGCACAGAGATTACATGATGACAGAAAAGGTGCTACGTGCACATTTATTCTTAATGTTGTTCAGTGTGCTTTGACCTGCCTGCTAATGTTTTAAAATGTGGTTTTCAACGTTAAGCTTGTATTATTGCAGATGTTTGCCCGTTTTCTCTGACACAGTTGACACTCTGAGAAACAAAGCCTACAAAGATCATTTATTTATTCATTTTCATTCAATTATTTATTCAACAAATGTGTTTGAACATTACTAGTTGCAGTCAATGGGCTTTTAAAGTTCCAGAACTGCACTCCCCACACAGCAGCAACCACTTTAACCACACTCCCTAGATCACTGTCTCCATTTTCTTATGAGATTGAGCATCAAGTGATTTGGTTTGAATCAGCCACAGTGAATACTGCTGCCTCCTTGCACAACTCCACTAGCTAGCATATTGCTTTTCATTTTATATTTAGCTCATCTGCTGTCCTAAATTTAACAATTACTTCGATTTAAAGAAACATGGTAACAAAACTATTTGCAAAGCCAACTACATTTATTTTTCATTTGCTGTTATTTTGATATAGTATTTAAATCTTGTGCACTGACACAAACTGCCGTTGAAAATGCAAGAGTTTAGGGAAACACACTGGGAGATCAGACAGTAGAGCCAGAGTAGCTAAAAATAATCATGATCTGTTTATAGTTAACCCTATTCAACAAGCTGAAATTTACAATTATTTGATTTTATCTTTAATCCATTTCAGCTCAATGTAAAGAAAATCAATACTGAAGAGTAAAAATTATCTCTAGAAAAAAATACATAATTAAACAGTATGTATTAAGTAACTACAGTGCAAATAACTGTGTTATTTAGATGGATAAAAGGAAACACTGTATAATGTTCCTTACATTTAAGTGGGATGGACAAAACATGAAGCATTGAGTTACATAGAACTCAATTCTACATAACTTTATTCTATGTAAATGTGAGCAAAGAAGAAAAAAAATGTATGGAGGCTGTTAAAAAGGTAAAATTCAAGCAGGTCTTGTGGGAAGAAGATAAATTGGGAGTTGGCTCTTGAAAGCAGCGATGTATTTGAACAAACAGGGACAGTTAAGGGAACCACTGAGGTGGTAATTAGCATCAAATGAGGTCAGAAGTTCATCAGTTCTTTTAGTTGAAGCAGAATCTTGGTTAAGAATTAATGACAACAGGCCGGGCGCGGTGGCTCAAGCCTGTAATCCCAGCACTTTGGGAGGCCGAGAAGGGCGGATCACGAGGTCAGGAGATCGAGACCATCCTGGCTAACCCGGTGAAACCCCGTCTCTACTAAAAACACAAAAAACTAGCCGGGCGAGGTGGCGGGCGCCTGTAGTCCCAGCTACTCGGGAGGCTGAGGCAGGAGAATGGCGTGAACCCAGGAGGCGGAGCTTGCAGTAAGCTGAGATCTGGCCACTGCACTCCAGCCTGGGCGACAGAGCGAGACTCCGTCTCAAAAAAAAAAAAAAAAAAAAAAAAAAAAGAATTATTGACAATAAATGAAACAGAAAGTTATGGGGTACTAAGAAATACCGGATTGACACAAAGCATAATACTACCCTCGAACGGAAAAAGCAGCATAGAGGTGTCAAAGTCGTCACCCTAGAAAAAGTTTACTCTTAAAGTTTCACCCACAAGGATATCTACAGAGGTGCTGATTTTCCAGCTGGAGCAGCTATTGATTTGTAAGTACATTCCAATCTTTTTCCAAACTGTCTCAGTAATGGATATGAAGTGAGGGAGGCAAAGGAAAAGATGGCTTAGCTTTTTAGAAGTAATAAGAAACTTTCATGCCTTACAAAGATTAATTATCTCCTCATATTATCAACTGATTTTACTGAAATAGTCACATTATATTTGCATTAAAAGAATGTAAGGAACTTGTACAACAATTACAAATAGTGATTGTTTTACTCCCAGTAACATTTTAGTGATGAGTCAAAATTCTCATCTGAAATATCCTGTCTGAAATACCATAGAATTGTAGACAGTCTTCCATGTAACAAATGTTCATTTTTCACTGTGAAGAAATTCATAGAAAGTAACCATCAATATTATCAAACAGCAAAATTAGGTTACAGTCTGTACATTCTCAGCTGAGCTTACAGGTCAGATATTTTTGGCCATTTACAGACGACTTAAAGGTTATTACTGCTACTATAAAACAGGAAAATATATACCATAAAAAAATTACTAATTGAATTTCTGTACAGATGAGCTGCATAAACCTTTGCTTCAGATGTTGATCATCTTAATATTTTCCTTAAACTTAATGATGGAGGCTCTCCATTCAGTGTATTTTATGTAACTATTTTAACATTGTAGAACATACTACTATGAGCAAAAAATTAGTATTAATAAATCAATTCTCAGCCACAAATATGTTTATGCTATAAGCTTATAAAATGTACAGCACACTAGATTGAGTTCAGTGGTAATAAGGGCACAAATTTGATATCAAACATCTTGGTAATAAATTCTTTCATAATTTCACTACACTATAAAAATTCCCTGTCATTGATATTTTGTCTGGTTATATCTGTCTATTCTGGCCCAATATGAGACAAATGTGATTTAAAAACAGATTGTGAAGAAAAAGTACTTTTCTACAAATGATTAACAGTTGTGAAGTCAGAGAAAGTAGATATTCTGACATATAGGATGATCTGAATCAACCAACCTCATCTTTGCATAATCCTGGCTATTCTTACTTATTTCATTTTGATATGACCTTTTGAACTGCCCTGTCTAATTAAATATAAATTTATCCAAATTTTTATTGGGTCAGCATTAAACTTAAAAATAATGATGTTAAATCTTTTCATTAAGAAAACATAGTACGCCTTTCCATTTGTTCTATCTTCTGTCTTAGGTTGGGATCGCCAGTAGACAGACACTGAGATGGAAATTTGCATCCCAAAGGTGGATTGAGGATTGTTTATCTATGATGGAGTGACAAAACCACGACTGGGCTATGGAGAAAGCTGAACTGGGGTGCAGAACAGAAGCTTCAGCCTCACTCGTGGGGAGCTCTGGAGCTGAAATAACTCGTCGAAGATTTCCCAAATTTGAACAAGGGCTCTGTACTCCTGCATTCACCAGTCATGGCATAAAAGCTTCAGTTCACCTAAGGGGGGTTGTAATGCTGTATGAGTCAGCTACCTAAGGCTGAGGAGAATGCTTAGGGAGGGATTCAGCTGTGATTAGTCAACAGACAACACTCCTGGCAGCTGGGAGAATCAGTGCCTTACTCTTGCCAGAGGGGTCTGGTATACACACCATATCATCCACTACTATCCATGTTTATGTTGCTAAGATTCACTTACTTCTTATAATAAGTGTACCCCATCTAGGAATATCTTCTCTAGAATTCTGGTCATCCTCTTGCCTGGAAAAACCTATGAGGAAGATGACTAGGACTAACTAAACCCCCTCTGTTACAATTTTCTTGGAGCTTCAACTGATCTTCATTATTCCCCTTCTGCACTAAGATGCCGTATTCTCTTCAACCACAGCTAGCACCTCTCCTGGTTTAAGTGATGATGGGATGATCCAGACCATCATCCCTGAGGGATCTGAGCCCCTGGTCTTCACCACCTTCTTAGTCCATGGCTTCTGCATTTTTCTATTTAGCATAAATATAAGCAAGGGAGTATCAAGAGAGACTCAGTGGATCACCTAGGTGACAAACATTCTTCCCTATACCCAATGTGTGACTGAAGACCTACCTCCTCCTTATGGCCAGGACACATTTCCTTGCCTGCTGTTCTCCTAGCCCAAGGAATCTGAAGTGACCAGGTGGCAGCCATAAACAAGTCTGACGGTACTATTGCTATGTTCCCTGGCAAAAGCATTGTTTCTCTGGGAGCCCAGATCTCAGACATGCCTGAAGTTGTGGGGAGTAGCAGCACAAGTTCCTCAAGTGGGTTCCTGGGAATGATAGTAAGCAGGGATACTGCTGCTTCATGGATCCAGGTGTCTCCTATCTATGGGGAGTGCATCATTACATAAAAGTTGTTGATTTCCACACTATGGCTTAGAGAATGGCACTCCATCCTCCTAGAGCATTATCTCCAAGCTGGTGACACTGATGATACAACTGAGCCATTGCATAATGCAGTCAATCTGGTAACTTCTAGGTGGTGTATTATACAACCAATTCCCACCCTTTCAGCTCTTCTGCCTAGCTATTTGTAGTTGATTCTGGATGCAACATTTCCATCCTACAATGGATTGCTAGTGAGCCGATCTAACTTTGACCCAGCTCATGGTGGGCAGTTCAAGCTGCATAGTGGCCTAATCTCCCATGGACAAGCACTCCATCTCTGCCAGGAAACATTAGCATGCCAGGAGCTGTGAATGGTGCATCCGTATCTCTTATAGATGTTATAGGTATCTAAGTTGTAATGCTTTTATTGGGGTTTGCTATCAACTCCACATGGCAACTTTTCTCACCACAGATACCTCTCATACTGTAGGGTTTGCTGGGTCATATGGCCCAGATAGCAGGGCTAATTGCAGAAGAGTCTAAAACTTCTGTAAAGTCCTTTTCTTCTGTAAGCCACACTCAAAGCTGGAAGCCGTCTGTGTTACTTGGTAGATAAGTATTCTACCAAAGTGTGGAATGAGCTGTCTCTCTGATTTCAAGAGGTTTAATGGGTGTTGTGCTTTTCTCTTAGTGGTAGGGTCTGGAAAGTGTAATAATTTGTATTTATGTTGGAGAGGATGTCCTAACATTTTCCAGATCAATCAATTGCTACAAACTTCACTAATGTGATAGGTCTCTGAACCTCAATAGGTTTTTTCTCTCACTTTCTGGGGCACATATATACTACCAATGACTTGAATATACTTGTGACTTCTTGCTCATCCAGATCATTGGACCATATTAGAGGATGGAAGAGTTAATATAGCCCCAAGGCAAGCATGTAAATATGTACTGTTGTCTATCCTATTTGAACTGACCTTCCCACATAATATGGTTGGCAGGAGTTTTTCTGGATTTTCCTAATATATCTACTCTAGCAAGTTTATTTATCTTAGCCTTTGAATCCATATTGTATCATCTATGGAGCTCTGTCATTTTTAATTTACTCACTGTGGACTATAGTTTTTTGCAAAATGCCTATCAAATAGTACAGAAGTGTTATCTCATATGGTCCTTGCTAGGATATAAAATCCCTTGACAAAGGAAAGTATTCCTAAATCAATAAACTCTCTCGTCCAACTTTTTATTGTCCTCCTTGAACCAGCCTTCTCAGGATCTAGTCAAAAAATACTTTCTTGGATCTTGCCAGTGTATCTTGGCCAGCTCCTTCAGATCTTTCTTTTTGTTGTTGTTGAGATGGAGTCTCGCTCTGTCGCCCAGGCTGGAGTGTAGTGGTGCAATCTTGGCTCACTGCAAGCTCCACCTCCAGGTTCACGCCATTCTCCTGCCTCAGCCTCCTGAGTAGCTGGGACTACAGGCCCCCCCTACCACGCCCGGCTAATTTTTTGTATTTTTAGTAAAGATGGGGTTTCACCACATTAGCCAGGATGGTCTCCATCTCCTGACCTCGTGATCTGCCTGCCTCGGCCTCCCAAAGTGCTGGGATTATAGGTGTGTGCCACCTCGCCAGGCCCAGATCTTTCAATGTTAGTCCCTTTTATCCCCTGGAAAGCTCAGAACTTTTCCATATGAGTTATGCACTTTCACCCTAGTCATTGGTCTGGTGGCAAGTAGAGGCAGAAGATAAGTACAGGAGAGGAGAAGGGCACCTTGCCTTGTAAGACAGAGTCTCTGCATTGTATTTAAGCTACTGTGAAGTTCTGGCATTTAACAATGAGGAGCAAGACACTTCAGCAGACTCAGAGGATGCAGGGAGATATGGAGTTTCAACAGCCTTAAAAGATCAACCCATTTTTCCTATCCTAAGGCTCAAGTTCCCTCTACTTTCCAGACAAGGTCAGAGCACAGAAAACTTGCCAGATTGAGAAGTTTACCTTCTCCGGAGTTTTACTATCTTTTAAAATTAAGTCCTATGCATCACCTTCAGTCTTTTCTGTCCTCTGGCTGCAAGAAATAAGCATCCTTTCATATGCTAAAAAGGAGCCCTTCTGACTTTTATATTTTACATTAAATTGGTGATTCATCACTTCATATTTCATCATCTTTCTCTAAAGCATAACTTGTATTCAACAATCATAAGATTCTATGGTACTTACAATTACTACTTACTCTGAACCTCTTGAGATCCTAAAATATTGCATCTGCCAATTAATTCCTTTCCTGATTTTCCATGCCAGGTTACCACCTGTGAAAGTCTTTACGAATGCATCACCAGAATGTGCCAGAGCCTGTCTGTACTCCATCTACCGCCAGTGATGTTACCTACCATTTACTGATGATTCAACACTCTAATTTAGGATCTGTTTTCTTGATCCTCTCTTGGGACTGTCTTCGGTCAGGTGCTCTAAGAAAGACTCTCATGTATAGAGTTGCGTGCAGGAAGTTTATGGGGGCATACTGTCATAAAACATCACCTGAGAGGGAATGCAAGCTGTGTATCTGGCAGATAAAGAAGTTGAACTGACATACAGTTACAACAGAGGCCTTGGTTGATTATACTGGGAGCTCAGAAGCTAAGCTGGCTCTTCACAGATATAACAAATTGGAGGTAGCGATTAAGCCTGTGTCCTGCTTTATTGACCAGTCATTTCATGTTGTCTTCTCAGGATGTAATTGGCTTTTTGAACAGCAATACTTGATGTCAGACAACAATGAGGTAGGTCATAGCTAACCAACCAAATTAAAAGGAGAAAATGAAAATCTTCTGATATATTCAAGGCTGAGAAAAATTAATCCAATGTGCCCTTTTAAATATGTTTTCTTTTCTTTTTTCCCATCATCCGTTGAAAAGTTACCAAGAAACTTTCTTCAAGGAGAGAGGAAGTTATGAGATTCCAACCCTAGAAAGCATCAAAAAAATTCCTACATATCAGATGAGCTACTATAGCTTCTAACCTGCAGTCCATATGCATGGTTCCTCCAAGACCTCAGGAAACAGTCATCACACTCTTGGACACAAGAAGGACAAACGTAAAACTTGAATAAAATGTCTGCTACCTGTAATAATCTAACATGCTTAATAAAGACCTGTAAATATCTAACATGCTTAATAAAGACCATTTGCTTATTTTAATGTAAAAGTAAAAGCAAATACCGTAAGAGAAAAATGCCCAGACACAGTGGCTCACACCTGTATGTTGAAGGCCGAAAGAGTAAGGGTCGTGATCAACTCAGTATACCACTGGAGGCTATACGAGTAAACAACAAACTGTTCTCATAAATGCGGAGTGTTGGCAGCCCACCAAACTGCATCGGCCACCCAGAAGGAATGCTGAGGGCAGTCATGACCCAGGCACAAGTGTTTCTTGTGATTAGGCACATCTGAAGCCTATTAGCAATAATGTGAACCTGTGATCAATCGAGCAGCTGGCCAATAGTTACCTCCTCCTCCCTGCTCTTTCTACCCAATAAAAACAAAGGGCTGTGGAAACTCAAGGTTGCTGCCTTTGCTCACTAGAAGCAGGGAGCCCTGTTCTTCCCCTGGCCTCTTCCTTTAAAATAGTTACTTTTATCTTAAGTTTTTATTTCTATGTTCATCCTCGGTCATTCAGTCTAGTAATGACAGCCTCAAGCGGTATCAGCAGTAACTGTTGTAATGATAGTCTCAAGTAGTGACCGTGGCAGTCGGCCGCACCTGTAATTCCAGTTCTGGGGAGGCCAAGGTGGAAGGATCACTTGGGGCCAAGAGTTTAAGACAAGTCTGGACAACATAAGGAGACTCCATTTCTACAGAGAAAAAAAAAATTAAGTTAGTGGTGCATGGTGGCCTGTGCCTGTAGTCCTAGCTACTTGAAAGACTGAGGTGGAAGATTCACTTGTTCAAGGCCAGAAGTTCAAAGTTGAAGTGAGCTATGAAAGTAATAGGCCCCCAATGTCATCTCATTGTTTTTAAAAATTTATATTTCTTTCATAATCAAATTTTAACATATTTAATAGACATTCAGATATCCTATTTCGTGAGCCCAATTTATGCCCTTTGACCATTTTGACCATTTATCTCTCCCTCTCTTTTTTTTTTTTTTTTTTTTTTGAGACAGTGTCTCACTCCGTTGTCCAGGCTGGAGTACAGATTGAAAAGAGCTCTGTGTCAGTAAGAAGATATGGGCCTTCTCAAGTATTGTTGCTAAGTGTGCAAATTGTTTTAATAATTCTGGTGGGTAATTATTAACTTTAACAAGGTGCAAAACCCTTGAGCCAGTATTAGTCTCAGAGATATCCATGATCATTTTGTTTGCAATAGTAAGAAATTGAAAATAGCCTAAACAGCAAAAGGAGGGTTGAATAAATAAGTTATACTGTGGAATGAGAAAATGAAATACTACGTTGTTAATAACAAAGGTGTTATAGAAAACTAACATCATGGTAACATTGTTACTATATTTTCAAGAGGGAAAAAGCAGATTGTTAGGTAATGAGTAGTTTGTGAACCAATAATGCAAAGAGATTCTATTTTGCCTCTCCAACCCCACAGCTCAGGTTTTCCTTCTCCTTTGGGCAACTGCTTAAATTCAGAGGCTGCTACCAAAAGGAAACATCTCTCTACCCCCTATTGTTTCTTCTGTGCAAAAGAATGTAAAATATGAGGTTTCTCTTGTGCATGTAGGCCTGAGAAGTTTTGACAAGAATGTGTATGCAGGGAGAAATGACTGGCGAAAGAAGTTAGAAAGAATGTATGGGGACAAAAAGGAATCACATGAACTGATTTAAATTCTTCTTGTGACAAGGGGGTGTGCAAACACGAAGGAACTAGGGTTTTGCTTGTAAATGCTTATTGGTTTGGGAGAGGCAAAGATCACAGAATGTGATATTCTTGGGATAAACAATTTAATATGTTGGTCCCAAGTGACACCATGTGGAATTGAGGAGAGGGCCATTCTTCTCATCTGAACACCCATCTGAGCCCAGGTTTGGCACTCTGAAGATCAGGAACTTCCATTTGTTTATAAACTCATTTGACTGACAAGTATTTATTGAGCAACTACTTTACGATAGTCCCTGTTTTTGCTGTTGGCAGTATAAAAATGAAAAATGTTTTTCTGCTCTTAAGGCAGTTACCGAGTTAAAAAAAACATGCAATCATCTCATAATGGTACATGTATATTTATATAAAAATATGTTATGATACTATATCTTAAATATCATAATATGTTATACTATAAGAAAGAGTATAATACATTCTATAATAAAAAATGTTGTGAAGAAAAATAAATCCAAGAAGGAATGATGTGGTAGTGAAAGAACTCATCTAGCTGGGGTCATCTAACGAATACAGAAAAATGTTAACTGAGATTTGAAGGAAGAGATAGCGAACCCTGCTCATACTTGGAGGAGAGCACACTTGAGGGGAGAGCACTTGGCAGCTGGAGGAAGTGCAGCAAGGCCTGGTGCTAGGGAGCACAATGTGGCTAGGGGAGAGCAGCACCAGGCCAGTCAGTGGGCTGGTCCCAGGTGGAGGCATGGCTGGAAGGCCCTTCTAGTCCCAGTAAAAGAACTAGGTTTAAAAAAAAAATCTAGTTTTTTTTAAACTAGATTTAAAAATTTATAAAAATAATCTCACTTAGGTTTAAAAAAAAAAATTCTGGCTGATTGGTGGTGAATAGAAGCAGGGAGACTGACTAAGTTGTTATTGTTACAGTCCCAAGGTGATAGCATATCGCACTAAAGCAATCAAAATTGACTTATAGGTTGCATTTGTGTCATGAAAGAGAGATGTCAATGATGACAGCCTAGGTATTGACCTCGGCCACCAGAAGAACAAAAAACATTGAGAGAACACCCATGGCCTAGTCACAGTCATTTCATGGAGAACTGTATCCCCATAGTGACTCTGAAACTCCCTAAACCGGACTTCAGACTCCAAGACATCCAATCAGAACCTAAGTAAAAGAAAAAAATATGGCAGATGCATAGTGATGATTTTTGATGATAGACTGATTTGTGAACAGTCATGAGGAATCTCCTTGAGGCTTTCAAAAACTGAGTTTTCGGAAGAGGGTGCTAAGTTCTAGCAATCTAGTACATAGAAGGATAAATGGATTGATAGCTAAAAGGGAGAACAATTATATAGAAAGAGGCAGAGAGAAATTGTGTGTATGCGTGAGTGGAGTCTCAGGAGAATGTCAAAGTAAATATTTAATACAATTCCCCATACACCTACTATGTACCCAAAAAATAAAAATTTAAATAATTTTAGAAATAAATAGAATTTAAAATTGAGAACTGCCCAAAAAAGTGATGGTATCTGGTGTCTGAACAATAGTAATTAGTTGGGATTCCTAAATTAAATGCCATTCTTAGTCATCAATCAAAAGATAAGGAGGATGAAAATTTTAAGGAAAGGAGAGGAATGTTCTCTACCAAAACACTTAAAAATTAAATTACTTATGGGTAAAAGCTTTATGATTATAGGAAACTATATTTCTTCACTAGTTTTCAGTTAGAGTTTTAAACAGTGCAATACTATTTAAGACCATGTGTGTTTACTTTTTCTCTCCTTGGAGGAAATCACAACAAAACAAAATATTCCTTCTTCATAAACTCTAACCTTGAGATTTTGTGATATTTTACAGAAGTCTATGAGAGTTGATTGAGTTAAAATATACTATTCAGAGATTTTAAAGTCTCAAAAATGACTATTCCTTTGGGAAATGTACCTCCTAAATGAACCACGATTTAAGTGGAAACAGAAAATGCCATTGTTAACATTCTAACAGACTGGCTGTTCTAGACATGTGCTCAAGTGTTGTTTGCACGTACTCAGCAGGCTCTCTGTGGCCATGTACCTGCCTTGTTTCCTCCCTTGGCATGTGCTTGAGCTATAAAGTCATCATTTAAAATTAAAAACCCTAGGTATGATGCTCATAATAATAGTTTGTTTCTAGGTTTACTGGGTCAGTGAAAGTAAAACTTCACATAGTAAAACCAAAGCATAATATTGATTACTTCGTATGCAAACTTTTTTAAATTTTAAGCAAAATCTACATGTTTTGCCAGGGAAAGTATCACAGACTTTAATGACCTATGAGTAGAAGATCAATCAGAGACAGGGATATTTAAATGATAGCAAACCAATAGTGGGTAGGTTTTTTTCCCCCCTCAGTGAGGAGTTATGGAGACAGGAGCAAAGATAAAATAAAATTTTTAAAAAGACAATGTCTTAAATTTTAAAATGAGACAATGGGCCTGGCATGGTGGCTCATGACTGTAATCCCAACACTTTGGGAGGCCGAGGCGGGCGGATCACGAGGTCAGGAGATCGAGACCATCCTGCCTAACCTGGTGAAACCCTGTCTCTACTAAAAATACAAAACATTAGCCAGGCGTGGTGGTGGGCGCCTGTAGTCCCAGCTACTCGGAAGACTGAGGCAATTTAACAAATAAGATATCTAAAGCAAAGACCTTGCCCAAGCTCACAACCCAACAAGAAGTAGAGCTGGGATCCAAATCAAGATAGCTACTTTTATTGAGTGTTTTAATCACTATAATACACTGTATGAACTGTTTGAGTATTCTCAAAAGTAACAGTTGGAGTTAAAATCACTTTTATTTAATCTGAATCTCTCTCTTTCTATGACTTATTCTTCTGCATTTAAAATCTCTGAGGAACAAAATTTTTACTTTGTCACTGTGACTTAAAATCCTTGCAATCACAGACAGAAAATATAAACTGGGGAAATCAAATATGGAGTGCATTTTGTATTAAGTGTCCTAGTATTAAGACACACACTAGAACACATTTTCATCATCTAATTGGAGCCAATTGACTTGGATCTTGCATTGAAATCCTGCTGAGCATCACAGACACACTTAGCCTACATATTATTACTTAGACTTCATTTCTCCAAATTACGGCTTTTATGGGGCTTATAAGCCCCATAAACAAATGCCAATGATTATAGAAACACACTTTCTGTTGACATACACAACAAAATGTGTGGATCACTGTACAAAGCTGAAAGTAAAAGTTGACTTCTATTACTTCTGTACTAATAACAGTTACCATTAGTAGAGCATGCATATAGAAGGACAGTTATTAAATGGATGAGCTTTAGAAAAAATTAAATCAAATTTAATTCTATCAGTTCTAGATAACAAAGCGTGGGCCAGATAGCATAACTGTCAGCATCAGTGTGGGCCTTTAAGTAGGTACTAAATTACATGTCATCTCTCCTCCTGAGAAAACAGAAGAAAAGTTGCAACAGAGTGAAAATCAAGAAAACCTCATCGAGATAGATATTCTGCCAGAGACAAAATGAGACATCAGATATGTGTGATCACAGGTCATAGACTCGGTGAAGGTGAACAATTCTCAGACTTGGGAATTTTGAGACCAGCAGGCAGGTCTTATAGCAGCATATTGGCTGTAGCCATTGGCCACAGGTAATAAAGTAAGCATGAGGGTTTCCCAGGTCCAGAGGTTCTTGCAATTGATTGCTCTAGAGCTATGTGCTTCATAGGGTGAGTGTGACATCTGAGAGATGTCAGGTATGGTGACAACAAATTTAGTGGATGCCTTAGGACAAGGTCATACTGTTTTAGAAGAAGCCTAATCCTAATTCTCTTTAAACTAGCAGTTTGGGTTTCTGGTGAGTTATTTAGCTTGGGCAGAAAACCAGATCCAAACATCTAAGACCTTTTCCTTCTGACTCAAAGAATTTTTGGATAAAATCACCCTCTAACAACCTCTTCTGAGGTAGGAATTTTCTTTTTTCTCTATCTTGTGGCTTGAGCCTTCTTGCCGTGTGCCTTCTCCTAGGGCTCCAGAACTTTCTTATCCAAGTCTTAGCCTACTCACGATTGAAGAGTAAATAGGAGTTGAAACTTGTCTATTACAAATTCAGCTTATACTGGTCTTCTGGAAGCTGGAGGCTCCTTTGGGAACATAAGTGGGTAGAATGCATATATTTCACTTTGTGCCTTTTATTTTCGGAGTTTAAAAAAAAAAAAATCCTTACTTTTTATACTGCCTCATACTAGCCTCTCTAAGATAACTTAAACCATTTTCTTTACCCTTTTACTGAAGCCAATGGGGCATTGCAAATTATCATTGTACTACTGAGTCAGTAATAGCCACAGAGTTTTTTAAAGGCATTATTAAAGGAACTAATCTGAATGCACATCAACTACTTTTCTCATTTGAATAATACAGCCACATAATTTTTTAAACTGTATTAAAAATGCCCAGTTTAAATTACAGAACATAGTTCCATTTGTGAGGCTCTAATGCGAGGTTTTTTTTTTTTTTTTTTTCCAGCAAGGGAGCAAGGGTTTGTTAAGTTTTTATAATGTTTCCAAAATAAATTACACAAGAGAATGATTAATAAATTCCAAATCAAGCTTTTAAATCTATGTGCTGATAAAACTGTCTTAAAATTTATATCTCAAAGACTATAGTGTTCTATGAAATCTATCCAGAGTAGAGGAAACAATCTCTTTTCTCCATTACTCCAATAATGTCCAAATAGAGGAAGGCAATAATAACTGTTTTTTTTCTTTTTTTTTTTTGTTTTTGTTTTTGAGACAGAGTCTTGCTCTGTCACCAGGCTGGAGTGCAGTGGCGCAATCTCAGATCACTGCAACCTCCACCTCCAAGGTTCAAGTGATTCTCCTGCCTCAGCCTCCCGAGTAGCTGAGACTACAGGCAATGCACCACCATGCCCAGCTAATTTTTGTATTTTTCGTAGAGACAGCATTTCACCATGTTGGCCGGGATGGTCTCAATCTCTTGACCTCATGATCTGCCTGCCTCAGACTCCCAAAGTGCTGGAATTACAGGCCTGAGCCACCATGCCTGGCCAATAACAACATTTTTAAGCTCAATTTAGTTGAGTGACATTATGCTGTGTGCTATAAATATCCAATCTTCCAAACAACCCTGAAATGAAGGTATTATTATTTGTACTTTACTTTGTATTCATCTACTTATCATCACTACATATCCTCTATTCTGGAGACACCAGGTTGATAGTGAATGTGTTCAGGCTTCCTCATGATATGACCAGAATATAACTGGGTATATACACAAAGGATTATAAATCATGCTGCTATAAAGACACATGCACACGTATGTTTATTGCGGCACTATTCACAATAGCAAAGACTTGGAATCAACCCAAATGTCCATCAGTGACAGACTGGATTAAGAAAATGTGGCACATATACACCATGGAATACTATGCAGTCATCAAAAAGGATGAGTTTGTGTCCTTTGTAGGGATATCGATGCAGCTGGAAACCATCATTCTCAGCCAACTATCGCAAGAACAGAAAACCAAACACCGCATGTTCTCACTCATAGGTGTGAACTGAACAATGAGATCACTTGGACTCGGGAAGGGGAACATCACACACTAGGGCCTATCATGGGGAGGGGGGAGGGGGGAGGGATTGCACTGGGAGTTTTACCTGATGTAAATGACGAGTTGATGGGTGCTGACGAGCTGATGGGTGCAGCACACCAACATGGCACAAGTATACATATGTAACAAACCTGCACGTTATCCCACATGTACCCTAGAACTTAAAGTATAATAATAATAAAATTAAATTTAAAAAAAACCTGGTAATCACTAATCAAATGTATTTTATAAGTTAAAACTTGCTAGATAAAAAACCCAATAAAAAGCTATTTGTAATGTTCAGTAATGACATAATGAAACCTAAACCTCTGGGAGAGGGAAGAAAAGAAAGAAATGTTTGACCAAAGAATTATGGAGGCACCAGTACCTGGACATGAGGGGCTTGTGAAAAAGAGAAGTCTTGATGAATCAACTTTTTATGAATGGTGATAGTGTTAACAGAAATCGTGTAGAGAGAAGATGATGGTGACTCTCTCTAGACATGTTGGTTTAACGTTCAGTGAAACATGCAGGTAGAAACGCCTGACTTTTTTTGGGGTAGAGGGGTGAAATGAAAGCACTGTGGGACCCTTAAAGGAGGATTAGGGAAGAAAAAAGGGAAGAACAAAAAAGAGGGAGGAGAGGGCAGATGTAGAGGAGAGGAAAGTATATGTCTCCTACTTTGTAATGTACAAGTAAAAGTTTTTCATCTTTTTGGTACCATCATAGAATCTGCTGTTCAAAAAGAAAAAAAGTGATGTGACTTTACACCACCAAATAGGATGGTCTTTTCATCAAATCAAGCAAACAAACAAAACTTGTATCTGACAACCACAGTCAAGAGAAGCAGAGGCCACTGCCTGTCACTAACTTTAATTCTTCTAGGACAGCCTAAAAAGGAAAAAAAAGAAGAAAGGAAGAGAGAGGGAGAGAAAGGAAAGAAGGAAATTAGACAGTTGGCAGATTAGATCTGTTGATTATTGTGGAAGTAACGACAGGGCTTAGAAGAAAGCACATCATTTACATACTTTTTCTGATGTGTGTATGTAATTTTTTAGTACATCAAAATTTATTTTCTCATGTTTTCTATTAATTGATATTCATTATGATACAGAAATGGGCAAGGCTACTTGATTACAATCAAAATTTTTTTTTCAGTTTTGAAATAGTTTCTTATTCTTTTTTCGACTCAAAACTATTTTAAACTCTTCGCTTATATGATACTTGTAAGGTCTCTTGATTGCTGCCTAGAAGTTTCCCACTGAGAAGTATAAACATATGCTTCTACTTAAAAGAGAAAAGCAGAAAAGCAGCCCATCTTCACCTCTGCCTTCATTTTTCTTAAGATCTTTTACCATTAGAAATGTCCTTGGAATCAGAAATTTTAGCAGAACAGTATTTTACTTTCCCATTGGAAAAAAAAGATTTTTATTCCTTTCATTACCAGCTTCTGGAACCATTTTGAACATCCCTCTGAAATATTAAAAATTTGAGATTGTTGAACTACTACAAATATTCACCAAGCAGTCATTTGACCCCTTTGCACATTCGTAAGCACAATGTGATAAAGATCATTCAATCCAATTCTGCAATTCCTTGTTTGATTTTTCAGATATAAATTTAAGATTGATTACATAGTCACTGAAATGAAATTAAAATGAAGAACAGACAAATTATGCAAAAAACTCAGACCCCAAATGTAGGCATTTCAGGTAAAAGTGACAGAGGTCTTCTGTTCTAAGAAGGTTCTGTGTCCTTTTGTGGAAGTACCCTAAGAATACTCTTGACTTTTCTGCATACCACCCAGGTAACTATCTCATTGGTGGGCTCATTCAGGTATCCAGTTATTTTCCTTAAATATGAACTGCCTCCCGCCCCGCCACACACACACACACACACACACTTGAGGAACAGAAAAATATATTTTTCTTTCCTTCTCCAAAAAAGTTATTTTCCCTGCATAGGCAACCTGGAATACTAGAAAATGCATCTGTAATGACATAATAAAAAACCTGAATATTAATCCCTGCTTTGCCATATAAACAGTTTGTCATTGTTCATTCATTCAGCAAATATGTGTTTAGCACCTGTTATACTGAAGGGGTTATGTTAAGTGCTGGAGGCAGAGAGCTGCAAAGGCAATTCTTACCTTTAGGAAAGGTAGAGATGCAGTTAGGTGCTTTTCACTGTGTTGAATGTTACAGTAGAGATATACATACAATGCCATAGTAATGCAATAAAACACCTAAAAGACTCTCCCTGAAGAAGAGGCCTAATTTTGGCTGAAATTTGAAAAGGGAGAGGAGTCCTCAAAGTCTTCACTTTCATCATCTATAAAATGAGAAATATGAACTTTGTCTACAACTGCTGCAAGGAGGTTATTTTGCAAAACACATTAAGTAAAGGCACCTGGACCAAAGTCTGGCACAAAATCAGCATTCTAGTAATTCTCTTTTTGCTATCCTGGCTTAGAAGTCTCAATGCTTAGGTTACATGTTTTTCTTTAGTCATAGCTTTCTTCTCTTCTGAAATGGACTTTGGTAAATTCAGTAGAAGAATGTAAGTTTTCCTGTTTACTTATTTAACATTTTTGCCTTCAGTTCTTCTAACTGGCATGTATACCCCCTTTTAAAATTTCTCTCACTCGACAATCAGTTGCTATCGGACCAAGTCCATGCAGTATGCTTCTCTTGCTGTTTAGCACAATACCTATATACAGTAGGAACTTGATTAGTGCTCATGAAAGAAGGAAAGGAAAAGCAGGCATGCAGCTTGTTCTTAAGGAATTAGATTGAATTGGATTAACAAGTAGGCTGGAAGTAAATACCAAACAGTAACAACAAATGTTCCAAAGTTAAAAATATTTTATGACCAGCAAATAATTACAACCTGAAAAATTATCTCTTTATTGCCATTTTTTCTATGATTGGTATCTATAAAAGCCACACTTATTAGTATGCAGGTTTACAATTATGCTCTAAGCCTTGTAACGCCCTGCCATTTTTACCTCTAGGGATTTATGTTTGATTCTTGTTCCATTAGTAAATGTCTGTAGGACAGAATGACAGAGCCATTCATGTTTTGCCAGCACATGATAATGATGATGATATTATTTTCACAATCAGTTAGGTGATGGCTGTTTGAACCTCATCATGTCTAATAGAGGAAAAAAATAAAAAATAATACTTGAAAACAGTGTATTGTGTTTAGCATCATTATTGCCACTTTTATGGCAAGTGCTTTGACATTTAAGTGAGTTCCTATTTACAATATTGCCACCATAATCTCCTCATTTTGTAATTGCTTTTCGATACCTATAAGGTTTAACTGCTGGTATTACTCTTCAATAAAAAAATAACTCATGTATTAGATTTATGTAAAGTTATCCTGGGAATTTTAGATTGTTATTTTAATGTTAGCAGAGCTCAATACAGCATAGGTCCTATTGTTAGCTGCTGTAGCCTGCATGAGTCATGTGGATTTCTTGGGCTTTACAGCCACTGGGGCCAGTTGTGCTATTGGGGTAGCAACCCCCATCTTGGGGTTGTAGAATAAATGTATAATAAGGTATTCTGAAGTGAGCAGCTTATTTGGCTGCTCCTCAGAGACCCTCTGACTCTGGGATGGATACAGGATGTCTGCCCCAGCATGCTTGCTTTCCTCTTCCCAACTCCTGACAGAAAACACCACTCAAGTGTGGGATTTTCACTAGTTGGCGTGATGTCAGCCAACTAGGGAATACATCTGAGAGGGCAGCATACTGAGACACTGCTGCTTGACAGCTTTGTTTTCACATGATGGATTGGTCAGGAGATCAACAAGGCAGAGATCAGATATGGTCTAAACATCCAGCTGTAGGATTTGGTGTTTAGGAAGAGGGGAAATTGCTTCTGCTTGGCCCATAGATTGGAACCCACTATAGAGATGGATTTTTGTTTTTTGGTTTTTTCCCTTTCATGAACATTCTTTAATTAACATTATAATTAACATTATAATGGCTTCTGAGTAGCCTTGCCAAGCTTAGATCTTTTTTCCAACTGAAATCATTCTGCTTCACCTTCTGTACCAAAAGCAAAGAAATATTGCCAAACCTCCACCATGCAATTTGGTCCTCGTGGAGATTTCTTATTTATCTTTTGAATCTATCATATTCCCTATGTCTAACAGAAGCATTACTATAACTTACAGAAAGCTGAGTTAGCTGTTACTTACTTTTTATTCAGACCACAAAACGTGAGTTCTGAGAACACCAAAAAGTAGGTGCTGAAGGCAGAAATCTGAATAGGTCAGATTTTTCTTCCTTTCATGATTATGCAGTGAGTCCTATAGAAAGAATTTTTCCTTGCAGTCTGGCTTCCCTCTATATGACAATCTGTCTACCAAATTCTGGATATAGGAATATTATGAATCATACAAGTTATGTAAATACATCTTTGCACCAAATGTTGAAAAACTAGATTTAACAAACAAATAGGAGAGGTATATGATATGGTTAAGCAAAAGCATGTTCCTAAGTAAATACAAATCAAGTAATTTTTGTTTAAAACAGAATAACCTAGGTTACTGGGGAGCCTATACCATGATGAGTTTCAGTAAATCTAACTCCACATTCATTTACCTAACTTGTGCATTTTGTTGATTTCATCAAAAGCAATCTAGCAAGACAATGGGATAAATAAGGTTGCCTGTTAGCACTTACTTATCTAACAAACTGGGATTTTAAAAAGTTATTCCTGCTTCTCAGTTAATAATTCAAGATTTATAAGTATAATGGCTTTGATAATCCAGTCAATAATTTACATGTAGATAACAGTATAAAAAAATTCTGCAGCTACCCGTTGAGATAAGAAATCTTCACATTTCAATAGATAACCAAGAAAAAACCCTGCAGCTTTCAGCTGCCAGTTTAGAGGAAGTTTCTGTTGAGGTTCTGAGGCCCTCAGACTACTCTCTCCTCTGTCTGTCCATTTCTATAGCAGCTTTGTTATGTTTTATGATGACAGTCTCACCCCCCTTGAGACCAGCCATAAGAAAGGTACAATAGCAGCATTATTTGTATTGTTTGGTTTTGTATGAGATGCACATTGGGAAACCACTACTTCATGGAATAGCATTTGCAGGAGGTCTCCAGGGGGCAGCTCTTACCAATCTCGCTGGCTCAACCCAAGGCTGAATGACAATAAAGAATGAGAAAAATTAAAAGAAAAGGTACTTTAATTGAACCTGTATTTGTGGACATGTGATACAGACCTAGAAAACACCTTTCTTAGTTCCTAGAATGAGAAAGACAGCTTCTCCAGGGACCTTGTACAGTGACAGCTGAATCTTTGCTGGCTAAAACAAATGCCCCCCATTAGCTAAAGATGTACTTCAAAAATACTTCTTTGAAAAAATGCTTATTCTCCCATTGACAAATAAAACAGAATAAGATAAAATAAAATAACAAAATAAAACAGACAAGACCAAAAACAAGAGATGGCAAACTTTCTCAGTCAAGGGCTTTGCGGGGCATATGGTCTCTGTGGCAACTACTCAGCACTGCCATTATAGTGTGAAAGGAGTCACGGAAAATAACATAAGCAATGTGCGTAGCTGTGTCCCAATAAAACACTTTTTATAAAAGGAAGCTGAGTTTGGCCCAGGGAGCTGTATGCTGATCACTGATCTAAAGTATTTTGCAGTCTAGCTATTTACTATAAAGTTGGAAAAAAGTCTGGAAAAATGAAGTAGTTACCCAGCATGTCTAAAATTCAGATCTTTTGACATTGAGTTCTCTTGCTCTACAGTGCCACTGTCACAATGTTCTCATGCCAAACCTTGCCTGCAAAGCTGAGATGTTAATATGGAACACCTGAGAGGGCTGGCACTTCAGCGTCCTTATTCCTCCAGAACCACACCACGAAAGTCACCTTCTCCCCAGACAGATTCTCTACAAAATGCCTTGTAGCCAAGGTGTGGTGGAAAGAATATTGTACTTGGAATAAAAATTTTTGATTTTGCACCATCATGGTCTCATTCACGAGCTATGTGTACCTGGGCAAGACAGGCTGTTCATGGCTTTTATTTTTCTTTCCTCTAAGTGTCAATATTTAACTCCATAGGAGACTTGTTAAGCTCAAGTGAGAAAATTTACCTAAATATCCTTTAGGGATGACAAAGGACTAAAAAACTATGAGCTATGTCATTATATCGATTAAATACATGGATAAGTGAATGGCTATCTTCAGGTAAACTGTGATCGATGAATTATGTGGTGGGTTGTGATTGGCAAGCACACGAGCTCCACACGTGCCTAAGCCAGTTGATTTTGCTTCAAGGCCTCCAAATTATATCTCCTAGCCTTGACAAGCCTACTTGCAAATACATTACAAAACTGTAATAAATTGCATATACATCAAATCATGAGAGTATCAGGATAGGATCCAAATTGTTTAAAAATCTACTAGCATGACAGACTCTCTTGGGTTAAAGCATAAGCAGATTTTTCATATTCGGAAGACTGTCACTGTGTCTCAATTTGGGACGCAATACAAACTTATCTTAAATTCAAAAATCACCCATTGAACCAGATTCTGTGGGAAATTTCTTGAGTTGAGCTGATAAAAAAATTCCCTAATGTTTCTGACTCCTGAAAGACTCATAACCACTGGCTTCTCTAAAAGCAAGTGCAGTCCAGGGCATGGATCCCTTCCTTAAGAGGTACTCTATGAGAACACTGTGAAGGAGAAAAACTAAAAAAAAAAAAAAAAAAAAAGCATTGTTAAATAATTGGTTTTGGCTTGTTCTGTCTTTGCTGCACAGTATTTTAGCACCATTCTAGAGTCCATCAATTTGTTCGCTATAATACAAAAGCTTTCTTAGAGTTACTCCACTTCTACCACTTGCTTTAGTTCTATAACTCCAAAAAGACATAGGCTCTAGTTTAATTTAAAAAGAAACTTCTTTTATTTGAAGAAATGTTTTTGTCTATGGCTTCCAAAAGTATCTATAAGCTTCAAATAAATCTTTTGACCTAAACATTATTATGGGTCATTGTAATTCTGAGAGCCAGTCGACTACCAGCTCAGGCTCAATCAGTATTTATCTAGAGGCATACTCTACATGTAAAACCTTGGTGGTGGTGGAGAAGCACTGGTTAGGACAAAGGAGGGAGTGGAAGGCAAAAGCAGAAAAGATGCAGAAGACATTCCACATTCACCCAAGTACAGCGAGATTTGTAAGACAGAACACAAATGATGGGAACTACATAGCACCACACCTAGTCCAGTCAAAAGAGCACAAACTGGGATTACGAGACCTGGTCTATCCCAAATACATTGCTAAGATCCTGGATGCTTTTGTAAATCTCCATCTACTCACCTTTACTGGAGAGTTTAGTCCACGTGCCAAGCCTGCTTTTACTGTTTTATGGATTCATGACTCTATAGATTTTAATAGCATAGATTACAGAAAGTTCAATAGGGAGATTCCCATCGGCATATTATGATATGATAAAACCAAGTACTTAGGCTTTCTGACCAGAGTTCTGTCTTATAAGGTAGTTTCTTCTTTAACACTGACCTATGGCTACGTGAGGACTCCACAATGAACACATGAATGCTCAGACTGGGATTCTTGAGAGTTATTTTTCCTAGGGCTTCATTCATTCCAGAGAAGGAACAACTGTTTCTCTGTGCCTGAAACCATGTCCCCACTTCTCACATTTTGGTAGACAGCTCTACCACTTCTCGCATTCTAGTAGACGGCTGTAGGTAAAATGTTTGTTTCTGATTGTGCTTTGTGTGTAGCAAACAAAATACACAAAACAGAGTATGAAACAAAAATCATGAAGTTGGAAAAGTGCTCCACGAAACATATTTTATATTTAGAACTAGATTTGATATCTCAAAAATAACAGATTAAACAGACTTAACGCTTCCTTACATCAATGAAGAAAATAATAGACAATATAAAATTTGTTATTTTTTACATCACCCAAGTACTTCTAAACTAGAGTAAAATCACTATCAAAAAACACAATGTACAAGGACAGTGATTTTCAACTCTGTAGTAGAATAAAATTATGTGATAATATTTAAAAATGACCAGGGTCCTGCCCCAAACGACCAGATGAAGAGGTTTGCATATGGGAGTTTTGCTCCAGAGAGCAGTATTTACGTACATCAGAACGAAAATGGTGCACGTGGAGTTTTGCTGCTCCATGGCCCTAACATCGTTATAAAAGCAGATGCAAGAAAAACGTTTGCAAACACTTCACTTTTCCAGCAAAAGTATTCATTCCTTCATTAGCACATATTCCAATAAGGGAATAAATTGGACTTCATTCTTCAAGTTTTTGTTGAATTATAAGCATAGAAGGAAAAGACCAATAGTTATGATCATTTTGGAAGGACGATGTTGCCTGAAAAAAAAAACTAGTCATGGAACCCGCTGCAGGTGGCCTCTGAGACCTGTGGAGATTTTTTTCATTTCTCACTAACTCATGTTTTACCATCTGTAAAAAGAAGGCATTATTTGCCTCTGACCACCGAAGAATGATCTGAGAGAAAATGTAATTAAAAATGAGAGTTCCTAGGGGTGCTTTTGGTAAGAAAAAGTATGAGGTAAAATTAAGATATGATGATAGTTAATGCGGTTGTCACTACTACTGTTACTTGACTATTGTACTACAACATCCCTGTCACGCTGTTAACGATCTTCTTGGGACCAAAAGTGACAGGTGTAAAATGATTTTTTTAAATGTCATACTTGCTTTGCCTTCTAAAGTATATGAGAACCTCAGAATGGGCCAAAAATACAGTTTTCTTAGGGAAATCCCCCTAACCCCGGATTTACTATACACACTCATTATTTCAGTTTCCCCACCCCTTCAGTTATTATGTCTTTTTGTTCAAATACAACGTAAAGCTTCAGCTGATTTGAATAGTGTTATAAACCA
The DNA here is from genome assembly GCF_000951035.1 of Colobus angolensis palliatus. Taxonomy (NCBI): domain Eukaryota; kingdom Metazoa; phylum Chordata; class Mammalia; order Primates; family Cercopithecidae; genus Colobus; species Colobus angolensis. The sequence continues at coordinate 1,509,260 of NW_012115167.1, forward strand.
CAGAAGGGGCTCTCTTTAGAACATTAAATGGTGACCGCCTTTCTTGAATCCAACCTTCTTGAATATCACAACTGTTTCTATCCTGTTTCTAGAGAAAAAGTTCCATTTTCATATCTGTCTCTTGCAGAGACGTAATATGTGCGCAGAAGTAAATCCTGTTATGTGCCGCTGAAGGATTCAGTATCGGGAGTCTGAAGGCCTTTTTCTTTAGGTCTATAATGAGAGAAATTGGACTAGCTGAGGCCCACAGTGCTTCTATTGCAAAAATGCTGTGAGTATAGAATTACGACCAAAAATCCCAATAGGTTTTTTATTTTTATTTATTTTTGTTGTTTTCTTGAGACGGAGTCTCACACTGTCTCCCGGACTGGAGTGCAGCTGCGTGATCTCGGCTCACTGCAACCTCTGCCTCCCAGCTTCAAGCGATTCTCCTGCCGCAGCCTCCCGAGTAGCTGGCATTACACGCACCTGCCACAAGGCCTGGCTAATTTTTTGTATATTTAGTAGAGACACTGTTTCACTATGTTGACCAGGCTGGTCTCAAACGCCTGACCTCATGATCCACATGCCTTGACCTCCCAAAGTGCTAGGATTACAGATGTGAGCCATTGCCTCCAGCCCCCAATAGGATTTTTTTAATGCAACTATGTGATTCTAAAATTCAGTTTAAAGAACAATCCAAGTATTCTTGCCTAAAATACAAAAAAAAAAAAAAGTCTTTAGTTTAGTGGTGTGAATGGGGGAATAGGAGCTTTTGCCTGCCAAATATCAAGACGTTTGATAAAGTTGTAATTAAGGCAGTGTCATTCTGGTCCAAAACATATAGTCATACAATAGAATAGAATAGTAAATACAAAAAGAAATTAATGTTTGTAAAAGAATCAGTGAGAAAAAGATGAAAATAGAAATTACTATTATGACCAAAATGTTTATCCATTCCAAGTATTCAGTATTTACAGAATCTGTTTATATTCTTTACATTAATTCGTGACTGGCCATGTTCCTTAATTCAATATTATTTTTGAATAGTTTTTAAATTGATTATCTTTCAGTTTCCAAGTCAACAAAATTATTACTTATAGATGCTATCTTAATTTCTTTTTATTTAAATATGCTTAGTATTAATTTTAATATTATTATGTATTAATTAGAAATTTCTCTTTGTGATGGATAATGACAGTAATGATACCCTTCTACCTTTTCCAATAAGTAGGCATTGGTGGTTACTTTTAAACATATTCTTTATTGGAATGAGGGTCCCTATCTGTAGTGCATTGAAAGTTGTTTCTTTTTTTTAATTTTTGAATCGTGAGTATATGTCACATTTATAAATGCCTTTAAATCATCTATCAAAGTTTTCATAGCTTTTTTCTTATGATCATGTAGTGTGATGAAAAAGGGTTATAGATTGCAATCTTAAATTTCTAGATTAAACCTTATTTGGTATAGTTTTCATTTTAAAAATCAGAATTTGATAATACTATGTTTAATATTTGTGCATCTATAGTCACAAGTAAAATGGTCTATTTTTGGTATTATTCTTTTCAAGTACTTGTCTAAGTATTAAAAATTTATTTTTGTAAACCGGTCCCATGGCTATTACCTAGCTGAATAGGTGTCTTAGTCCGTTTAGTGTTACTCTAAAGGCATAACTAAGGCTGGGCAACTGATAAAGAAAAGAGGTTTATTGACTTATGGTTCTGTAGACTGCATAAGAAGTATGGGGCCTCAGTCTACTTCCACTATATTGGAAGAAGAAACTAGTGCCTGCAGAAACCACAGAGCAAGAGAGAAAGTGGCAGGGGAAGTCCCAGGTTCTTTTTAACCAGCTCTCACAGGAACTAATAGAGTGAGAAGTCACTCACCCCCAAGGGTGAGGCATTAATCTATTCCTGAGGGTTCCACCATCATGACCCAACACCTTACATTAGGTCTGGCTTCCAAAATGGGATCAAATTTCAACATGAGATTTGGAGGGATCAAACATCCAAGCTACAGCAATAGGTAAACAAATAGGAGAAACTACATTACCCAAATCTACTTAACTAGAAGGCATTCAGCTGTTAGACCTAATGAATGCAATGAATAGATGTAAATTTTAGTCTTCTATACACAGGTTAAAACAACTTTGAGAAATACAGTTGTTTCCATATCACATCAAACCAATTTATGTATTTGTAAATTAAAACTTTAAGCTATTTGGTTTATCACCTATATGCATAACACATAAATTCAAGGAAAAACTAGATTGATTTTCATTAATTACATTACTGACAAAATGGGCTTCTAGAAAAAACTCTAATCAGAACAAATTTTGGTAAAAGCTGGTACTATATAAGAGTAAAATTTCTGTGCAATAGGAAAAGACAGACATATAGATCAATGGAATAGTATAGAAAGCCCAGAAATAAACTGTTGCCTATACAACCAAATGACTTTTGACAAGAATGCTAGATATTCAATCAGAAAAGTATAGTTCTTTTTGACAAATGATGTTAGGAAAACTGGATATTCACCTGCAAAGGAATGAGGTTGGACCCTTACCTTACTCCATATACAAAAATTAATACAAAATGGATTAAAGACATGTAAAGAGATGTAAGAGTTAAAACTACAAAACTGTTAAAACATAGGATAAAAACTTCATGACACTGGATTTGGCAAAGCTCTTGGACATGATACCAAAGGCAGCAAAAGAAAACAGAGATAAATTGCACTTCATCAAAATCTAAAAACTTCTGTGCATCTAACAACATCTATCTTTCTATAGCCACTATCAACAGGGTATAAAAGGCAATGTATGGAATAAAAGAAAATATTTACAAATCATATGTCTAATAAGGGTTAATATCCAGAATATATGAACAACTCATAGAACTCAACAACAACCCAATTTAAAAACAGTTAAAGGGGGGGGCGGAGCAAGATGGC
>NW_012115167.1:1517675-1549385 GCF_000951035.1 Colobus angolensis palliatus
AAAAAAAATAAAAAAAAAACAGTTAAAGGACTTGAATAGACTTTTCTCAAAAGAAGATATAGAGTTGGCCACTAAGAACATAAAAAGATGTTTAATATCACTAATCATTAGGGAAATGTAAATCAAAACCACAGTAAGCTCTCCCTTCACATTCATTAAGATGACTTTTTTTTTAATTAGAAAATAATAAGTGGCAAGGATGTGGAGAAATCACTGCCCTTAAGCATTGCTTGTGGGAGTGTAAAATTGTGTAACTACCACAGAAAACAGTATGGCAGTTCCGTGCTTCAAAAACTAAGCATGCAATTACCATATGACCTGTATGTTTCATTTCTGGGTATGTACCCAGAACAACTCAAATCAGGGAATCAAACAGATATTTGTGCATCCGTGTTCATAGAAATACTTTTCATAATACTGAAAATCTGGAAACATCCCAACATCCATTGATCAGTGAATAAATGTGGTATATAGATACAACAGAATATTATACATCCTTGAAAAGAATGACATTCTGACACATGCTAGAATAAGGATGAGCCTTGAAGACATTATGCTAAGTGAAATAACCCAGACACAAAAAGACAAATATTGTATGCTTCCACTTATATGACGTACCTAAAGTAGTCAAATTCATAGAAACAGACAATAGAATGGTAGTTGCTGGGGCTGGAGGGAGAGGAGAATGGGTGTTATTGCTTAATGGGTACAGTTTCAGCTTGGAAAGATCAAAGATTTTTGGACATGGATGGTGATGATTCTTGCACAACAATGTCAATGTGTGTAACAGCTCTAAACTTTACAGTTAAAATTGTTAAAATTGTATATTTTAAGTTACATATATTTTACCACAATTAAAAAATATTAAACTGCTTGAGGTCAAGGTTTATGTCTTTTTCTCCATACGTCAGAAGTTGGCCACACACTGGGGCCCCTAGAGTCAGACGCACCACATTTAAAACCCAGCCTTTTCACTTACTGGCTATTTGACTATTGCTAACCTTTAAAGATTATTCTTTGCATATCTATGAAGTAACAGTTATAATAATACCTACCTGTGACTTGAGGTAGAATAATATCTACCTGTGACTTTACATAATGCTTAAAATGTTTAGTATAATGCTGACAAATGGTAGTCATTAAAAATTAACCACTATTACTCCTGTCTTAGAAAATCTGACACAGTGCTCACTTCTGAGGCCACCTGCATGTCTGGACATGATCTTGGCCTTGATTCTCTGTCTATAAAGTGGGAACTACATAGCTTGCATCACAGAGTCGCTATGATGACTGAATGAGATTATGTGAAAGTGCTTATAAATTACAGGACTATATAGAAATAAAGTATTTCACAGCAGAGAACAACAAAATACATTAGAAAGTAAAGCAAAAAAATGAAAAGGAAGGAAGGAAGGACGGACGGAAAGACAGAAAGACAAAGAAAATTCTTGCCACGAGAAAACTTTTCAATGCTGACTTTACATGTAAAAACACTTCAACAGAAGATATTCAGAAACCTCCAAAACTAGAATTACAATATCCAGGTTTCTCAGATATAAAAATATTGATCACACACAAAAAAGAATATTTTATGGTGACATTCAAACACATGAAAAATAACCCAAATACCTATCATTCTAGAACTATTGCTTATACCACACTATATGACCAAATAAAAAGCTGCCCTCCCTATAGGCTCTGGTCTGATCGCATACTCAGCATCAATGGGATTTCCTTAAGAGTCAAAACCCCCATAACTGCATGAAGCCAGAAGCTCAGAGATCTACTGAGGGCATCTATCTGGTTTTCTAAGCAGCATTTTGGAGGTTTTTACCTGGAGAAAGCACTGGCTAGAGCTATCTGTACATGCACTTCTTCTCTTGAACAGCAGAGGGCACTCCAACTCCACGAGAGACAGACCATCTCAGCCCCTCGGTCCGCTTTATCTTCCTGGCCTCGTCAAGACGTGAACCCCAGACAAAAAAAGAGCTCCGTTTCCACAAAATATTCCACTGAAAACCTATTACTATTCTCTGGGAATTATCGACACGTTCCAGAGGAGTAAATGGAGCCGTGGCGAAGGGAAAGGGTGGAGTTCCACCACACTGCAGGCTGCCTTAGGCCTGACCTGTTCCTCTCACGCCTCTTACATTCTAAAGAGAGTTAAAAAATCTCTGTGGCAGAAATTGTGAAAGATTAACGAATACCTCCCATAGCCCCTAACTCCAAAGCAGAGTTAGTGAGGAATGTTAAGTTACAGTCACCCAGCATCAAACTGGCACCTGGCTGAGCTGTCCCACCGTCTCAATAAAAGTCCCATAAGCGGAAGGTATAGGATGGGAGGACTCTTACCTAGTACGCTGTCAGGAAAGGTTTAGGAAACACAAGACAAAGCAGTGACTCTACCAGCCTGACCAAAATAAAGTCATCTCACTTTAAATGTGAATGTGCCTAGAAATTTCTGAGGCTAATTCATATTGTACAAATGATGCTGCCTTCTAACGTGACACTGAACGAATTGCAAAACATTCTCTAAATATAACAAAGAGAAAAAAACTTTCATACCGTCTGCTCTTTTCTTCGTGATGCCATTATTCAGGTAGTTATTCAGATGGCCCTAATTTAATTAAGGGAAAAGCCCAGATAAAACTTTTTCTTTTTTTTTTTTTTTTTTTAAATACGAGATTCCCTTCACTCCATTTGTATGGCTTAGGAGTTCTGGTAATTCTCTGTAAGTTCATCCAAGGGAGACTTCTTTTCCTGTTTTCTATTCTCCCTGGCTGCTCCCTTTCCCAATCCTATTTTTGTCATCTTATCTCCTTCAGCCAACACAACTTGCATTCTTTCCAGATCAGGCAAGCATCACAAGGAAATAACCACTCGCCGGGCGCAGTGACTCAGGCCTGTAATCCCAGCACTTTGGGAGGCCAAGGCGGGTGGATAAACTGAGGTGAGGCGTTCAAGACCAGCCTGTCCAACATGATGAAACCCCATCTCTACTAAAAATACAAAAAATTAGCCAGGAGTGGTGACAGACGCCTGTAGTCCCGGCTACTTGGGAGGCTGAGGCAGGAGAATCGCTTGAACCTGGGAGGCAGAAGTTGCAGTGAGCCGAGATCGACCCATTGCACTCCAGCCTGGAGGACAAGAGTGAAATTCCGTCTCAAAACCAACAACAACAACAACAACAACAAGATAACCATTCAAATATGAATCTAAATTAACTAATAGGTCATGAAGTCACCTTGCCTTTGTGGTTTTGGCAACATTCTGGTGAAATTTCTAATGAAGGGAACTCATTATAATCTCCTTCTTCAGGCAATTTAACAAGCTTCAGAAAATGAGGCATATATAGAATATACAATCGATTCTTAGGTCATAGGCACTGTACCTTAGGTGCCTTGGTAGTAGTTGTTAGGCCCTTTTATGGGCTTTGTGATGGTAGAGAATCAGATTCAAATTCTGTTTCTGGTGGTTGTTTTAACCTGTGTGACCTGGAGTACTTAACCTCTTTGATATTCCATATTCCCAGATATAAAAATAAAGAGAGGGACAATCTAGCGCTATTAAAAGGATTCACATTTCATAATCACATTTCAACCAAAAACCTGGATGCTCAGTAAACACGACATTTTCTCTTTGATTAAAACAATGAATTAAATGCTACACCAATTTTATAAAACTCAAATTGACAAATGTTAGTTTTATCCAAAGCATTTGCATGTTTCTGGCATCGAAGTCCAAATTTTCCATTTTACTCTCTCCATTTCAGGGATACAATGTAAGGAAGCTTCATGAAAAATAAAAGTAAAAATATATTTAGCTACAAATGATTGTCCTCTTCCCTGAAAATTCCAGAAGAGGTATTTTCTATTAATGGCAGTGAACAAGAAAATGTTCTGGTGTCTCTGAAAATGAACAGACGTAAAGAAGACTGACAAAGAGCCACCTGACATCGCCAGACTTGTGGAGAAAGCTTCAGTGCAGTGCTCTCAGCATTTCTAAATAAAACTGCACATCTAGGTTTCCTTCCAAATAGTATATTGATTACTTGCAGTCAAATTGTGGTCTTTCAAACAGCATGTTCCTTTATCATCATGGAACCAGCAGTTTCAGATTCCATAATTGAGAGCTACATAGTTTATACGAATTGGTATTCAGAATAAGACTTTTTAGTTTGAAGCTGAATAATGATAGATGTATGTGGAGATCAGTCGCTTGCTGGGAAAAAATTGTGCAATTCATGTTTTCATATTTTTGCCAGGAGAAATAGCACCTTATGCATTTTTTCCAGAAAGAAAAATATTTCCATCTATCATACCAGTTTGAAAGACTGAATTCTAGAAATTTCTTGATGGTAGTTTCTTCTTTTGGGGAGAGGGCTACTCTAAACTAAAGAAACTCCCTAAATTCACCTCCTAGTATGGCAAAATTATTTGTTCCATATTATATACAACATTTATTTTATCTTTAATGCTCAATTCATGAATTGTGAAAAATGACAGAGAGAATGTATCATCTAGCTATTCCACAATGGGTCATGATATACTTGTAGCCCCCTAAATAAAGTGAAAGCAAACGCACTTTTCTGTCCTTTACTTTTTTTTTTTTTAAGTAGAGGTCATTAGTGATCTTTGTTAATTTTATTTCATTCATATAATTTGAGAAATATCATTAATGATATATTTGTCCCTTTCTTCTTTTGAATGTGCATATATATTATATATATTTCAAGCTCTTATTCAAATATAAATCTTAAAGTTATTTAAATTTTTATGAAATATTTTAGATATATTTTTTAAATAATAAACTCTGCGATTGATAATGGCACAAACATCCCTTACCCTGCCTTTCTTTTTTTGATGGGGAGAGAGAGCTCAAATGTACTGATTTAATCACAAATAGACTTTTTAATTCGCATCTCATTAAATATGAGTTTGAAAGAAAATACTAAAGTGTTTTATGTAAAGTTCTGTAATGTACAAAACCTAAGAGATTGCTCCTGTAGCAGTTCCCTGAGCAAAATATAGTCAGTCCATTTCAGAACACATAAATTGCTTACCTGATAGACTAAAAGAAATCTAAAGGAAATGTCCTACTCTCCTAATTAGAAATATTTGTAGAGAACGTATACGGCTTATGACACTGGAAATAGTTTCATCTGCTGGTTCTAAGTGCATGTACTATTCTAAAATGCACTATTCCCACAATTAATTACAGTATCATATGATTATAATTTTAGGTGTAGCTCCATGATGTATTTTGAGATGTCACTAATCCACCTTGATCCCCCTCTTCACTCAAGCTCTACAATGTAATGTCATGTAGCTAGGCATTCCAAGCAGTTTTCTAGTCATTTCATATATTTTAGTTTACAGTTTACAAAGACTACATATTATTCGTGGGCACAGACTCACAAAAGTTTGCTTCTTATATATCCCTATATTTTTTAAAAATTAGCAGGTATAGAATAGGACCTCCAAAATCATTTTTTGTTCAAAATAAATTATTTTAGGAAATTTTATTGCATACTAACAATACTTTTTAAAATCACAGTGATTTTGTTATGGTATCAGCAATATCAAGAAATTGTGAAAAGTTATTTGCAAACTATAGTCCTTTGATCCAAATTATTTTTTCACTTTACAGAACACACATTTATTGGTGAAATTTGCAGGCTTCAGTATTTATGTCAAGTAATGACTAGATCTAGAATAGTTGTGTTAACTTGGAAAAAAAAGTAATTAAAGTTTTATTTTGCTAGCCTTGACATATTCATTTTATTATCTTAAATTAAAAGAATAATGAAAATGGAATTGAAAGTTTTTTTTATTTTGAAATTTAAGAATTGTGTATCACGTCTTAAAGAAATGTAAGATCCTAACAATATGTGAAAGGAGCCAAAGATATTTTTACCTAAACAACATGGTCAATTACTTAATAGTTTATCTTTACTTTTCAAATTCAGTAAATATTTGTCTGATTTGTTTCACATAAAAGAGATGGCCACTTGCACATCATAAATTACATCATTATTTTATGTATGGAATTTTACATTATAATCATTTTTGAAAAAGCCTGTGTAAGAATTAGGGAATCCTATTTAAGAAATGTAGTGGCATGTAGTGTGCACCAAAGGGAAAGAAACCCAACCTGTATAAAATTTGTTTTGCTAAAAAGAAAAAAAAAAAGGCAAACTAGAATAAGGGGAGTGAAACAATCTTCCTTCAACTCCAACATATACTTCATTTGCACCCCCTACAATAACTGTCACTGCTTTTTAAAATACTGCATGAATTCATGCTAAAATTCACTTTTAAAGCAAGGAACATCTTGCAGTAGCTTGGATATGTCCAGAAATAACATGAGTAGTGGCTATTTTACCCAGCAGGCTCCTTTATCACTCCAGAGAAGGAAAGTCGACAGCCTTTGTATCTGCAGTGTAATTAGCTTGTGGATGTAGGGTCATAATGAAAGCAAAATTTACATTATTACAGGCATGTGGCTGTTTGCTCATTCTAACTGGCATAAGAAATGAATTCCACTATGTACACTTAAAGGTGTATTCAATCCATTTTCCAATATTTTTCCCTCCAGAAAAGCAAGAGTGTGCTCAGCAAGCTGGAACTAAACTGTTCCTGAATGGAGAGTTCCCATCCTGCCTCAATGGAATCAAAGAAAAGAGAAAGCCTCCAAAACGAACACAATGAGTGTCATTTGCTACCATAAACTGTGCAACTGGTTTCTACTGCCGTGTTGCAATTGAATAGTCATCAGGAGAAGTTACACACTGTTCTTAGAAATAATACTAACAATCCTGTCAATCCTGAGTCCTGACACTGAATGTAATGCTCTGTTTAGACCTACAATCAAGGATGAGCTGCAGGTGAAGAATTCTTCATAGTCAGATGCAGACAATGTCTTCAGATCCTGTGGCCCAAGGTTATTAAGGTGGGAGAAGCAAAATAAATGCGGTTCTCATCCAATAATAATGGATTTACAAGAATTTGAAACAAAACTTTCCTTCCAGCTACTGCTTTCATGTCAGAGAAATAAAATACATGTACAAGATTTAAAGCTTTGTGTGTCTAACCCTTTCTGACCCCTTTTACATTCATTTATTAATAATAATAACTATGATAATATTGCTTATGCCCAGGGCTGAAATGAGGGTTAATTAGTTAATATTTACAAAGCTTTCTGAAAATGAAAAGTACTGTTTAAGCACTAAGTGTATTCTTTTCTTCTTTCACTCTCTCTTTCATTTCCTTCTTTTATCACAGATCAATTGATTCTTCCTTCCATCTGGCTAATTTTTTCACTGCTTATATTTCCTGCTCGTTTTGGATTCTCGCCTTTGACTCCACATTGACCTCAATCACTCTTACCCTTCAACCTTGTGTTTGCTCTTTTCGCCTCTCATACTGTAGTCATTTCTTTTTCACTTTCATTTCTTCTTTCTAGTCTTCCTTTATCCACTCCTAACACTAATCTTGTAGCTGTAGACTTATCTTTTTCATTGTCCTCATTTTTTAAGCATAGGTGAAATACCAGAATTGATACAGATTTAATTTTATCTCCTATGTTATGCATTATTGAGACCAGAAAGTAGATAAATCAAATTGGTCATACCCAATCCTTTCCTACAAGATAGTAAATGTCTTGAAGTCACAGACTATTGCCATCTGGAATAGTCCTTGTTTTGTAACCCTGTGTAATCTCCACAAAAATGTTATTTTTAATAAATCCCTCCACTCTATAACATTCTGATGACCTGTAAGCTTTCAAGAAGTCTTGAAGGTGCTTGGAATTTTTGAAAAGTTTCTTATATGGCATAAGTATGGGTCAGGTATTAGCTGGTTCCACATACTTCCCATTGTATGTACAACTTCTGAATAGCCAGCAATAAAAGCATATACTAACTTATTTCCTTTCTAAAAGTAAAAGGAGAGAAATAATACAGCTGTTCCCTTAAGCCCATACAAAGAATTTAGTTGTAGTTACAAGGATCAACTAAGTTTTAATTGTACATTTTAATGGTGTATTTCAAGAGAGTCTATTAACTAAGAGAATTATTCAGATTTTGGAAATAGGATGCCCAATATAAAGACATATAAGTCTATTATAAGTTCATGACTTAACTAGTTGCTACCTAATTATTCTAACTTAACTGTGCCCCTGTATCTAATTTTGTACATCACCACCAGAATACTCTAACTAAATGACTTAAACTTTGCTATATGCTTGCTCAACGACATTAGGGCTTTCAAGTTGCTTATAAAGTTCAGCACTTACCAGATAATACCCTGAAAATCACCTCCCCCCCACCTTGAATTTTCAAGTTGAATAAAATATTTAGTAAACAAGTACTCTGTGCTATGTTAAATGCAGTTCAGCTGCATTTTATCATGTGTGCAGGCCTCCTGGAGTACCAGCCATTGTATCTAAAACGAAAACACCCAGTATAACTTAGTTTGGGCTTCTGTTCAGCTACCCATTCATTCAAATTCTTAGTGCCTACCAACCAGTTGTTAACTGGTCCCACAACATCCTCTGTTCTTTTCAGTTTCTCTGCAATTTCAGTCATATTCACGCCACATGACCTTGCCACTCCTCTCTGCATATCATTTTTTGAAAAAAATAATTTCACCATATACATTAAGGTAATTATTTCTCATCCTATGATAATTATTGTTCTTTTAATAATTAAACCCACACACATTCAAGGCACATGGGTGTGAATATCAGGAGTTTTCTAGGTGCTACAGGAATATATGAACCAGTTGCTATCATTTAAAGATATTTATCATCTTGGGGACATAAACAAGGAAGCAGGTGACACATGACAATGAAGGGTACCAACTAAATATTACAGGAATATAGATGAAGAAGGAAACATTTTCAGCAAGTAGTAAGTAAGTAAAGAGTAGTTAGTGTTAGAACTGGTATATTACTGATGGATAAACAAGACTGTAAGGCTGGCTGGGCGCAGTGGCTCACACTTGTAATCCCAGCACTCTGAGAGGCCGAGGTGGGTGGACCATGAGGTCAGGAGATCGAGACCATCCTGGCTAACATGGTGAAACCCTGTCTTTACTAAAAATATAAAAAATTAGCCGGGCGTGATGGCACACGCCTGTAGTCCCAGCTACTCAGGAGGTTGAGGCAGAGGCAGGAGAATCATTTGAACCCAGGAGGTGGGGGTTGCAGTGAGCCAATATCGTGCCACTGCACTACAGCCTGGATGACACAGTGAGACTCCGTCTCAAAGAAAAAAAGTAAGACTATTTTATTTTAAGCAGATACATTAGTTACTTCTTGTTGTATAACACATTATCCAATAATTTAGTAGCTTAAAGCAACAAACATTTTATTTATTATGTCATAATTTCTGTAGATTAGGAATCTGACTCAAGGTCTCTCATGGGATTGCAATCACGCTATTGGTGGGGGCTACAGTCTCATCTGAAAGCTTCCACTTCTAGGATAACTCACATGTTGAGCAGCCTCAATCCCTTGTCATGTAGGCCTTTCTATAGGGATGCCTTATGACAAAGCAGCTGGCTTCCTCTGGGTGAGGGAGAGAGAGAGAGAGAATACTCAAGGCAAAAAGACCTAATCTCAGAACTGGCATTACATAATTTCTGCAATATTCTATTTATTATACATAGATGTGAATATCAGGAGGTAGAGATCATCTGGGACCTTCTTAGAGACTGCCTTCCACTGTAATGATGATACGATCAAAAGACAAGTGGGAAAATGTTTCATGGGCATTTGGGAGTGATAAGCCGTCCGAGTTGGCTAGACATGTCACCCAAATAGGGAGAGCTCTGATATTACCAAAGAGTTAATTGTATGGAGTTGCTGGAGTAGTGTTGAAAATATTTACATGAGGCCAGACACAGTGGCTCACGCCTGTAATCCCAGCACCTTGGGAAGCCGAGGTGGGCAGATCACCTGAGATCAGGAGTTTGAGACCAGCCTGGCCAACACGATGAAACCCCATCTCTACTAAAAATGCAAAAATTATCCAGGTGTGGTGGTGCACGCCTGTAATCCCAGCTACTCGGGAGACTGAGACAGAAGAATTGCGTGAACCCAGGAGGCAGAGGTTGCAGTGAGCTGAGGTCATGCCACAGCACTCCAGCCTGGGTGACAGAGCAAGACTCCATCTCTCCATCTATAGATACAGATATAGATATAGACATATAGATATAGATATAGATGAACACCACATTCAGTGAATGTTTTAGAAAAACATCTCTTTTATTAAAAAGTATGAACTTTCATAGTGGTTGAATTTATACTCCCAACTACAGTATATAGGTGTTCCTTTTCCTTTGCAACCTTGCCAAAATCTGTTATGTTTTAACTTTTTAATAATAGCCATTCTGATTGGTGTGAGGTGGTATCTCATTGAGGTTTTGATTTGCATTTCTCTAGTGATCAATGATACTGACCTTTTCTTCATATGATTTCTGGCCACATGCATGTCTTCTTTTGAAAAGCATCTGTTCATGTCCTTTGCCCACTTTTTAATAGAATTGTTTGGTTTTTACTTGTGAATTTGTTTAAATTCCTTACAGATGCCAGATGTTAGATCACTGCCACATACATAGTTTACAAAACTTTTCTCTTATTTTGTAGGTTGTCTGTTTATTGATAGTTTCATTTGCTGTTTAGAAGCTCTTAAGTTTAATTAGATCCCATTTGTCAATTTTTGTTTTGTTGCAATTGCTTTGAGTGTCTTTGTCATGAAATCTTTGCCCATTCCTATGTCCTGAATAGTATTACCTAGGTTGTCTTCCAGGGTTTTTATAGTTTTATGTTTTAAATCTTCAATCCATCTTGAGTTAGTTTTGTACAACTGTAAGGAAAGGGTCCAGTTTCAGTCTTCTGCATATGGTTAGCCAGTTATTCGAGCACCATTTATTAAGTAGGGAATCCTTTCTCCATGGCTTGTCTTTGTCAGTTTCATCAAAAATAGCTGTAGGTGGGCAGCCTCATTTCTGGGTTCTCTATCATGTCCCGTTGGTCTATATGTCTGTCTTTGTACTAGTGCTATGCTGTTTTGGTTACTACAACCCTGTAGTATAGTTTGAAGTTGGGTAGTGTGATGCCTCCAGCTTTGTTCTTTTTGTTTAGGAGTGTATTAGCTATTTAGGCTCTCTTTTGGTTCCATATGAATTTTAAAATAGTTTTTTCTAGTTCTGTGAAGAATGACAGCATAGTGATTCCTCAAAGACCTAAAAACAGAAATACCATTCAACCCAGCAATCTCATTACTGGGTATATATCCAAAGGAATATAAATCATTCTATTAGACACATGCACACATATATTCATTCCAACACTATTCATAATAGCAAAGACATGGAATCGACCTAAATGTCCATCAATAGTAGATTGGATAAAGAAAATGTGGTACATATACACTACAGAATACTATGCTGCCATAAAAACTAACAAGATCATGTCCTTTGCAGGAAAACAAATGGAGCTGGAAGCATTATCCTTAGCAAACTAATGTGGGAACAGAAAACTTATTCTTATAAGTGGGAGTTAAATGATGAGAACACATGGACACATAGAGGGGAACAACACACAATGAGGCTGACTGGACAGTGGAGGGCGGGAGGAGGGAGAGGATCTGGAAGGAATAACTAATGGATACTAGGCTTAATACCTGGGAGATGAAATAATCTGTACAATGAACCCACATGATAAAAGTTTACCTATATAACAAACCTGTACATGTATCTCAAACTTAAAGTTAAATTTTAAAAAATTTATAAAAAGTATGAAAGCTGAGGTAAGTGATAAAGTAATACCAGTTAAAATGCTTATATAGTATCCCAAATATGAAATTCATTTGAAATGGGGATTATTTGAACTCTGAAATTCCATTATATAACTTTTTATGCATAATATATGTTTTGTCTTTCCATTGAGACTAAGTTTTAACACAAGGATAGTATATACCTTTTTATCTTCATTATGTAAAACACAGTATTTACGCAGTATTGTATAAATACTAGTTGGAATGAAAAAGAAGGAAAGAGAAGAATCACACAAAAGTAATATTGCAGAAAATAGTTTCAAGAAGGATGTTGCTGACTTTCTCAAAATAACACAAAGTATTTGAGTTGGAACTGAAAAGAGGTGCCTAGATCTTTAAAACAAAGTGAGATATTTTTGTAAAAGCAGTATCAGTGGAGAGATATAACTTAGAATCCAACTACGTTGAATGAATGGGGAGGGGAGAAATTGAGGCATTCAGGATAGCCTTTGTTTTCAAGAAGTTTGCTGGTGCTGGAAAAAAAAGAAAAATATTATAGTAGCTAGAGAAAACTGTGGTTAAAGTATGTAAAGACCTGAGCACATTTTTAGGCTACAAGGAAGCAGTAAGGAAAAGAATTTAAAGACATAAGAGAAGACTTTATGGAACTAAATCTCAGAAAAGACAGAAAAAATAGTTTTTAAGAAAATGTAGAGATTGTGGCATTAATTATGGAAAGATGCAGGAACAATTCTTCTTCCATAAGACAGGAGGAAAATGTAGGTAATATGTGAGAAAATGTTTCTCACTTTACAAAGTTCCATAACAAAGCCTCTGAAATCAAAATGATAAAAATTATTATATGGACGATGACATGTTGCTTGTTTGTGGGTCACAAATAAATAGAAGCTAAAATATAAGTAGGTATATGCAGGGTTAAATAAACTGAATCCACATAGTCTCTGTTGTTTAAAATATTTTTTCATTTTGTATACTTTTGCTTTATGGACTTCATGGAAAACTTATTCTCATAAAATAAAGCCGTCATAGAGTTTTGTGTTAATATTAGTTCAGCTGACTTTAAAAGGATGTTCTTTTTTACCCTAGATTGTCAAAAATTCTATATAATGAATAAGCTACTACAATATTAATTGCATGGTTACAAAATATAGGAGAAACATACAAGAACAAAGAGTTCCTGCCTTTGAAGAACTCACAATAGAGAAAGCAGAGTGACAAGTACACAAATTTCTCTATGACAGAGTAGATGGCATAGGATCACTACTAACAAATCCAAGGGGATTCAAACAAGAAGGAAGAAGTGGCATTCAGGTATGGTCCTCAAGATGTCTTCATGAAAGAGCTTACAATTTACATGGAATTGGCAGTTGGACAGGACTTTTAAGAGAAACAATAAAGATAAAGAACACTCTAGTTTTGAGGCAATGACATGAATAAAGGCATAGAATCAGGAGATTACGGGAATTGTTCAGAGAAAAGCAAATATCTTAATTAAACTAAAGGGGAGGGGCATGAGGCAAGAGTTAGGAATACTCCTGAAACATCTGGGACAGTAATAAATGAAGTTTTAATCAATCAGTCAATCAATTCAGATCTATGTTTTGAGATGCTTAATCTAGCAGTAACATGCTTTAGAATCCATAAGAAAAAAACAGAGAACACAGTTAGGAGCCTATTGTGGTACTCCAGACCAGTAACAGAACTGTAAGTGGAAACAATGTCCAAATGGAAAGCATTGGTGGGATGTGTGAGGCATGAGAAGGTAAAATCAAAAGGATAAAGCAAATAACTTTGATGTGAGGGTGATGAGGGAGAGCTGGGAATCACTCCACAGGTATGTAGCTTTGTTACCTATGCCGCCAAAAATTCTTACAGTTTGAAAAACAGACAGTCTCCAAGAATTGCAATATAAGGATAGTGCAGAGTGTTTTGGAAGTGAATGAATACTTCAGAAAATTCCCTCTTTGAACCCTATAGCTATATAATGGCCTAAGTGGGTGTCATGAGCTACAAGGTTCAAAAATCTCCAAAAGATATAATCAACAGAACTTTTTGGAATATGCGCTTTGTCCAAAGATCATGAGAAGCAAGAGAGGGAAAATATTGCTATAGAAGTATTACACTACAGACAGCATAACTAGTAGAATGCCAGTGTTGGGAAATAAAACTGCTGCATAGTAGGTACCAATGGCTAAGTGTGGTCAGCTTTTGTAAAGAAAATGAGTAACTCTTGCCAGGACATTTTGCAATATCCATTCCTCAACAAAATATTCCTCTGGCTATCAGCTATTAACTCTTCAGGATCAATCATCTCCCTGAGAAATGCCAAAACATCTTTAAAATGTTCCTTATCAGAGAGAACCTGAGAACAGCATAAAGGCATAAAGTTAAAATTATAACAAGCACAAGTCAGCCAATCAGTATGAGATATATTATTTCTCTCCTCGGTAAAAGATGCAGCAAATAGATGCTCTGTCCTGTCATTCTGCACTTTGAAGTACAAAGACTTGTCTCAAATGAGGACCTAAGTTCTTTCATTTTCTTTTCCTTAAATCAGCAAATCTACTACATGGGCACTTACTGATACTAGAGTTATATGACTCTTAATCCAATGATACAAGAATTATGGCAGTAAATGGCTCTGAAAGTGCCTCTCAAGCAAAATATGGAAATTCCCACCCCACTCTCCCAATAGAACAGGATGAACAGTCATTATTTTTGTGAATTCAGAGACTATCCCTGTGTTCAGAGATAGGATGTATATATTTGTCTCTTTCTCTTTTTGAAGTTTTGTTGTTGTTGTTTATTTGTTTTTAATATGATAC
The DNA here is from genome assembly GCF_000951035.1 of Colobus angolensis palliatus. Taxonomy (NCBI): domain Eukaryota; kingdom Metazoa; phylum Chordata; class Mammalia; order Primates; family Cercopithecidae; genus Colobus; species Colobus angolensis. The sequence continues at coordinate 1,532,304 of NW_012115167.1, forward strand.
CTCAGACGTACGCAAGGACAGCTTGCCAGCTTGGTCAAGAACACTACGATATCTACATATTCACTAAGTCATAAATCTTCTGTACTTTGGCTTTGCGTTTATGACACATGACCCTTATTTCTCCCTAGTGGTTGCTTACTCAGAGACAATAGAGGTCTACGGAAACACATGGCTTCCTTCACAGGTCGTATTTCACATACAGTTTTTTACATCTTCGTACACATCAAGAAGTACAGCCTGGAAGGGTAGTATAACACAAATTGTCCTAAATAGACTAATTTGGATCAAATAAGAAAGAAATTTTCCCTAAACATTTGTTAGTACAGTAGTGTTACCTACATGCTTCCAAACATTGCTTATACTTTCTAGGAGCAAATGAACAATCCTGATTTCTTTGGGTATTTGGTTTAATCTGTCTGTCAGACATTATTGAGTTCCTGTAATAGTTCATTCTCACTGATGATGAAGACATACCTGAGACTGGGTAATTTATAAAGAAAAAGAGGTTTAATGGACTCACAGTTCCATGCGGCTGGGGAGGTCTCATAAACATGGTAGAAGGTGAGGGAAGAACAAAGGTATGTCTTAAACGGCAGGCAAAACGAGAGTGAGAGTCAAGCAAGAAGGGAAATGCCTTCTAAAACCATCAGATCTCATGAGACTTATTCACTACCATGAGCACAGTATAGGAGAAACTGACCCCATGATTGTATTACCTCCCATTGGTCCCCTCCCACAACACGTGAGAATTATGGGAGCTACAATTCAAGATGAGATTTGGGTGGGGACACAGCCAAACCATATCAGTTCCATAGCAATCTCCCTAATATCTTATAGAAAGCCAGCAAAAGTGATTACAAAGGGAGCTGGATTTCAAAGGGAGCACTTGCCTTGACCAGAAAATTGTCATTAGAAGAAGGTTTAACATTCAGATCCGAAACTCATTTCTCTTTCTCATTGAAAAACAGATAACCATGTTATGAACATTAGCCATATTACCATTATAACCAAGAGGAAATGTTTGTCACTTTTTTCACTAGTATTCATAAAACAAATAAGCATAGATTCCTTGGGTTTGCTTGAATACCCAAGAAAAATGGCCACATTCAATATGCCAAGGAATTTAATGCAAAGTGATTTCCAAATTGTGGGTTCCATTTTTGCTAAAAATGTAACAAGAAAAAATAAAGTACGCATAGTGTTATGACTTCTAACATTTCTTTGAATTATAGTGAAATGAATTACAATTTCACTAAATGAATGTCTACCCAAGAAGTGGTTCTCATTTCTCATGTTTCATATATTTCTAATATTTCTTTTTCTCAATTTTTTGGTTCATATTGAGCTAATCAAAGTTCTTATTACAGGTAACAGAAGCCAGGTTTGTCTAACTTAAAACAGAAAATGGATTTATTGGAAGAATATGTGGAGGCTCACAAAATTGATGAGCCTACAGGACAAACAGCCGGGAGAGTACATAGGAACATACAAAGTATGTGTGGGAGGCAACAGTGACCACCACCATATCACACCATTGGGATATCCCCATCTTCACTCTACTTCAACTCTGTGATTAGTCCCTCAACAGGCCCAGCATCTTTGTGTCATCACCTAGACTCAAAATCCCAGGCTGAAGTATCCAATGATAGCACTTCAGATGTCTACAGCTTCCCTCACTGAGAATTGGGGGGCACTTAACCTAACATTGTATTTAGTGAAAAGTGTTGTCTGCCAAGATGCAGGCAAAGGAGACATTCACCCTATCCAGGCTTCACATGCTGTACAAGCAAAAACCATGATGAATATCCATTGCACATGCTACAAGGAGCGTTACACTTCACATGTCATAATTATGTCTGTGTAGTAAGCACATTAATTTTTAAAATTAATGAGACAGAGGGGAATGTATTAAACATTATCTTTTTGAAACTTTATTATATAAGGTATAGATCAATTAATATTTTCTATTATAGAAGATGTGGAAGAAGGATAGTATTTCCTTCATCACTGTTAATCCTCTGCCTTTAAAAAGCATTACTATATTTATTAATGAAAGCCATTTTAACACTAATACTAGTGCAGCACAAAGCTATAGCTATGGAGAAGTTAATTTTATCCTTAACATTGTTCTAAGTGTTTCACATGTATTAACTAACTCATTTAACTCTATTGATTCATTTTATTTAGTAGAGCTTCTAGGGTTTTCTGAAATCACCTGGAAAAATAAGTCATTTAAACTTCAAGTAAAGTAACTAGCATTATTAAGCCTCATTAAATGCTAGAAGAATCTAGAACTGCCCGATATCCCATGCTAAAATTTATTCTTTAAAATTTGCATCATTTTCTGTAAAAGAAGTGATTCCTATTTCATGGTGCATGTTTGTTGCCCTAACTCAAAGATGATTGTAATGTGATCAAAATAATACTATAGATATGCAATCTTTATAAATAAAGCATTTATATTAGTTGGGGTTCTACAGAAGGACAGAACTAATAGGATAGATGTATATATAAAGGGGAATTTATTAAGGAGTATTCACTCACATGATCACAAGGTAAGGTCCCACAACAGGCCATCTGCAAGCTGAGGAGCAAGAAAGCCAGTCTGAGTCCCAAAACTTCAAAAGTAGGGAAGCCAACAGTGCAACCTTCAGTCTGTGGTCAAAAGTCCAAGAGTCTCAAAGCTGAAGAACTTGGAGTCAGATGCTCAAGGGCAGGAAGCATCCAGCACAGGAGAAAGATGGAGGCCAGAGACTAAGCCAGTCTAGTCTTTCCATGTTCCTCTGCCTGCTTTTATTCTAGCAGCTGATTAGATGGTGCCCACCCAGAATGAGGCCTGCATCTCCCAGTTCACTGACTCAAACGTTAATTTCCTTTGGCAACACCCTCACAGACACACCCAGGAACAGTATTTCGTATCCTTCAGTCCAATTAACTTGACACTCAGTGTTAACCATCACAGCATTCCTAGTAAATTTACAAATGGTAACTGAAAAAAAACATACAATTTGGAAATCTTTAGGGTAACATGACTTAATAGGATAAAATTATAGACCAGTTTGTTTTCATCACCAGCATTGTATCAAATAAATGCAGTCCACATAGTCTACTGTAGAGAATGTATGTCCACATAGGCTAATGTAGAGAAAATCTAAATCACACGTAATCCCAAGACATAGGTCACTGGTTGTCTACGTAATATACATAATCTTCTCATTTACCAAGAGAACTCTAGTAATGTATCCAGCTAAAAGAAAACATTCTCCAGCCTCACAACAAATTACAGGCAGCAATTATAGGATTGTGTTCTAGGAAAATTCTTTTTCCCCTAGTCCTCCTTTTTGGCCCTTTTGCTCATTTCCCCTTTCCTTCCTACTATCTGCCTGAAAGGCACATGTAATGACTAGACCCCTAACAGTCAATTTTAGGCTATAAGATGACACTGAGGATTGAAACCATGAGCTAAAAATGGCAGAGCAGAAAGTCAGAAGGAGACTGGGTCCCTGGACAGAGCATAGAGACACTGTATCTACCCCATGCTGCCACCTCTGTTCTTCTTATATATCAAAGTAGACATATAAATTCTATTTTGCCTTGATCATTTGAAATAGTCTAATATCTACCTACCAATTTACCATTGAAAATATTTCCCACATATATTACCTCCTTTCAAAATTCTAATAACCTCAAAAGACAAAACTATCCTCATTTTATAGATGTTGAAGCAGTTTCAGATGTTAATTGACTTGCTCAGGATTATAGAACAAGTAAATAGAACACCTCTGATGTGGACTTCAGGTCTCTGAACTCAGATTATATCTCTACTATGGTGCATCGCATTATCTGAGAGATTTCCCACCTGTCCCCCTCCCCACAAGGTTAAATCTCTTAAAATATATAGTCAGATTTTCAGCCTGTAACAAGTAAACGTATTTACTTATTCTTTTTATTAACAACTCCAATCTAATGAGAAAACATTTTATTCACAACTTAATGGCCATGGGGCAATGAGAAACACAACAGTTTGGAGATGATTTGCTGGGTTACCAAAAGTCTTTGTCAAATTCTTTTTAGAAGGCTTCCAGTTATCTGATTCAGTGGCCCAAAAGAAGCCAATTACAGAGATACAACATGAGTGGAAGGAATTCAAATGACAGGAAGAAATGAAAGTCTTTAGATCCATGATTTACTGGGGATGTAGGTACTATATGGAGACTAAAAGGAAAAGACTTTGTCCGAATATTAATAGTGATATTTTAGTGTAAACTATTTGTATAATTAGATATATAGTCTAAGCTTGGAAGCTTAGAATTTTTGCTTTTACTTTCGCTATATAAACAAACACTTTGAAGCATGAATTGTGCAGTTTTAGAACAGTCAACTGGTCATGGTTTTATGTATCCATTGGTAGTAGGCAGCCAGTCTCCACTATCTGTATTACACGAGAGAGAGAAAGGTAAAGAATGGTCCCTGGATTCAAACTACAAAGTCAAAAATTGAACTAATGACTAGACTAACTTAACCATTTTTATTCTGCATAAGTAAAAGTCAGTAACTCTAGAAATGAAGAACCATATAAAACAGAGTAAGGTATACCCACCATAATTAGGTATTTAAGTGAATCTTAAAAGAAATGCAAAGAATCTAGTATAGTAAACCAGTAAAAGGTAGATTTTGTTATCAGGAAGACCTAGAATACTGACTTTCCCACTAGTGACTCTATGGCCTTGGGCAAATCACGTAACCTCTCTAAGCCTTGCTTTCCTCACCTGTTAAATAAGTTTGATAAAAGTGTCTCAAAAAGTTACTGTGAGCTGGGCATAGTGGCATGCATCTATAGTTCCAGCTACTTGGTAGGCTTAGGTGGAAAGATTCTTGAGCACAGAAGTTTGAGTCCAGCCTGGACAACATAACAAGACCTCATCTCCCTAAAAAAAAATTTTTTAATTCAAAAATTGTTTCTAAAGTAATTGTGAGTAATTAAAGAGATTAAAGCTTGGTGGGTAGTAAGATAAGTACTCAAAAAGGTATCATGATTATCACTTTCTAGATATATCATAATTAGAATTTTTTTCTAATTTTGGAGTCTCCTCATAGACTTCTTAGGTCAATAAGGATATAATTTACTCAAAGATATCCCCAAATAGTATTACCATAGTCGACTTATTTGTATATGTGTGTGCATGAGTATACATGCAAATATGCCCAAAATACCTTGATCAAAACTAGTGTGGGTTATTTTCATTTGGGGCTTGTTGCTATTGTTTTGTAACTTACCCCAAAATAGACAGTATCCTTCTCTCTCTGAAATATAGAGATTATTTGACGCAAGAGTAGGTAATACTAAGATCGGATTTTTTTCCCTGAAATCTATCTTTCTGAACCATCATCTCTTGAAGTACCAAAAAAATGATTTATTAAAATAAATAGCCTTAAAGATAAAAAGAATGAGGTTAAATTCTGAATACTAAGGAGAGACATTGCATCTATCTTTCTTGATTTCAACAGGGCTGGAAAAATATCAAATTTGAAATAGGAAAATACACCAAGCATTCTCCAGTCCTTTGGCCACCAAAGGTAGAAGTGTAGCTGTACTGAGGACAGGAGGCATAAGAGAAAGTACACTGCCATACAAAGTGCCTCCTAATCCACTGTTGGATTTTCATAAGGTTGTGGTGATGTTCCTTAGGATTATCCAGATTCCTCCATTAATTGATTGATACATTATATCTAATCAAACTGCCATCTCCTGGTACACAAGTTATTTCCTGGATCCTGTTTTGAAGTCTGCTGGAAGTCTCCACTCCTTAATGGCTAGCTGTGTAGTGCCTTTGTAATAAAGACAATGATGCTGCTGCTTTCCAGAAGCACCTCAGCACAGAATGATGCCAAGTTACATGTGCATTTTAACCATTGGCTCTGGAACAAGGCATTTAAATGAGAAAACTGAAAATTAAAAACTCATTAATTTATAATACATTTTTGCTGAGTATAAGGTAGTGTGCACAAAACAGAAGACTACCTATGAAAGAAAAGTTGACTGCAGAAATTACAATGACAAACAGAAAGCCAGGGGAAATAGTTCAGATACTTCATATTCAAGCCTTCAGAAGAATAGATAGGCTAATTACAAATATTTTAAATCAATTCAGCAAAATCTTTTGAAGAATTTTTAAAATGATCTGAATAGCCTACGTTGACATTATCTCATTCTGAAAATACTAAAATTTGCGTCTTTTAAAATGTTATATAGTGAAGATCACTCTTCTCCAAGTTAATCTGAATATTTTACAATTTTTAAAAAGAAACAGGCAAAAAATTACTATAATAATATTGTAATAATTGATCAAATGTTAAATTTCATATATTTGGAAATGTTTATTCTTTTAAGAATATGTTTATGTATATACACATGCATATGTACACATACTCAAGTATACATCTACCCAGAGACACATATGAGACACATATATATGCTGCTTATTTCATTCACTGGATGAACTGAAAAGTAAATGAGGGTCACAGAATCACCTGAGAAACTAAATGCAAATATCAAAGAATACTTTATTAGCAAAAACAAAAGACAAAAGCTTCAAATAGAATAACCATACACAGAAGGCAGGCAACAAAATTTTTAAACAATTTTGGCAGACATATGTAAAATATATGCTGAGAAGGTAAGTCCACCCATCTTTTCAGAAAAAGACAGAGGGGAATCATATGCACAATATAGACACGAAGTCTTAGAATCTAGAAGTAGATTTGAAGAGGAGAAAAGGATCACAAATCCCAGAGACGTCTTTACATATATTTTGATGTTTTCCTTTTGTGTACGGTATTGATGAGTGTGTCATGTGCTCATTGAGAAACCAGCCCTCAGTAATTGTCAGGGATCTTCATTCTGAGTGCAGACTCTACTGGAAATTAATTGCTTCGGTGCAATCTGAACCACATCATAAATGTCATGTAGAAGTTGCAGGGAGTGAGGAGGCAGTGACAGCTCAATCCGCACTGTTTCATTTAAAGGTGGGTAAAACACACTGCGACAGAAGTGCTCTTCATCAATAATTTAGTCCGCAGTGTAAAGCCAAGCCGTGCCAAAGATGCCAGGGGAGCCGCTGCCTCCCTGGTTTTAATGACACCAGCAGGGAGGGGTTGAGGGGCCAGCTCAAATCAACATTCACTGCACATCTGGGCATGTCGGCAGATGAAGATATCAAGGACTGAGCTGACAGGACAAAGGGTTGAAAAAAGAAGTGTAACCTAGAAAACCTTTACTTTGAATTCTTTGTATAAATTCAAGGGAGATGACAGTTCCTAAGGTCATCTTATATAATAAAACTTCAGTGATCTACATAGAGAATTTTAACCCTTTCTACCATGTAATCAAAGAAGATAAAAGTTTAGTTTCTATCATTCACTTTACAACTCTAAAATATTCCCATTTGTTCTCCCCAATAAGACTTCTGCGATGAGTCAGATGTTAACCGGAATTGCATGATTTCATCTCATGAACCCTAATTATAGCTCCTCAGAAGCCATGCTACAGTTGGAGGTCACACCAAGATCCTCTTAACCTAGGGGAGTTTAATATCTTGGCTATTTCACAATGTGTTTGCCTGAAACTTAAAATTTAGTTTGGGAGCTCCCATTGTAATATTAAAGAAATAATGTAAAATGGCAAAACCATCCCTTCTTTACTGTACCTACTTTAAAAAAAAACAAAACAAAACAAAGGAGGGAGGTGTATGTGTTCTCACTACCTAAAGAATGCTGCTTGTGGGATTCTAGTGCAAAAGTTTGAATCGAGTTTGAAAATGAGGATTATATGAATTATATGAGTGGCAATTTTGTCCTGCTCTTTTGAGGACACCAGCATTCCCAGGTTGTGCTATTCTTGGAACCCCAGAGACCAAATTCAATTATCTCATCCTATGTTTTGTATATTTAGAGGACATCACAGCCTCACAAAGGGCTGATTGGATTCTCATTCTCACACTAAGGGGAGTCAGCCCTCATTGAAGGAAATTTACTGAGTTTCCATTTTCCCCCAATGGTTTTCATTATAAAAAATGAAATTAGTAACATTATTAATGCTAATCAGAGTTAAAAGTTTAAAATATTTAGCTATATAAATGAAAAATAAAAGACAATCGGTATATGTGATTTATAAAGAAAAAACATAAGAGCATGAAATGAATTTCAAAATGTACTATTCTGATAATATTTAGCCTCCTTCAGGTGACTAGTATTCAGGTTTTTATTCAAAATGAAGAATGTGTGAGAAAGTGGTAGCCATACTAGTTTGAAAGTGTGGGTTCACGGGATAGTATATCCTATTAAGCTAATAAATATAAATTCCCAAGAATTCCTAAGCACGACCAGTCCATCTTGAAGTCAAGATAGAAAGTATTGACACAATTGAAAGTACATTTCCAAAATGCCTTATAGGAATCAGTGCACCCACTGCTAGCTATAACATTCCGGAACAACACACAAGAACTTGAAATCATTACTGCAGATGACTTCATCATAGTATATCCCTTCAGTCTAAATTTCTGGTATCAAGCAAAGGTTTTAGATCTCACCATTAATATGCTAATTTTTCTATAAACTTAAGAGGAAGACTGCCAAAAATATCGAAGATATACAGGTAGACAATTCTATGGGATTTAGATTTGACTGGCTGAACAGACACAATTCAACTCAACTCTTGAGATGGGGTTTACCAGTGGAAGAAAATCCCATGCAAGTCTGTGAAAGGTCTTATCAGAAAGAACCCTGACTTTGATATCAAATCCTCATCTAAAGTATGTAATAGAGTCTGTAATTAGATTAATAATTGTCAAAACAAAAAACTTGTTTTAGTGCAAGTAAATTTTCCACTTTTGTAGCCGATAAAAGACACAATTAATCAATAAAAGTCATATTTTACTTCAGTTAGACCGATCCCACCATTTTTGGCTTTCTTCATTGCATTACTATAGTTAAGGTAGAAAAATGATTTAATTCAATTTTTAAAAAACAAAAACATTCTTATTTACCAAGAAGATACATCAGGGAGAAGGTTATTGTCTTCGAATGTATTAAGTTGAACATACAAAATTGTTGATGCTTGAGTTCTTTACCTACAAAAAAGCAGTTTCATATGGCTTAACGTAGTAATTCTTCACCTAATAAAAACTTCATAAAAACTTCACTTAAATAAAAATCCTAATGGAGTGTTTAAATATTTGTAAAACCATCCATTCAACAACACTTGAAAACATTTGAAGCCCTACTACACATCAAGCATTGTCTTTGGTCCTGTTTTGTTTTTGTTTCTGTTTTTGCTTTTGTAAAAAATGCAACTAGTAATGAGAATGCTTGCTTCTTAGAAACAAATTGAGAGAGATTAGGAAATGAATGAATTTAATGCTGTTTGGATTTTTGTTAAATGACAATAGGAAATGAGCAAATAGTGTCTTTGAAATTATCTCAGTTTACAGGAAAGAAAATGTGAGTGATAATGATTTTTCTACTTTTATATTTTTAGTGTCCATAAAAGCACAATCATGAGGCCAATTTATATAGAAAACTGCCACAACCTGCTAGTGGCATAAAAGACCTGGTGAGAGGATATTTCAGATAGGCTATTTAAACTAAAATAAAAATGGCAGTTGTCACAAATTTCAAATTAATGTTCACTTTCTAAACCGAAGATGCCCAACTGTCTCTCCATATTCACATGTATGAGTCCCCTGAACTCCAGATGGAAACGGATGTTATAATTATCACTGGATTGTTGTAGTCTTAAATGGGAATGGAAGATAATCATGCTGAAGTATCAGATCCAAAGGATGGCTGCTTTTAAAAAGCCCATTAAACAATATTATTCAATTTTAATGGTAGCATTATCAGAAGGTCTTTGATAATGTAGCTGCCAATTGTGCTCTCTTGATTTGTAACTTTCTTTGAGGGCTTGGGGAACATGAGCTGTTTAAAGCACCTTTTTTAAAAGCTCCTAATTCCTTTCTGACTTTGAATATTCTCTTTTTCACTGAGGAACTGAATAGAACCTGTAACTCCGCTTAAAATGAACTTAGAATACACAGAAGGCCTGCCTTACAATTATACATGTACCAAGATTAAAACTCAGAGATCTTGTAGTCAACAGTAACAGGCTAAGTGGTAGGTGATAGAACTTCCATTCGAAACTTTAGAGAAAAGCAGAATGAGTATAGCCTTTATGGAGGGGTAGATAAAATACTTCAGAGGAGCAGATTTCTAACAGATAATTCTTTGCAGAAAAGTCACAACCATTCTAACATAACTAGCTATTTTAACATTAGGGTGAGGAGTTTGCCACCGAAGTATTGCCCAAGACACATGACTGCATATTACTGATGGTAGCAGATACATTTTAAATTAAATCTTCTTTTATTTAGACCATTATGCAACATCCCATTAACTTTTCCCAGAAGCAAGTAGAGGCACTCATTGTTCTTTGTTTTGGATTCTTGCAAGTAGAGTGATTGTATTCTTTCCGTCAATTATTGGAGTCCGTCATTAAACTGCAACCTTTCCTAAGCCTTCTGTGTCGGCATTTAAGTGTGTAATATGGAAAAATGGCAGATTTATAATTTTTCCTCTGTTCATCTTTTAGTACAAAATTTTAAACTTTTACATCACTAAAAGACAAATATTTGCTTAAAAACTAAAATTTTATTACATCTTTATATCATACAATGTTTATCTAAAATTACAAACTCATCCTAACTTTACCTACAAAAGCTAATAAAGGACTCTAACCCCAGGGAGACTATATAGTAATCAATATTATATCTCATATATATTTTCATAAATATTACCTATATTTCATACATATGAGATACATATAATAATTGCTGTTAGTATGACCATGTGAGTGACAGAATATTAGGAGGAGTTATCTTAAGCCAGTAATTTTGTGATTCAATATGAAAGTCTCAAAGGAATAAACAAGGACTTTAGAAAGAAAGCTTTCTGGCTGGGCACAGTGCCCCAGGCCTGTAATCCCAGCACTTTGGGAGGCCGAGGTGGGTGGATCACTTGAGCTCAGGAGTTCACATCAGCCTGGCCAAAATGGTGAAACCCCGTCTCTACTAAAAATACAAAAATTAGCTAGGCATGGTGGTGTGCACCTGTAATCCCAGCTACTTGGGAGGCTGAGGCAAAAGAACCGCTTGAAACCCAGGAGGCAGAGGTTGCAGTGAGCCAAGATCTCACCACTGCACTCCAACCTGGGTGACAGAGTGAGACTCCGTAAAAAGAAAAAAAAGAAAGAAAGAAAGAAAGAAACCTTTTCCAGGGTGTGGATATTTTCAGCCAATGAAATAATAGCTATGTAGGCAGTGATGGATGAAGTGAACAACTTCATTCTAAGTCAACTCTTTATTCATTTAATCTCAACCTCCATGTAGAATCACAGGATGTGCCCTAAGAGTAGACTTTCCTGCCAGGCCTGTTAGGGTTGAGAAGTAACACTGCTCTAGTCCCACTAGGCGTCCACTCTACACACCAGGAAATTTAATTGTCCTAAAGTGAAATATTTCCCATAAGAGGAATACATTCACTTGGACATTTTTTCCTTGCCATCCTCTTCTGTACTCATAATGTAATATTCATGGTTATTAGGGGATGGGGGATGGGAAGAGGACTTGTTCATAGAAAGTAAAAGAAAAGGTGTAATTAAAAGATGGTAAACATCTCAAGTCTCAGTTACCTTGACCAGTTTATGAGATCTGCAGGAAAAAGAAGGTGCTCTGGAGATCTGCAGAAAGGTCAGAGGAGAATATGATGTAGGCAAGGGGTGAAGGGTATTTTAGAGAAGCCAGGGAAGCAACATTTCAAATAGGCTTTTAAAATTCACTTGGGTTTGTACTATATGTCTCTTGAAAGAGTTAGAAGCCCAATATATAAAAAGCTGACTATTTATATATTTGATTCCTTAAAAGCAATTAGGAATACAAAGCAGATGGTCCAGCATTGTAGATTTCCCTTTTCATATTGCTTAAACACTAGAGATCAATAAGTCTAATATAAACAGATGATTTCCATAGCAGGGTTTATAATTAGCTGGCACTGAATGTGTCCAAACTCTAAAATAATTAGCAGAAGCATGTGGCACACCATTAAAACCTTGTGGCTTGTCTGCATTTACATTTATAATTATTAAAGTTAATTATGATGCTTGTGTTATGGTTCCAAGCTCCTTTACAACTTAGATTAAATATTTTTTTTAATCCCATAACTTCCTTTCTAACCTTCCTTGAGCCTCTGGAAAACAGTGAAATCATACAAAATTAGCAATGTATAGCTGCAGTTTTTTGCTCCAAAGGGTACAAGTCTGTCCTTATCATGAAAGACAGACTCTTCTTAAAGAGCTGGCAGCTTTATCAACTGATAACAATATTTCGATCTTGAATTTTAATTTGTTTGTAATGATGGGACAGGCAGAATAACACTGCTTACAAGTCTTTGGAGTGAAAGCTGTCATTTTTTAGAGCTAAATGAATGGCAAGTTAGTGTCAATATAGGATCCTCAATTTATTATATAGTGAAAGAGAATTTTAAAATAACATATATAATGTGCTTGGTTCAAGGTCTAAAGATACTCTACATTATTTTAGAGTGCAGCTGATATTTCACAGGAAAGGAGCATACAGTTCACCTTTATTTTTAAAGTCCACATCCCCTGAAAAGGCTATTTAGCAAAGCCCTCCACTGTATTGGGAACCTTGGATGCAACAAAGCACATAACACAGACTTTGCCTCCTCAGCCAGAACAATGACAGTCTTAGTTCCACCAACAGTCATATGAACCACAAGAGCATATGTCTTTAAAATTTGCCCCAAGAAATATGATGACATATTTTTGTTGACCTTATACTCAGGTGTCATCTATTGTCATTGCAACAACTGGCCAGTGTTCTTAACAAAAATCTCATTAAATCTGGAAATTTTTTCATCTTTGGTCAAGAACATTTTAAGAAGTTTATATTCTATATGCTATCTAATGCGCCAGGTCATATTTAAAGACACAATTCTTAATATATTTACAAGTCAGTAAATCAGAAAAGGAATATTAAATACCTTATTTGTCAGATCTGCTCACATATATCTCTGTTACTATATTCAAGTTATCTGTAATCAATAAGTGTAACAAATGTGCTTTCTTTATAAAAGAATCCATTGACTTACATAGTTTAAAGTGATTTATTAATATTTATTTTCTGGTTCTCTCCATTTGCTAGAATTTTACATAAGTACCATACACAGTTGGCATCCTACAAAACAAAAACAAAACAAAAACTCTGCTTTTAGTTATTGTGCTTTTCAGATCATTTGCACTCAATTTTTACATGAGTTGAAATACAGTACACTCATTTACCTACAAATTGTAAAAGACATAGCTATAAAATATCTAACTTCCAGTCTCATTTTTACCACATAGCTGAGAGAGATTTTATTTAATAAAAATGACCACATTTTTTATAATAAAGAAAAATCTTTTGTTTCATCACTTCTCCTGATGCATCATTTAGAGGTTAAAAAATTAAAATATACTTTACTCAAGCTATTAATATTAGAATGAAATTCATGTTAATTTCATTGCTTATGAAATATGTAGAGACATACAGACACTGTCATTTTAATGTAGCAGATAAAAAGAAAAGGATGTAGTATCAGCAGGATGGTTTTAAAATTACTTATTATTTTAATAAAACTATTAAATAATTATGTCCAATAAAATTTTACAGTCATTGCTCTTTAAGGGATAAGAGAGGAACAGAAATTGAAGAAAAGATGGAAGTTAGAATGAGATGGATTAAGGTGAGAAAAATCTCAAGATTGGAATGGTAAAAGAAAAGACACAAGAAAAGGCGTACATAGAAAGGGTCAAGGAGAAGATTAAGACTGTGGAATCCAGGTATTGAAAATATCTGCCCACTGGAAAAGATCATGAATTTTCCTCCTGCCCATGCTCATACTTGAATAGGGCTTCAACAATCAGTACAGTAATTTTATCTCCAGAGCAAATATTCAAACCATGTGCCTAGTATCACTGTAATAGAAATATGTATTATTACCTATAGTCTATGTTATATTTATGCTATGTATGTGTTTATCTGTGTATGGCATATATTTATGCTCTGTGCTTCTCAAAATTTCCTGAGGGTAACTGCACTGAACTGTTAGTCATGTATCATTTTCCCTAGAAAAACCTAATGCACATAATAATCTTTCTTAAGTGTAGTATCCCAGGGAGAAAAACAAAAGCAAGTTTTTTAAAAGTTCTTCATATTAAGATAAAGAGGATATATTTATAAGAAATATTGTGATATTAATACTTTGCATTCCCTACAAATATCCATGTCATCATTCACAGAATTTAATTACAGAAACATGAATTATGCCATTCTTCATCTATATTATCAATAAATTGTACTTTCTGGGTGTTTTATGTGTTTGAGGCATTTTATTATATACTGGAGTCACTAAGATTAACCTCAAGTGACTCGTAGCCTGATTTGGGACATGCAAAATGTCATGAGCAATACAAGATGGTGCCCGCTCTGTAAGAAATGCACAACATAAACCGTATGTAACAGACATTCAGAAAGAAAAATAATCACCCAGGAAACATTCACTGAAATAATGAAACTTGCAATATGTTTTTATAGGACAGGATATCAAAGGACCCAGATCCTGTGATATTGGGACAGAATTTTTCAAGCCAAACTTCTTAAAGGCATGGGTTAACGTATATAATATAGTCAAAGAAAAAAGATAAGCCTATTTGGAGAACTAGGTAGATGTCACCTTTAAAAAAGTCTACAAGGAGTTTGCATTTCAATAATCAGGCAAAGGGATTTTTTTTTTCCTCACAACATACATTATACGAAAAAAAAAAAAAATCAGCACAGTATTCAATTCCATTTTGTTTTTGTCAATATATCCTTGCCTATAGAGAACAAAACTGAGGGAACAGTCTCCCTGCAGCTCAAGTTTTTTCATCTCTCAAATCTCCAATAAAAGACACTCATATTCCTTTCTCAGAAAACCCACATTCTCCTCTCAACTATTTAAGTCTACTCCGTGTCCATCATACACATTCTGGCCCACACTTTACTTTCCTCTGGCTCAGGCCAGACCAGGAGATGTCTGGAATATGACAAGGTAGTATGAGCCTGCCAGCTCTATTCTGTTAGCAAATTTATTTTCTTCTCTTAGACGGATGATAAAAATGTCACGGTGTGATGCTTTAGCAGGCCCAGGAGCTCCCACCTACAGCTGTGGGGCTTGAGTGGGACCTGAAGCCAAGAATGCCATAAGGAGCACAGACAGCAACTCCACCATCACTGCTCCTCCTGCATTGCTCATTCTCCTGCTAAATGATGCAATGGGACCCCCTCAGGGATTCTGAGTCTGATCATGTTTTTCTTGCTATTTTTTTACTTCCATCTTCCCTTCACTAAAGCAGCCCAAACTACTGAATTTTTCATGAAACAGATAATATCATTGTACACAAGATAATGGCATTCAAATACATCCATCTGCTTGTTAGCTCTGACTACATTGATTGCAATTCTACTGAAAGAATATTTACTAAAAAAGTGATTTTTTCTGCTTTTATGGTATTAAAAAATGCACAGTTTCATAAGGGAACTATAGAGGGACTGGTATATATACACAATCTAAGAGGGAAAAATGATCTGAGAAATTAAGCAGTGGTCCCTGGGGCGCATCCAAGAACAACAGTTTACATTTTCTCAAAGACGGATTTGAAATCCAGATGAGTTTTATGACTCAATGATTTTGTTCTTCCATCAACTGAAGAATGGTTGGTGGAAAACTGTATTTCACTGGCATGAGAGACATGGCCCAGGCAGTTCCCCTAAAGGTTGGAAAATACACAGTCATGTCATTGTTCATCCTATCTAGAGTGGCCGTGACTGGATGGAGCAGGATGGGAGAACAAGGCTCCAAGCTCCAAGATTCTCCCGGTCTCCATGGGTGTTGAAGTGATAGGAAAGATGAAGAGAAGATCAGAGTGGAAGTGAGAAAAGGAAAAGGCAAAGAAGTGTGTCCTTCTGATCTGGCCTTTTATGGCCTCAAGTTCGGTTTCTGATCCTACGATGAATACTCATCAATCTGATTCAGATGAGGAGAGTTCACTACATTTTTTCACATCTCAGCTCAAAGGCAGAGTTTCTTTCTGTCTATATCATGAAATATTACTCAAGAATTCCTAAACACTATCTCAATCCTCCTATTCACCAAGGATACATTTATTCATTTATTTACTTTGCTACTCTAATTGCCATTCTTATATTCATAAGTCAAATGGAAAATTAATTCAGCATGTTGTTGTATGTGTAACCATTATGTCATAAGATGTTGTTTCTTCCATACTTTTCTTTGTCCTATTCAACCACAGTCATGTCATATTAACTGGCTTGGATTCTTATTTGAATAATTGCTAAGACATTTTCTAACTGGCATGAGATTTTTAATTGAATGTTCAATTAATTCAATTACCCCTAGCTTCCCTAAATTCTAGACAATTACCCCAGCATCCTTAAATTCTAGACAAAGATTTTTTATCCAGTATGTAAATAAAACAAGTTTATTTCATTCCGTATTGTCTTCAATTTTCTAAGCCAAAAGAAATGACACATTGCACTTAACCTAAACATTTTATAACAAAACAAAAAAAAAGCTCTATCATTCTTTAATACCTACAACACTTGTAGACAGAAACTTATATAGGACATCCAGGAAATGTTTTAAAGACTCAGTCAGAAATTCCTTCACTATAAAGAGGTAATTTAATTGAAAAACTTAAGATGTATTGCTATAATAAACACATATACACACACCATGCACAGCCCATCTTTTGAATGATATCCAGATTGGGCAAGAATGGGTAGGTATAGAGAAGGGTCTTGTGGGTATATCTTATGGAGTGTTATTTTCACAGACTAAGGGATACATTCAGCTTCCTGGGATCTGGGTAATTTCTTCTATGTGCTCTGGACCATATGTGGAAACTTGTGT
>NW_012115167.1:1550190-1554336 GCF_000951035.1 Colobus angolensis palliatus
GATCTTCTGACCTCGTGATCCGCCCGTCTCGGCCTCCCAAAGTGCTGCGATTACAGGCTTGAGCCACCGCGCCCGGCCTGTTGTCATTAATTCTTAACCAAGATTCTGCTTCAACCAAAAGAACTGATGAACTTCTGACCTCATTTGATGCTAATTACCACCTCAGTGAAGGTGGTCTCGATCTCCTGACCTGGTGATCCGCCCGTCTCGGCCTCCCAAAGTGCTGGGATTACAGGCTTGAGCCACCGTGCCCGGCCATATTCTGTATTTTCAGACCTTCCCATTTAATGAGTCTATCTCTTGATGTTGTATGTAGTTCAAATAACTACCACTCCTGCATGCCATTGCTTTAGCTAGTCATTTGGCTAATAAGTTATACTTATTTCTAACACCCTAATAAACAGCCATGATCTCTAAATCAGAGAACAAAGGTACCACAAGAGCAATAAAATGATCTTCCTCATTTTAAATATCAATGAGAAAAAGGTAGTAACAATAACTGCATAAATAAACCTCATTCACACTTTCTTCCAATGATTAAATCGCTAAAAATTAAATAACCAGGAAGGAAAGTGAATAGGAGAGTGGTCCATTTTGGCTCCATCAAATGGGATAAAAGAAAGACCTATATATTTTGTATTTTTCTAATCAACCTTGAAGTATATTGGAGGAAATCAATAAATATTAACATTAGCTAACAATTCCATCATAAGTCAATGGGTTTTCTTTGTATACAGTGTTGTACAAAGCACTACCTTGTATTTTCTAATATAATAAGAATTAAACATTTTGGTCTGACTTAAGCATATACATGTTAGATTTCCAATATGAATCTATCATCTCCATGGATGTTTCTGCAATTTCTTCCTACTCAAGCAAGATAACCCATTCACTGCATCCTCTAAATTATCTTCTTAGGACTAATGTTTATGTCAGTCCACTTCCTGTCTCTATCCATGTAAATCTGTCAACTTCAGTGGCTTTTCCTAATTAAGCATAACTGCTTTTACATAAATGCAAATAATATTGGGTTCAGGTCCTTTCAGGACATGTGAGACAATTGTTTATAAGTCCTACAAGTTCCATAATAATAAAAACAAATAAAGGATAATTACTTAGTGCTATTTCAAACACAACTATGTTCAGATATGAAAAGGAAAAATAGAGTTTTTACTCTCAGGGACCTAGAATGAAAAATAATAAAGAAGAACAAATAATAGTATCACATGTACAAAACAAGCACCAGCATATAATCTATGATTACATTCCAATGCTATGGAATTCAGAGGAAGGAGGAGCTAATTTGGGCAAGAGTGGTAAGGGAAGGCTGTGTTCAGTGAATATAATGAGGAACAAATTGAATGATAGGCAAATAAGAAAGGAAAGTAGGGAGAGAGGAAGGGAATGACCTTAGAAATCATACAAACCAACTTTCTCCTATTATACTGCAGTAACATAACTTTCTTAAGTTGGAAGAGAGAAGTGATAGGAATGCAAAGAGAATTCAAGTTCTGACTACCAAGGTAGTTTCCCCCATGATAGGAGACTGCATTATTTTCCAATTTTCAGTAACCAACCTCATTCAAGAAAAGTGGAGAGTGGGATCCTAAGATCAATAAAAGACAACCTTTGATAGGGGTTGGCAAACGTTTTCTGAAGGGCCAATGAGAGAACAAATATTTTAAGCTTTGTGGACCATGTGGTCTCTTACAGCTACTCAATTCTGCCTTGGTAGGGTGACAGCAGTCATATACAATATGTGTGCAAGTAAACATAACTGAATTCCAAAAAACTTGATTTACAAAAACAGGAAACAAACTGAATTTGGTCCATGAGTCAAAGTTGGCCAGATCCTGTTGTATGAGTATATTAAATTAAAAATAAGATAGATACTTAAATTCAATTTAATCCAATCCCAATTACACTGTTAGAAAATATAAATTTGAACCCAGTTTTGCCAGAATATGTCCTCTTAACTATTGTTGTTTCTGTTAGAAACTAAGGCAATGCCTTACTTTATCTCTCAAGATTTTTCTGTTCAAAACAGCTTTAGAAATTAAAGAGGTAAGTTAACTGCTGTTCTACTAGAAAATGGTGGATTTTTTTTTCTCACAGTTCACATTATTCAATAAGTAAAACCTAGGTAGGAATTAAATTGGTACTCTGAGTATTAAGCTACTAAAATCAAGATTTGCAGAAAAGTTAAATTTTGAACCTAATTTGCATGGATTACATTTGTATTATATGCATGGCTTTCATAATCTCCAATTCGGATTAATCTTACCTATTATTTTGGCCCTGCCTTCTCCTGAAACTTTCAATGCACATTTCTATGAAAGTTAGAAACCCACTCAGAGAAGCCTTCATTTTCTTAAGGGAATGTACTGTTGTGTCAACCTTCAGAAAGGTTGCTGAAAGCATCATATATTAATGACACGTTGCTGAATTTTAGAAATAGATTTATATAATATAAAACCTAGGATGTCAGAAGGAAAAGTAGAGTAATACAATATCCACATGCAGATCTAACTCTGTCACTTCTACCTCCCAACCTCTCTGATAAGTCAAGAATCTTCTCTACTTGAGCACCACCAGACCCAGAAAGAGGTGCTTACGGAGTCCAGCCAATTCAACCATTTCTGATTAATGGTTGAGAGTTCATTTACTTTCAAACCTAAAGCAAAAAAGATTATTTGAAACTAATTCAGCTTAAGTAAACCTGTGGCCAAACGTATTATACAGTTAAAGTTCTGTAATTAATCACAGATATATCTTCTATCACAAAAAGTAAAAATTACACAAATATGATTATGTTAGATATTTATACTATAATATCAATATTGTATATAATATTAAATATATTATAATATTGCATATATTATATTAAATATTATAATATGCAAAAGAATATATTCCTTTAAAAGATTCACAAACATTTTGCTAGAGTAGGAGGGCCTACATGTGCAGGAAGCTCCTTCATGTCCAGTTAGTGCTGACTCATCATCATATTCTCATTTTCCTCATTTGTTCTGAAAGTCGAACTAGTGAAAACCACTTTAAATAGGGGTTTATGAAGGGTATTGTCCAAGTGGCTAAGGATACAGCC
This sequence comes from Colobus angolensis palliatus, assembly GCF_000951035.1. NCBI lineage: Eukaryota > Metazoa > Chordata > Mammalia > Primates > Cercopithecidae > Colobus > Colobus angolensis. Next base: position 1,553,297 of record NW_012115167.1, read on the forward strand.
TGCTAAGGCCAAAACTTGGATGAGTGAATCTCAAGTGACCAGAGGGTCACTTTTCTCCAGTTGTTTAGATGGCCCTGAAAGTCAAAGCCAGAGAAACAAAGGAAACTAGATGACTTGGATGTGGGAGAGGAAAAACCTGGGATAGACGAAGGAAATGTAAAAGTCTCCAACTGCTTGTGACTACTGGCATGGCAGTCTGGTTTAGAGAGTGCATGAAACAGTTGGGGCATGTTCTATACTCTAAACGGAAAACCTTTTTTTTTTTCCTTGAAAGAAATTAAATAATATTCTGAGGCCCTTTGCAATTCATGCCTTTTGGAAAACTAAATAGGGATACATATATTTATTTATTTATTTTTCGTGTACTTTTTGGTGTTGCATGTAGTCAGGCTGCAAACATTTCACTAGATTTAATATTTTTAAAAAGTTCAAAGTGAAAAAGAATTTTGACATTGAATATCCAAAATGTTTTGGAAATTATAAATCAGGATGTAGAAATTATCATATGTGTTAGAATTATATAAATCATAAAATATTATAGAGCCAATATATGAATACAACAATGCAGAATATGCGTGGAGGTGTTTTATTTCTTTCTTTTCTCTGCCCAAGGCAAAGCTGGGTACCACTGTCAGTGCCCTGCTCTATAGTTAAACAAAACTTCACTTCTCAACAGTATGACAAAAGAGTGTGCATTCATCTGGAAAATCCTCAGGCCTGGACAGAAGAATCCCTATTGCTATTCAAACCATTATGATAAGCTAATCTAGAGAGAGATTTTTTCCTAATGGATGAAAATGGCTTCAAATGACTATAAACCTATGTTAAATTAGCACCCTGTTAACTTAATACAAATAGCATTTTAAGCCAACTGAAATTAAATGATCCCTAAGAAAGATGATTTTGAGACCTCCCAGTCTTTATCTAACTAAAAAGAATTTTTATTTCAAGTGATATATAAATATCATTTAACGTATTATCTGATGATGAAACTTCAAGCAATCTGACTTACCTAGAATACTACTTCAAATACAGAAATT